>NC_059083.1:59191004-59493426 GCF_020497125.1 Mauremys mutica
TTAGTGAAGTTCAGGGCCGGCTCCAGACCCCAGTGCGCCAAGCGCGCGCTTGGGGCGGCATTTTGCCGGGAGGGCGGCAGGCGGCTCCGGCTGACCTCCCGCAGGCATGACTGCGGAGGGTCCGCTGGTCCCGCAGCTCCGGTGGACCTCCCGCAGAAATGCCTGCAGAGGGTCTGCTGGTCCCACAGCTCCGGTGGAGCATCCGCAGGCATGCCTGCGGGAGGTTCACCAGAGCCGCGGGACCAGCGGACCCTCCGCAGGCACGTCTGCAAGAGGTCCCCCGGAGCCGCGGGACCGGTGACCGCCAGAGCGCGCCCCGCGGCGCACCACCCTGCTTGGGGCGGCGGAATTCCTAGAGCCGCCCCTGGTGAAGTTTCTGCAGACTGAGCGCAGAACCAGAGCCAAGGAACCCCAGAGACCTTCCTCTGCATGGCTCCTTCAGATGAGAGCTCTTCAGAACCGGTCCTCTTAGTGCTAAGGCAGCCAGACTCACCAGTGCACACCATGAAAAGCCAAGGGATGAGCAAATCAGTCATTCAACACCACATCTACACTCCTCTCATCAGCTCCCTTTCTGGGTCTCAGCTCCCTTCCTTCTACCCCATTTGACCATGTTTTCTCATTATATTATCATGTGATTTATTGGAAGCATAGAGGAGGACTTTCAGAGATTACACAGTACACAGGTTTGTACTGGTGTATGGCAGAAGTGACCTATGGGATCAGATTGCTAATGATGGCTGGGAGATGCCCTTTATAATGTTTAGAGTGCAATTTTATGATTGTTCATTTTCATGGATCACAACAAACCAGCATAAAAATGAACCATCTCTCTGCAATGGTTATGGCGCTTGGCTGCCCATTGGAGCCAGGGACCCAGGCTCTGCAGCAATGGAGGTGGCCCAGGATCTTCCCGCTTTGCCCTTCTCTCTAGGCCTGTTTCCCAACTCCACTCTGAGCTCTGTACTTCCCCGACCCTACTCATTTCACACATTAACTGAATCTCCCCTTGACATGCTCTCACCACATAGGTCCCTCTCTCACCCTTTTTAAGCCTGGCAGCTGAGTCCTAGTCCAACGGGCTTCCTGAGGGCACTGTATCAGACTGAGACCCCCATCTAATGAACACAGGAGACTGGTCAGAGGGAGCAGCTGCCTCCATAGCGGAGCTGTGAATTGCTGACAACTTGGACTCCAATCCCCCTTCTGCATGCCTTCTCCATTAGCCCTGGTTACCAGCAGGGGCTGGGGTCGAATGGAAATGAACAGAGAGGAGGAAAGCTGGAGTCCACCTTGTGAGAGACCCCCAATCTGCAACTCTGCTCCAGAGACAGCTGCCCCCTGTAGCATCAGAGAACAGAAACAGCTGGTCCATCTGAGCAGTCTTTTCATCTTTCCTTGGTATAGCTCAGTTAGGATCTCCTGAATGACATAAAGAGCTCTGCATGTTGTATTTGAAATTAAAAAACAACGTTTGAGATGTTGTTAATGTGCGAGCACGTGTGTATGAAGTCTGTGGGTTCTGTAGTTGTATAGCTAGAGGAAAGTGGAAATATTCCCAAAAGGGAGAAGTTTTCACTATTTCCAATGCAAAAGTTAGTAAATATTTTTCGTTGAAAACTTTTACATGGGAAATTCAATTATCCTTTGAAGAGTCCCTTTGCCAAATTCAATCATTTACTGTAAAACTCCAGAATTTTACCCCCGCTTTAAGTATAAATCTCAATGAAATCTTAACTTTAGGCCCTCTAAGGGCCAGATCCTGATCTCATTTACACTGGCTTTACACCAATGTGATTTGGAAGTGACTCACAATTTACACTGGTGTGGTAGAGCTCAGAACCAAGCATTTAGGTAAGGTTATAGCTAACTAATATTCTTGTATATTATGAAGCAGTGAACATGCAAATAAGTTAAACTGGCAAATCAACAGAGAAATGAAGAGAGTCTTTGTAAGATCATCACAGACCAGGCTTGTCCATGACTATGCTGGATAGTGGTAGGAAAACACTCCTCATATGAGGACAGCTGCTGCTATCTGGCACGACTGTGCGGAGCAAGACATATTGCCAACACATATAGCACCTTCAATCCAAGGAGCTCAAGTAAGTAGTACTGTAACCCTCCAGAGACCACTATGAAGTAGGTAAGGACAACTAAACTCTCAACTAAAATGCTACTAGCCCTGGAGTGAAACACAAACAGCTGTGTAACAGTGACCAACACCATAATATAACAATTTAAGAAAGGAAGTGAAAAATTGAAACTATTGGTGGAGTTTGTCAGCAGAGTGCAATTACGTTGGATGGAACATGGCCAGGATACCAGGGCTAATAGCCTCTCTCTCACAGAAAAGTGCCCTGGGCTACTTAATGACCACAGATGGCCATAAGACTTTGGATTTGCATCTCTTCAGCAAACTAGTGGCTCCAGCAGCACTGTTCCCTAGCAGCATTCTGGAGTAGTATGTGTGTGCTGAGTCAGAGAGAACACTGCCACCTACTGTATCAGCAACACTACTTCCTGCAGTATCTACCTTTTCCTTGGAATACACCTGTCAAAATATTAACTCACCAGATCCTTACCTAGCTCGAGAGAGCTGAAAGGAACACAGCACAAGGTGGCATGGCTGAAGGAAGTGACAGATGTCTAGAAAAGATACTCAAAGCAACTGAAAAAGTGTCCCTTCACAGAAGAGCAACGAAGTACAAGAGATAAACCAAGAGGAGGAGGAAGAGGAGAAAGGGAATAGGAGACTTTCCAAGAAACTTCAGGGTTATGAAAACTGCATGAATTACACTTAGGCCCAGATCCACAAAGGTATTTAGGCTCCTTACCTCCACTGAAATCAATGGAGGTTAAGAGCCTAAATACCTTTGTGGATCTTGGCCTAAGCACATACCCAATTGAATGTTCAGAAGACAGGTGTCTATACTGTGCTCGTACAGTAGACCTGCTAGGGCATAACAGTAACCGTGCATGCAGAATATGCAGCTCCATGACTCAGAAGGTATTTGCATGGATGAACATACGTTTGCAGCAAATATCTGCTTGGATATTTTGTGTACACAGCTTAGGGGTGTGAAAATAGGACCTATCATGGCAAAGAAAACTAGGCTTATTCAAAAGAAAACTCTTTTTTAAGTTGCCATGATAGCTAAGAGAAGATTCAAAAGTCACTCAGAATTAGAAAAGATATTTTAAAAGGCTTCTGGTCCTCAAAGGGTCAGAGATCAATTAGTAGTTAAGAACTTGAGGAGTCCAGCATACCAGAGGAAACATCATGATTGGAAACCAAAGCTGAACTTGAATCCATTGTTACCTGGTGATCGGCTATTAGCAGTAGAGAATAGTAATTAGAGAGCAGGTAATTTATGAACTAAATTGGATTCAAAGGCTTATATAGCAGTCAAGAACAGGAGAAACAGCACATTCAAAGCCTTCATACAGGTTTATCGCAGAAGAAAACAAAGTGGCATCAGGGTCCTGAATAATACTGGAGTCAGGAACTTGACCTTTGAGAATTACTACAGAAAATGATGCTACGTCTGGGAGAAGTTCAGGAAGGGAGGCTGCAGTTAACCAACTTCCACTACGGAACCAGAGCCCGATTCTTCAGAATGCAGCAGCGGAGGAGAAACCATGGCAAACGGTAGTCATTGGACCATGAAAACTGTGACCAGAGATTATGGGTGGCTGTTTAAAGTCTCCTGGATGCAGAATGAAAAACTACTCATACATGGACACATGAACAAACACACCTATATGGGGCCTGATTCTGATTTCAAGTGGTTTTTTTTTTTTTTTTTTTTTTTTTAAACACAACACTTAATTCCACTGACTTAGACCTATAGCTTCATTTCATCTACTATTGTACAAGTGTGAGAGAGGAAAGTTATATTTACTAAGGTGAAATATAACAGAGTTCACATTGAGTGACAAACTTTACCTTACTTTGCTAGTTAAGCAGTGATTTCTGGTTGATATACCATTTTCTTTACAAAAAGGATGGGATACTGAAACCATAATGTTCCTTTAAGGGTGGGGCTTTGGAGTGAGCAGCTGGGAACAGGCAATTCTGAATAGGCAGTTGGAGAATGAGAGGACTGGACTAAGTGTAGTGAGGGCAGTAGGACCTTTTGGAGAAGAAGGGAACCAGGCACCATCAGTGGGAAACAGTTAGTAGGACAGAGTGTGCATAAGAGATATTCGGGTGAGTCAGATAAATGAGACACAGCAGAGGAGAATGTGGAATGAGCAGAGCATAAAAAGAACTCAGCGGAAAGAGGAAGAAAATAGCAGAAGTGACAAAGAAATAAAATCAGCTGGACAATCCACCTGAAAAGATGTGTGTTCTTAACTCTCTTTCACTGCTCCGGGGACGTGCCTGGCTTGAAGTGCTGCTCCCCTGATGTTGACTAAAGAACCATATTACAAAACCCGTGTCCTTCAACTGTCAGGGAACAGATAATTGGACATTGGATCTGAACCAGTCCTGGCTTGGGTTTTGCAAAAACAACCCTGTGAGTACTTTTACCCATCTCACCTATTGATTAGCTACAGGCCTTGAAAAATCCATCTGCCTACGCACTAGAGGTTTCCCTGACAAGCATGGAAGCTTAAGCCATCAAGCAGGATGTAAGAATTAGGAGAATTCTCTAACCCATCATTTACTCATGAAAAAAACCTTCCAAAAGTGAACCAACTCTGATATGATACAGTGCAGTCTTCCTGAATCTGCAGACAGAAAGCTCCAGTGCCTCTGATGTTGCTCAGAGCTTTGCCTCAAAGCAGACGAGTTAAATTAACAAGAGAGTGGTTCATTTCACTGTGGTTACTGCTGCTGCTACTTGGGACAGCTATGAACAGCTATAAAAACAGCCACTGGATTTATCCATAGAAAGGAGGATGCAAAAAAACAGAGGTGGGGAGAGGTAGAGTAGCAGAAACATCTCTCCTCTTCCCTCCTTGTACCAGCCAAGATGACATGGAAGATGGGTAGAGTAGTGCAACCCTATGCTCTCCCAGTAGCAGCAGGCTCTTGAGTTACTATTCAATGTGTGCAACTAGAATGGAATAGAGCTTCAAATTTATCAGACATGTAGTAGCCAGAGGTGGATATGAAAGATGGAGCCTCCAAGCAGGATCCAGGGCTAGCACCCTGGTAGAATCCCAGCAGTCTCCCTTCTTCTCAGCAGTTAGGGGAGGCAGGGAGAGCAGATCTGAGCTTCTTATCAAGGTATGGACCTTGCTGGTACCCCAGTGCATCCATAACCACCCTTGTCTTTCTTATCCGGCTCTGGCTAGTGGAGGAGGTGCTTTAGTTCTCAAGATACCAGTCTGGTAAATTTCTCAGACCGGCCACAGAAATATAAAGAGTTTTTGCAATGTCCCTGAAGCAAGGAGTGGAGCAGTTACTTCTGCTGAACGCTAAATAGGAGTTATGGAGCAATACTACTAGTACTGAATTATTTATGTACTGCAACATGGGGATTTGGGGTCATGACTCCCAGAAGAGGAAATTCTGGGTCATCCATATATGCTACAGAAACACATTCTGGCTTTTAAAAACAACTACTGAGCTTCCTATTTTGTTGTCATCAAGGATACTGTAACTGGCTCTTTTCATTTAAATGATGACACGGCCATATATAATTTAAAAATGCCCATGCAGAAAGAAACTGCCATCGCCCCTGCACATGTGTTTGCAGGGAAATCCAAGAGAAAAAACACTGGTTAGTCAAAAATGTTAGAAATCAGCTGCAGTTTATATCTAGAGCACACCATGCATTAGTGATGACTGCATAACTCCAGAGTGGTGAAGTGAGACCAAGCCACAAGTCAGTTTTTCATGGTTAGGCAGAAAGATTTTAAAAAATTCTAAAAGTCAACTCATTTGAAATAGTCCAACTGCTTCCACAGTTTTGGATATATTTTAGCTTCTGCTTATCCATACATGTTATTTTTACAAATCAACCATAATATTGTCATTGTTCTTGCTCATTTGAAAACCACAGAAGCACCACTAATTACTTTACTGGTATCATCCTGGGGTATTAAAAAAAACAAGATCAAATTTTCAGTTGTGAGATGCACATGCATATAGCCCAATGAAGAGTCAGCTGCTTGTTTCTTATGGTAGTGATGCATGCATAAACCAGCCATTCTATCCAAAGCCACACATGAGCCCGATAGCTACAGAAAAGCTTCTTTTAAATGGGCTAATACTGCTGCTGGAAAAGATAGCTGAGAACTTTCTCAGTTCTCACATGGCATCTCCACACCGCTCTGTTAAACCACCCTCTGTAGCTTTTCATTGCAAATTGTATTTTCAGGTTTGATCCTGCTCCTGTTGAAGTCAATGGGATTCTTGTCATTGACTTCAGTGGGGCAGAATTGGGCCCATCTTGAGCTATTTCTGGGAAGGTTCTGATTTCTGTTTAAACTGTCATTCACCTCACTCAGATGATTTTGGTGGGATGCACACCCTAATATATAATGTAAACTGACATCTGTCCAGTGCATTATTCCAGATGTTAAACACAACTCAGATTGACATGGCCCCAAATGTATGTATATACCTGACTACATTGTTTTTTTCCTCGCTATTCCCATCATTCAGCTGTAGTTCTCAGGGACAAAAGGTGCACAGTTCTATTCTATAAGTTTACGTTATGTTTAGGATGCAAACAGCAAAATTCCATAGACCATGCATCCCCCTATCAGTTGGAGATATGCTTCATAATATTTAAACCAGTGTGCCATGTTGATCAAATTTAGGTTAAACATCTATGAGAGGTATAATCTTTATCAGCTACCACATTATAATAATAAAAGTCAAACAGTTCTTTAAAATGCACTGGAAATCAAGCTTTTCAAGCACTCAATCTGCCATTCATACTCCTCATCCACACGCAGGTGATTCATTTTTACCAGTACTTATCTAAATAAAGCAAAGGAGGCATCAAAGGAATGGAAATGACAAGAATAACTTAGACAAGTCTAGCAATACTGCCTATTATTCCAACGGGTACACTAGCACAAATAACGTCGTGGGAAGCGTTGGATTTCAAAACACCTCCAGTTAGTGGGAAGATAGACCATTATTGGGGCCCAAGTCCACATCCCCTAAAGTAAAGGGGACTCACTAATGGGAGTTGGATCATGCCCTACATTTATAAATTGCCGATTGCTTTAGCTGGCATAAACGGGCATAGCTGTGCTGAAGCCAATGGAGCTACGCAATGTACTGCAGTTGATGATCTAGTCCTACTAGAAACAAATATACAGTACAAGAATCTATTCCTGCTGCGACTGCTTTTGGAACCCCTGTATTGTACAGACACAAATGACCAAAGTTCAACAATTAGAACCAAAGGATCTGTGCTCAAATTCAGACACTGCAACTTACTTAATAATGCAAAGCTTTTCCTTTCAGCAGACAAGTTTTTGGTTGGGGGCTCCTCAGCAGGTGTGAATCAGGATAGCTTTGTTGACTTCATTGGAGCTATGGCAATGTACGCCAGCTGAGAAATTGGATCTCAGAGTTTATGTATGAGAGACAGTTAGAGACAGAAGATATATTTTATTTTAAACTCCTATCAAATACAGAACTCCTCTTTGTGCCGCTTTACATTTTTTTCTCTGCGTAAGAAGCTAAAATTTCCACTCCCCAAACTATGTGGTTCACATTTTTATTTCAGCCTTTAAAATGTGGTCAGGGTTTTTTGATAAACACAGCAAATGAATTTTTAATTAAGATGATTTAAATTAAGCATTATCTGCCAAAGACACTTGCTTCTTCCCATGAGAGTGTGTTCCAATGCATTTTTCAGAAGTAGCGTCCCACTGTTTTCAAGTTTATATTTGGGAACTCTAGGAACACGCAAAGTTCCAGTACTAGACAACATTCTAAGGCTAGGGACATTCCATAAGGAAAAGTGACATGGAAATCTGACCTTTATATTTCCAAATGGACTTATATTAAGCACCATCCCTAACGTATTAAATTTGTCTCCTACAGTTTCTCTATTAAAAGCATTAAACATGTAATATTTTTAAATAAAAATTACACTAAGATACCTCCCTAACTCCCCCCACCCTCCAGGACAGGACCTGTAGCTTGAATTATTTGGAAAATCCCCTGACACTATTTGCCCCCACATGCTATTTTGGAATATCTGTCAGGGGGATTTGCTAAGAGGCAAAGTGGGAACAGGCCAGTTGTTGCTTTTGTAACTCCTCACTTTAATGTCCTGACAGTGTACCTGACAGCAGGCTCAGGACAGTGTAGGGGTCAAGGGGAGAATTTTTCAGTTGCCCAGGCAGAGAATTTGGGCTTAGTTGTTCGGAGTCTAGTGTACCCTAGAACGTGGAGGTGAGAGGGTGCAGAGAAAGGCACAGGGAGAGGTCCAGAGGGAGAGAAGACAGCTCTTCAAAGGTGGGAGCCGTGGAGAGACCTGCAGGGTGGAGAGGACAGGAGAGGCTGAGCCTGTGTGCAGGGGCCAGGGCACTGGACTTTGCAGCCAGGGGCCTGGCTGAGTAGTATGTGGGGGGAACTGTCCAGGAGCCCGGGTGCTAAATGACAAGCAGAGGGGAGTGGGATGAGTGGCAGCAGAGAGGAGAGTGCCCTAGGGCACGGGGCTGTGGGTCCCTCGAAGGATGAAGAGTGCCCCACACCTGAGTGCGTTCATCTGCTGGGGCACATGGAAGGGTGGAAGGTGGGGAGTGGGAGGTCTCCCCCTCCCCATGGCTGTCACTGCCTCTCTCACCTGTGCATGTTCATTCTCCAGAGAGGGCAGGGAGTCCTGGTGGGGGCGGGGGACAGGTGAGCGTGTGTGTATCAGTGGGAAGGGGTGGGGTGTCGCTGAGCTGCAGATGTTCAACCCCAGGGCAGGCTGGGGGCCTTAGGGTAAGTGTATCCCAGCTGGTGGGTATCCCGGAGGGGGCAGAGAGGAGTGGTTCCTTTGGCCTGGGGTCTCACCTCTGGCTGATCATCTCTGGGGTATGCTTTGTGGAGGGAGGGCTGGGGTGGGTTCCCCATATAGCTGGTGAGGGGGTTCTGAACTGTGGACAATCATCTCCAGGGTGAGGTTGGGGGAGGGGTGTCCCGGTGTGTGTGTGTGTGTGTGTGTGTGAGAGTGTGTGAGAGTGTGTGAGTGAATTAGGGGTATCCCGGAGGTGGGCATCCTGGAGGAGCCAGAGTATGAGGGAGGGTACTCCCCTGTGGACGTTCATCTCCCAGGGTGGACTATGTGGGGAGCTACAGGGTGTCCTAGAGGGGGTGGACTATGTTGGAGGCTGTCCCAGAGGGGGGGCTGGCTGTTTGGAGGGTTAGGGGGTGTTCTGAAGAGAGCAGGCTGTAATGGAGGCTGGGGGGAGTGTCCCATGGGGGTCTCACCTTTAGATGTTCATCACCCAGGGTGGGCTGTGTGGCACTGTCCTGGAGGGACAGGTGGGATCTCACCTGTGGATGTTGATCTCCCAGGGTGGGCTGCATGGGGGCCAGAGGGTGTCACGGAGGGATGTCCCAGCATGGGAGGGGCTCTCACGGGCAGATGTTCATCTCTGGGGGCAGGCTGTGTGGGGACTGGGGGTGTTCTACAGAAGGCAGAGGCGGGGGTGAGGGGCAGAGGGTGTCCCCAATGGGGCGGGAGGAGGGCTCTCCCCTGTATATAGTCATCTCCCAGGGCGGGCTGTGGGGACTGGGGGTGTCCTGGAGGGGGCGGGCTGCGAGGCTTGAGGATGCCCCAGACGCGGGCTCTCACCTGTGGATGTTCATCTCCCGGGGCGGGCGCCGCGCCTTGTCGTAGGCCACCTTGGCGAAGACGCCGGCCACCAGCACGAAGGCCACGGCGCCGCAGGAGATGTAGACTGTGGCGTTGGTGCTGTCCTTGGCCGGGTCGTACTTGTCGGGCTGGCTGCCGTCGGGCGGCGCGGGGCGCAGGCCGGGCGTGGTGATCCAGCCGGGGCTCTGGTAGTTGCGGCACTGGCCCTGGTCGAGCTTCTCGGCGCGCTTGTTGCAGCAGAAGCGGTAGTAGCAGGTGCCGCAGCAGTAGCGGAACCCGCTCTGGCTGTTGTTGCACTCGAACTCCTTGTCCCACTGCCCGCTCACGTCGTAGTAGCCCCAGCACGTCTCGTACGCCGGGCCCGGGGCCGTCCCGCCGCCGCCGCCCCCGCTCGCCGCCGCCGCCGCCGCCCCGGGCCCGGCCAGCGTCTGGTTCAGCTCCTTGGGCGGGCGGGGCGGCCGGCGGGCCGCGCCCTGCGTCCGGTTGCCCTTGGCCCGGGGGGGCCCGGCGGCGGGCGCGGCCAGCAGCAGGGCCAGCAGCTGCAGGGCCAGCAGCAGCAGCGGCAGGCGGCCCATGGCGGGGAGCTGGGCGGCGCGGGCCGGTCGGCGGGCGGAGCGGGCGGAGCGATCAGGGGCCCCGGCGCCGCCGCCCCATGGGGGGACCCGGGCCCAGCAGGTGCCGCCGCCCGGCCTCGGCGCTTCACGGGCGGGCGCCGGGCTCCGACGCCCCGCGCTGGAGAAGCCCCTTCATCCCGGCAGGAAGCGAGAGGCGCTGGCCGGAGCCCTGGCCGGCTGCTCCGCGGAGATCGGCACGTCCAGTCCCGGCAGCTGCTCCTCGGGCCACGGGCTGGGGAGAGACGGGAGAGGGGGTCAGAGACCGGGGGGTCAGACCGGGGGAGGTGGAGGGTCAGAGCCGGGGGCGGGGAGAGCGGATGGTCAGAGAACGGGACCTGCGGGTCCGGGGGGGGAGCTGGGGAGCCGGGAGCCAGGGGAGCCGGTGGAGGCTGTGGGAAGCTACAAGGGGGAAAGAGGCAGAGAACAGGAGCTGTCACCACGAGGCACCGGGGGGGGGGGTGAGGGGACCCAGCCCTGCCCTGCCCCAGGGAGGACTCCGCACTGAGGAGAGGGGGCTGCGGGATGGGGGGATTCAGAGCGGAAGGGCGGGGGGCAGACGGGGGCAAGGGGAGCTAAATGCAGGGAGAGCCGGTGGGTGCAGAGCCTGGGGGAGACGGGGGTAGGGGGGGTGCTAGATGCAGGTGGAGCTGGTGGGTGCCGAGCCTGGGGCAGACGGGGGCAGGGGGGTGCTAGATGCAGGTGGAGCTGGTGGGTGCAGAGCCTGGGGCAGACGGGGGCAGGGGGGTGCTAGATGCAGGTGGAGCTGGTGGGTGCAGAGCCTGGGGCAGACGGGGGCAGGGGGGTGCTAGATGCAGGGGGAGCTGGTGGGTGCAGAGCCTGGGGCAGACGGGGGCAGGGGGGTGCTGGATGCAGGTGGAGCTGGTGGGTGCAGAGCCTGGGGCAGACGGGGGTAGGGGGGTGCTAGATGCAGGGGGAGCTGGTGGGTGAAGAGCCGGGGGGAGGCAGGGGCCGGGGCCAAAGGCAGGCGGGGTGTGCGGGGCACGAGGGTGCTGTGGTGGGGAGGGGAGGGTGAGCTGGGGCGGGAGACAGGGCAGGCAGACGGGGTAGTTAGGGGCAGGGGGAGGCGGCAGAAACCGGTGCCTGAGGCGCGGGGCTCGGCAGCGCGGGGCGGAGGATGCCCGACCGGGGGATCCCCTGGTTCGCCGCCCCCGGGCGCCCCGCAGTGCCCCTGCCAGCCGCGGGGGCAGGCTCGGCTCCCCCGGCCCCCCTGCAGCCCGCCCGGGCAGAGCCCGCGCCCCGCTTACCATGCCGCCCGGAGAGGACTGCAGCGGGCTCGGCTCGGCGGCGAGTGGCGGGGGGAGCGGGCGGCTGCCTGCGCTACAGGCGGGAGCGGAGCCGAGCGCCCAGCCTTAGGTCCGCCCACCGCTGCCAGGCTCGCTCCTGACATCACTCCGGGCTCGCGTCACCGGCCCACGGGGCGCTGCTTAATAAACATGGGCCCAGGTGCGGCGGCCGGGCCGGGGCAGCGCGCGCCCCGGGGGTCCCCTGCCCGGGCTCTGGGCTCCCCCCGGGGGCGCCTGTCCCGGCAGAGCGGTGTCGGGGCAGCCACAGACTCCCGGTGCGCAGCCTGGCCCGAGGGGCTGTCCCGGGGTCCGGGCTGTGCAGCGCTGGGAGGGCAGGTGGGGAGAGAGATCCGCGCGCACCCGTGGCTTGCCCTGACCACCTGGGCATGGGAGCAGGGGCCGGGGCTGGGCTGGAGCCCGCGGTGACCCCCTGGACTGGAGACGCTATCACGGGACCCAGCCACGCTGCACAGGACAGGGTCTTGCACACCCGTGCCCAGCCAACCAGAGCAGGGAGGCTGTGAGGGGATGGGTGGCTGAAGTTACCAGTCACTGGAGGTCATTCCCCACTGGGGCTGGGTGGGACCCTCTGCCCCTTGCTGGTTTAGTTCCCGATGGACAGGTCCCCCCACCGCAGTGTGTTGGCAACCTCAGCTGGAAGGCCATGGGTTGAGTGGAGATGGGGACTGTGCTATGGGCTTCCCCTAGTCATGGGGAGGGCGGCTGCTGGGAGAAGCTCAGATTGCTCCTCACCTTGTTCCTTGAGGGCACCTGCTGGGGGTTTGCCGGCACTAAACTCCTTTCGTTGCAAACCATTATTGGCCCTGTGGATTTCTGTTCTGATAGGAGCCAATGTCATTACTGGTCTAGTGGGAGCCTTCCCAAGCCAACTTGTATTACTGGATTTATCCATCATAGTAAGAGACCCCTTAGTGCCAGTGGAAATGCTGGATTGACAGCTCAGGATACTGATGGCCTCAGAATAGGTGTGACATGGGCAGCGGCAGCAAGTCAAGCTTCCCCACCTCCACCCATCAGTTTGTGTCATCCTGACGAGAGACGGGCAGGGGAGGGGGTAGTGTTTCTGTGTGATGTGACACTGGAATGTGGTGTCCATGCCCTTCTGTGCTTGGCTTGCCCTCTGAGAGTTAAGAAGGGCCCCAACTATGGTTTTGTACTGGAGAAACCTGCCCTTGGGGAATCTGAATTGAATCCCCAATGGTGTCCATACAGGCCATTGCACAGCAATCATGACTGTGACCAAGGCAGAACTTAGGGCAGGTCTACACTAAGGGCGGGGGTCGAACTAGGGTACGCAAGTTCAGCTACGTGAATAGTGTAGCTGAACTCGAAGTACCCTACTTCGAACTACTTACCCATCCAGACGCCGCGGGATCGAAGTCCGCGGCTCCAAGGTCGACTCCGCCACCGCCTTTTGCAGTGGTGGAGTACCGGAGTCGACCGCGGCGCTTCCGGAGTTCGAACTATCGTGTCTAGATCAGACGCGATAGTTCGAACTCCGAGAAATCGAACTCACCGCGTCGACCCAGACGGTAAGTGTAGACTAGCCCTTAGAGGTGAGAGGGTTTGTATCCTGTTTCCATCCCCAGGAGCCATCCAGTCCCCTCCTCAGAATTTGCTCTGACTAGGTCATTGATGTTGTGCCTGTACCAAAAGTTGACCTTTCCCCCCATTGAAAACTAATTCAGACACCTTTAAAATATTTTCTTAAGATGCAAAAGAAATCAGCAGCTTTAAGGACACTCAGAGGACACTGGAGAGAATCATAACAAAGAGAAACACAGTGTATAGTGGAACTGAAGTGCTATCCCAAGAGCTGTACACAAGCAATCTGTCCTCTGTTGGAGAGAAGGAGGAAGAGAATGGTGAGAGAGAGGGGAGGATGCTTAGAAAAAGTCCAGAAGATTCATTCCCCATGGCCTCATACTTTATATGCAGGGCCCTACCAAATTCATGGCCATGAAATCTGGTCTTCCCGTGAAATCTGGTCTTTTGTGCACTTTTACCTTATACTATACAGAAACTGGTGTTTCTCAAACTGGGGGTCCCGACCCAAAAGGGGGTCATGGAGGAGTCACACAGTTTTTGTAAGGGGGTCATGGTGTTACCAACCTTACTTTGGTACTGCCTTCAGAGTTGGGTGGTCAGAGAGTGGCAGCTGCTGGCCAGGCACCCAGCTCTGAAGGCAGCACCCTGCCAGCAGCAGTGCAGAAGTAAGGTTGGCAATACTATACTGTGCCCTCCATACTTCTGCACTGTTGCCTTCAGAGCTGGAGAGCGGTGGCTGCTGGTTGAGGGCCCAGTTCTGAAGGCAACAGCACAGAAGTAAGGGTGCTTCTATCATGCCCAAGGGTACCATATCATGCCATCCTTACTTCTGCACTGCTGCTGGTGGCAGCACTGCCTTCAGAGCTGGGCGCCCAGCCAGCAGTCACTGCTCTCCAGCCACCCAGCTCTGAAGGGAGCACTGCCAGCAGCAGCATAGAAGTGAGGGTGGCAGTAGGCATGACACCCCTACAATAACCTTGTGACAACCCTCCACAACACCCTTTTGGGTCAGGACCCCTACAGTTACAACACCATGACATTTCAGATTGAAATATCTGAAATCATTAAATTTATGATTTGTAAAGTCCTATGACCATGAAATTGACCAAAATGGACTGTGAATTTGGTAGATCCCAATTTATATGTCATGTTCCCTGGGCATCATGGGTGTGTAACATCCATGGATCAGGGGGATAGCATTTTACACCCACATTGCACAGTTGTAAAGATTTATATGGGATATAAGGCCATGGAGAATCAGGCTCTGAATCTTGCACTAGCTCTGCTACAGGGTTAAGATGAGTATTGTAGAAATTGGGAGGATGTTTTATTTTTTTAACAAGACTTATACACATATTCCCAGTAGGTAACTAAGGTCCAGACAGGTTAAATGACCTGACTAACATCACAAAGTGAGTCACTGGCAAAGCAGTTTTTAGGAGAACCCAGCAGTGCAGACTGCCAGTTCCCTGCTCTAACCTGGGCCAAATTCAGCAGTGAGGCTGCATAAGGGGATGTAAGCTAGGCCCTCTCCCACCTATCGACCTATTTGCTGAGGTCTGAGGGAGTCTAGGGGAATGAAGTGGAAGCACTGGTGTAGTCAATCTACCTTATACCACCTTTTGTATCACTTCTGAATTTGGCTCACTGGCTCTCTCAGAAAAGACCAGACTAATGAAGGCTGAAATCACAAGCCTGAGTCTTGCCTACTATATGTCCAGATCATCCCCTCCTGCAGCAATACCCCTGGGAGGGGCAGGGGGAAGGTAGATTCCCATTACGGAGTTTCCTCCAAGTCCTCCTCTTGAAGGTGGGGAGGCAGGTTACCTCTTCCTGACCCCCTGGGGGAGAAGCAGGGAGTCCTGCTGATGCAAGACTCCCCCAAAAGGTATTGTGACCCCACCGCTTCCAGCTCCATCAGAGCTGCAAAGGATCCTCAGCCTATGGTTGTCCCCCACCTCTCCACACCCATCGCCCAGCATGGAGGGACTCTCCTGCATTATCTTTTCTATGAATTCCCTGTGCGGTTGAGGGTACAATGTGTACCCACCCCTCCCCTCCACCTCTTCTCCACGTTCACTGAGCCTGCCCCCCTTGGAGATCCCTCTGCATTGTCCTGAACTGTGGGGCATAGTGGCATCCCCTTCCACCTGTGCAAGGAGCTCTATGTTCGGAGGGCAGCCTCCATGGACAGGTCTGCAGGATCCATTAGGTTCACGGTTCCCAAGAAACCATGTCACTGATGCTCATTCTGCTCCAGTGCCAAATGCCACAAAGGCACCAGAAATGTCCCACAAAGCACAGCATTGACTTTGTTGAGTGTTCCCTCCTGAGGTACCCAGGCTTCTCAGGGCAGGGACTGGCCTTCCTCTTATGTGTCTATCCAACACCCAGCAGAGCAGGCCCTTGGTCCATGATCGGGCCCCTACATGCGACTGTAATGCAAATAAAAATGGGTGACGAGCCAAACCTCCAGGTGTATTTGCCTTGTCCCCTCCCACTTAAAATGATAAAAATGTTTTTAAAAACATGTGCTGCTCCCAAAAGCTTCCTCAACAGTCTCCTTGGCCTGCTCTGAGCCAAGGGTCTGAGCAGGGAAGGAGCTGGATAAACATTTTCCTCTAAGGAACAGGGTCTGGTGAAACATTCCCAGAGTGGGATTGGGAGATCCTTACCTAGCATTGGTTTCCCAAAGCAAATATCAGATTCTGTAGCTTGGACCTTTCCCTCAGACTCACAGCAGTACCCACCAGACCCTGCAGATTACAAGGAAAATGGCTGATGTGCTCATAAGAGGAGATGACCCTACAATCAGGGTCCTGGAGCCCAGAACAGGCTCTGCTGTGAAAGGGATGGTTTAGGTAAGATAATCATGGCAGTAGCTCTGCTTTCCTGCACCCATTGCTACCTGGGGTTCGATACAGGATCTGCAGCTGGGCCAGCACTTCGTCTCCCACTTGGAGCCTCCTCCACCCCAGATTGTCATTTTTTAAGGGTTGAAACCTACTGCCAGGCTGCCACTCCTACTTCACAGAGCTCCATTGCTCCAACACCTAGCTCCTCCAAGCGCCAGGGCCCTGATCCAAAGCCTGTGAAAAGCATGGGCTTTTGGTCAGGTCCCTGCCTCAGCTGTTTGCAAGTAGTTTGTTTGTTTTATTTTGTTTCCTACCCAGGGAACTTCAGTGCTCTGTTCTTGTTCAAAGGTCTGGCTGCACATTAGACTCCAGCTGTAAGTAACAGCTGGCATTGCTTTCACTTGGGTGTTTCCTTGCCTCCGTGAACTTTGGATTGTCAGGAACTGTACCTGTCACTGATTGAAGACTCTTGCTGAGGCTGAAGCAGGAAACCTCTTGTTGGTGCAAACTAGGGAGTTGTAACTTCTTCCTGATGGGGCCTTTCTCACCCCTTCTGAGTCCTAGAGCAAAGGAAAGTGCAGATCCAAGGCACGAGAGGCACCATTCCTCACAGAGAGCCTGCCATTTCCAAGGTGAAACATCTAAAATGTAGCCTAGGCTAGGACATGCCTTTATTTCCTGCTCTCTCTAAGGGTATGTCTACACTACAAGAGTAGTTCAATTTAACTTAGGTCGAATTTGTGGATTCGACCTTATGAAGTCGAATTTGTGTATCCACACTAAGGACACTAATTCGACTTTGTGAGTCCACACTAACGGGGCAAGCGTCGACATTGGAAGCGGTGCATTCTGGGCAGCTATCCCACAGTTCCCGCAGTCCCCGCTTCCCATTGGAATGCTGGGTAGAGCCCCCAATGCCTGCTGGGGGAAAAATGTGTCGAGGGTGGTTTTGGGTAACTGTCGTCATTCAACCATCACTCCTGCCCTCTCTCCTTGAAAGCGCCGGCGGGAACTCTGTTCGCACACTTTTCTGGTCAGTGACAGCGCGGACGCCACAGCACTGCGAGCATGGAGCCCGCTGCGATCATCACTGCACTTATGGCCGTTGTCAACTCCTCGCACCTTATCGAAGACCTCTTCCACAGTCAGCTGCTGAGAAATCGGGCGAGGAGGCTCCGGCAGCACGGTGAGGACATGAAGTGTGAGAGTGGCACAGACCTCTCACAAAGCACGGGATCCCGCGACGCGGAGATCATGGTGGCAATGGGTCACGTTCATGCTATGGGACGGCGATTCTGGGCCCGGGAAACAAGCAGGGACGGGTGGGACCGCATAGTGCTGCAGGTCTGGGATGAATCACAGTGGCTGCGAAACTTCAGGATGCGTAAGGGCACTTTCCTTGAACTGTGTGACTTGCTGGCCCCTGCCCTGAAGCGCCAGGACACCCGGATGCGAGCAGCCCTGAGTGTGCAGAAGCGAGTGGCCATAGCCCTCTGGAAACTTGCAACGCCAGACAGCTACCGTTCAGTAGCAAACCACTTTGGCGTGGGCAAATCTACCATGGGGGTTGCTGTGATGCAAGTAGCCCACGCAATCGTTGACCTACTGCTCTCAAAGGTAGTGACCCTGGGAAATGTCCAGGTCGTCATAGATGGCTTCGCCGCGATGGGATTCCGAAACTGCGGTGGGGCTATAGATGGCACTCACATCCCTATCCTGGGACCGGCCCACCAGGCCAGCCAGTATATTAACCAAAAGGGCTACTTTTCAATGGTGCTGCAAGCACTGGTGGACCATAGGGGACGTTTTACCAACATCTACGTCGGGTGGCCGGGCAAGGTTCATGACGCGCGTGTGTTCAGGAACTCTGGTCTGTTTAGATGCCTGCAGGAAGGTAGTTTCTTCCCGGACCACAAAGTAAGTGTTGGGGATGTGGAGATGCCTACAGTGATCCTCGGGGACCCAGCCTACCCGCTAATGCCCTGGCTCATGAAGCCCTATACAGGCGCCTTGGACAGTGACAAGGAGCTCTTCAACTACCGGCTGAGCAAGTGCAGAATGGTGGTGGAGTGTGCTTTCGGACGTCTCAAGGGGAGATGGAGGAGCTTACTCACTCGGATCTCAGCGAAACCAATATCCCCATTGTTATTGCAGCTTGCTGTGTGCTCCACAATCTCTGTGAGAGCAAGGGGGAGACCTTTATGGCGGGATGGGAGGTTGAGGCAAATCGCATGGCTGCTGATTACGCTCAGCCAGACACCCGTGCGATTAGAAGAGCCCAGCGGGAAGCGCTGTGCATCCGGGAGGCTTTGAAAGCTAGGTTCCTCAGAGAGCAGGGTAACCTATGACTGTCCTGTCTCTTCACAGAGAAGCTGAACCTGCCCCTGTTTCAGTTACTATTGACTTTTTTCAGCGGTTACATACCCCGTTCACCAGGTTTCCCCCCTTCCAACAGACGTTTAAAAATAAAGTTATTGGAACATTTTTAATTAACAAAGTTTTCTTTACTAACGAATTCGCGTTCAAGGGTTCTAACAGGGACGCAGACTGTGGTGGGTACGGTGTGCAGTGATGTACAGACCGCTTCTACACTCGAGGACTGACAGGCTCCTGCTCCTACAGCGGTCTCTGGGGGGAGGATGGTTACCGGAGGGTGTGCAGAAGGGGTGGGTTTGCAGGAAGGGGTGAGGGGTGTGTGGGAAGGGTGAGTAGGTGTGGGGGGATGATGGCTCTGGCTGGGGCTCAGGGCATCGGAGATGTTCATGGCTAGGGTGGAAGGGCATGGTAAGGGCAGCCTGCCTTGCCATTTGTGGATGCCAGGCGCTCGGACCATGGGGCAACATACACCTCCCAGACTGACCTGGGGCAGCAGACACCTCGCAGAGTGACCCGGGTGCCTAGTGACTGCCCTCTGTGTGTGACCTGCTGTTGATCCTGCCCCCATGTCTGTACCCTGTTAATGGTGGCTGTCCTATGCAATTAACAAACCCCTCCCCCCCTTCACACAAAGTCTTCTGCAAAGAAACATGACGGAAACAGTAATGAACAGCAAACTATTTTTAATACTCAACTACACAGTTGGGGGATGAAACTGGGATTTGGGATCGGGTGAGCCAGGAAGGCAAGCAATTCTCATACTTTAGGGAATGAGAGCTGTTTGGTACATGAGCGCTCTGCTGGGGTGGAGTGACAGTTTTCACGGCCCCTAGCGCCCCTCCTTCTTGTGATTTTGGGTGAGGGGGGGACAGGACTTTGTGGCGGGGAAGGGCGGTTGCAGATACAGTTCAGGGGGGCTCTCTGCTCCTGCCTGCAGTCCTGCAGAACATCCACAAGGCGCCGGAGCGTGTCCATTTGCTCCTTCATTAGTCCAAGCAGCGTTTGAGTCGCCTGCTGGTCTTCCTGCCGCCACCTGTCCTCCCGTTCGCTCTGTGAGCGCTGCTGCTGAGAGAGGGTCTCCCTCCACTGGCTCTGCTGGGCCGCCTCGGCTCTGGAGCAGGCCAAAAGTTCAGCGAACATCTCGTCCCGAGTCTTTTTCTTTCGCCGCCTAATCTGCGCCAGCCTCTGTGAGGGGGATGCCGGGGCAGTTCGGGAAAGAGCCGCAGCTGTGTGATGTGAAAAAGGAAGTGATTTCCTTGCAAAGATACATGTTTGCGAACACTGAACACAGTCTACTCAGTTTCTGTGAACAAGACCATACAGGGCAACTAATCTCATGTGCTCTCAGGACAAGTTCGAATTTTCGGCATTCGCTTTCATTTCCTGGGGTCTTGCACTGGAGATTGGACAAGCGGGGCAGGACAGCAGAATCCGTGTAGCAGCCAGGCCTGGTAAGCCGTAAACTTTAGGCTGCTTAACAGTTAATGGATAGCAGTGCCCTCCTGCTGCAGGCAATCTGGAAAGCATAAAGTCTGACCCTGTTCCAGCCCCTCGCGGCTGTCCCCGGGAAAGATCCCTGTATGCTTTTCCTCTGCAGCCTACAACACGTGGCTGTTAAACGACGGTCATTGTTATGCAAAGGAAAAGTCAAGCATTCACAATAGTAACATTAAAGTAATTCCCCTAATTAGATGCAGCAGTCGCCGAGCGAGATCACCCTGAAGCGGGTCTCCAGGAGAAACAGAGAGCGCATGCTGCGTGAATCCCTGCACAGACCAGGGCCCTATGCTGCCATGCTGGTCGAGGCAATGCTCCCACTATACCTCAGGATGGCCTGGCGCGGAAGACTGTGCTTCCATGGAGCACCCAATAAGGCACCTCTCCCCAGGAACCTCCTGCGGAGGCTTTTCGAGTACCTCTCCGAGAGCTTCGTAGAACTGTCCCAAGAGGATTTCTGTTCGATCCCTATATGCATTGACTTTCTATTCATATAATTTTTATTCCTGTTTTGTTAAAAAATAAATGTTTACATGTTTATAGCACTTACCGACTGATCCTTCCCCTGATTCGGAGTCCGGGTTAACGGCCGGGGAGGGTTGGTAGGGGATCTCTGTGAGGGTGATGAAGAGATCCTGGCTGTCGGGGAAAGCAGTATTGTAACCGCTGTCGCCTGCCTCGTCCTCCACAAACCCTTCCTCATCTTCCCCATCGGCGAACATCGCTGAGAAACTGCCCCTCGACACTATCCCATCCTCAGAGTCCACGGTCACTGGTGGGGCAGTGGTGGCAGACCCACCGAGAATGGCATGCAGTGCCTCGTAGAAGCGGCATGTCTGGGGCTGGGCTCCGGAGCGTCCGTTTGCCGCTTTGATTTTTTGGTAGCCTTGTCTCAGGTCCTTGATTTTCACGCGGCACTGCGTTGCATCCCGGCTGTATCCTCTGAGTGCCATGGCTTTGGAGACCTTCTCGTAGGTCTTTGCATTCCGTTTTTTGGAGCGCAGCTCTGAAAGCACAGACTCGTCGCCCCACACAGCGATCAGATCCAAGACTTCCCGGTCAGTCCATGCTGGGGCCCTCTTTCTACTCTGAGATTGCATGGACTCCTCTGCTGGAGAGCTCTGCATCGCTGCCAGTGCTGCTGAGCTCGCCACGATGTCCAACCAGGAATTGAGATTCCAACTGGCCAGACAGGAAAAGGAATTCAAATTTTCCCGGGGCTTTTCCTGTATGGCTGATCAGAACATCTGAGCTCGGACTGCTGTCCAGAGCGTCAACACAGTGGTGCACTGTGGGATAGCTCCCGGAGCTACTAAGTTCGATTTGCATCCACACCTAGCCTAATTCGACATGTCGAATTTAGCGCTACTCCCCTCGTCGGGGTGGAGTACCAAATTCGAACTAAAGAGCCCTCTAGGTCGAATTAAATGGCTTCCTGGTGTGGACGGGTGTGTGGTTAATTCGAATTAACACTGCTAAATTCGAATTAAAGTCCTAGTGTAGACCAGGTGAGAACCGGTGAGAACCGGTGAGCTGTGGACCCCTGAGGGTCCACGGACTCTGTCTAAGAGATCCACCGACGGTTGTCGTTACCATAGAACAGTGGTTTTCAATCTGTGGTTTGTGGACTCCTGAGGGCCCACAGACTATGTCTCAGATTTCCAAAGGGGTCTGCACCTCCATTCAAAAATTTTTTGAGGTCCGCAAACGAAAAAAGGTTGAAAACCACTGCTATAGAATTATGGATTCAGAAAAACAATGAACAGATAAAGGAGCTGCTCTGCTCATCTTACATCCAATACCAGGAAGGGATCACGGCTGGAATTGGATCGTCGTTTGTTCAGATGATGACAATAAATCCTTATTTGACATGCAATGTGCAGAGAGCATCCTTTGAGCAAGACTCTAGGTCAAGCTGACAAGAGAAGTATGGTCTGGTGTATCAGGCCCTGAATTGGCTGCAAGACATCTGGGTTCAGTTCTTGGTTCAATGTGCCTTTGGGTAAGTCATTGCAGCTACCTTGTGCCTCAGTTTCTCATCTGTAAAATGGGGGAATATCCTCCTACTTCACCAGGCTGGTGTGAAGATTAACTGTCTTGAGGCACTCAGATGCTATGGTGATGGAGACCAGATGGCTATAAGGAACTTCACGTTCAGTAACTTCTATTTAATCATTTGTAAGCTATGCAAATTAGCAAGTCAAAATAGTTTACTTTTTGCCTGCATATCTTCCTGCCACCTGTTGGAACTTGGTGACTTGTAAGGAGTTTGTAAGGATCACTATGTGCTCCCAGGCTGATTCTTTCCTGCCAAAGGATTAAACTGGGACCATGGATTTTTACTAAAATGAGCACAGCACTTTGGACATAAATTTTTCTTCAAACATGAATGTATCCATAAGACACCGAGATTATGGTTATTTAGGGTAATTGTGACTAAATTGAGAACCCTCTTGTTTGCATAGATGTGGGCTTGTTTGTAAGTTGTAGAGAAAGGATGGGTATGATTGTGGTAGCACTTAGGAGCTCCCATCATAGACCAGGACCCCAGGGTGCTAGGCACTGTACAGACACAAAACAAGAGACGGTCCATGCCCCAAAGAACTGACAATCAAAGTATAACACAAGAGACAGCAGCTGGCTATGGGCAGGCCAACAAGGGAGTACAAGGAAACAATGAGACAGTGCTCTCAGCTCACCTATGGAGAAACATAATAACAGAGAAATTGCCAGACTGGATCAGACCTTCTAGTCTGGTGTCCTGTCTCAGAGTGTGGTCAGCATCCTGGCTGGAGGTTCAGCAATGCAGTTGAAGTTGCAGCAGGGATGCTTTAGTCTAGAGAGAATTAGTCACTGCAATTAAACAGCAACTTGCTTAGAATAAGTCACCACGCTGTCTTCGTGGGCCATTCGCAAACAGAACAAGGGGAAACATCCAATAAGTGATTAATTGCCTGTTATTCACCCAGCTCTGTTTGCAGAGAAGGTTGAGGAACCCAGACCAAAGCTGACACACCCCTTCAGACATCTGTGCAGCTCATCGGATCCCTAGGAAGCCAGGGCCATGTACAGAGAGGCCAGGCTTGTGCAGTGGCATCACAATTCCCCTGGCTGAAGAAGGGGTTCTGGGGCAAAGATGCATCCAGCCCCAGGTGTATCAGCTTTTCTGACTGAACTCTCTGGGACTGTACATCCCACAGTGGCTCATACACTCCTCTGCTGCCCCACCCAGTTTCCTTCCCCTTCTGCAGTGTGAACCTCAGAGCACCAGGGAGGTATCCAGAGGAGAAGGGGGTGGTGCTGCGGGAGTAACTGAGCCCCCTTCTATGCAGGGGAGGGGAAAATCCACATGCAGAGGGCCCCTCTTGGGGTGATGATCTAAGCCCTACTCCTCTCTTCCTTTAGCAGCAAGAGCCATACTCTCCCTGAGTGGAAATTGTGATGTACTGAAAACTGTGTTGGAATTTCAAGCCAACATTATAAGAGTGGGGGATTTCCTGATCCTGTTTGCAGGGTGGGAGGCTCTGTAAGGAAAGTGTGTGAGCAGCATCAGCGTGGAAAGAGCCAACTTACAACAAGTTGGAGTAAGTTGTGCCTCTCTGCTTTAGGGAGTAGCCTGCTTTGTCCCTCTCTGTTCTGGGCTTCTTTTGTGTTATTGTTCTGAATTCTAAGAAAGACAGTTGTGTTACATTGCAGCCTTTCAGGAAGAGGATTTTTATGTTTTTATCTAACGTCTCTATGTGTATACTATGAACATGACAGAAATCTCCCAGTACTGTCTGCATCAGCAAATGGGTTGCGGAAGTCTGTGACTCTCCAGAATTGGAAAATTATGCTACCATCAAAGGAGAGCCTTCTGCTCCTCATGTCAGGATATGGCAGCTCTTGTTGAACTAGGCAGAGCATAAAGGAAATATAAAAACACTCTGCATAGAGTCATCTTCCTCTCTTATACCTACTGTAGAATTATTATTTCAGAGCTCTGTCCACTCTCTCTGTGAGCCACACAATACCTGCCAGTCTAACTTCTCTTCTTGGCTTTGTTGGTCTGTACCCGCACAAAAGGAAGTAACAAATTGAGTCTTAAGTATAGCTCGGCACATTTTAGCCTGTCATTGGAAATCTGCCAGGCAAATATTAGCAGATGAATGATTAAAATGGCTTGCCCATGCATTAGATATTGAATGCTGGTTTTCTTCACACTCCTGTAAGTGTACAGGGAAAAACTGAATGGGAACATATGAGGAAAACTCTTATTTAGCAAGAAAAGGGGCCAGGAACTTGGCACAAGGGGGTCAGAGGTTGGTAGAATAGAGGCTGTAACTTGTCAGAAGAATTGGATTTCTAGTTCAGCCTACCAGGCTTGCTTTGCAGTCAGGACTCAGTGGTGCAGATGGGAGACTGTGCTGCATCGACCTACAACGGTGCTTTAAAAAAATATAAAAGTCCTAAATCTGTTTAGTCCCAGAAATAATGAGATCGAAAATGCTTGCAACAGGTGTTGTGCAGTGCAGCATTACAGCCCGTTCCCGTCTTGCTCCGGCCTCCCCCTCACCCCCCGCGGTGGAGTAAGGCAGAGAATGCAGGGTGTCTCAGGGCCACAGCGGAAGAGACAGATATGTCGGCCTAACCCTGGAGAGGGAGTAGGGCCAATGGATTGTGCCTCTCTTTCTGGCTAGCTTGAGAACAGAAAATTGCATGTCTGGATGCCGGAGATGCATGGCTGTGCGTGTGTTCCAGCAGCCAGTTTGTTAAGGGCAGAGCGTGTTTGGAGGGGCCAGGCCAAGATAGTCGAGAAATGTGAGTCCTGCTGCTCAGGGGTGTAAATCGGTCTAGCTCCATTGACTTCATTCACATCCATTGGGATCCGGGTCCTGTTGCCTTATTCCAGCTGCCTCCCTTGTCTTGCCAACCTGCTTTGCTGGGAGAACACCTTGCTCCCCTGTATTATTCCTCATTTTTACTGGCTGTGATAAAGCCTTCCAGGAATCCCCTGCCCCAGGGGGCCTTGCCCTGCTCTCCTCACTCTGCTGTTGAAAGGAATCTGCCTAACCTCCCATGCTGGAAACCAAACCCTTCCCAGCAGTCCAAGTCATACCCTCCCTGAGAAAGCCCAGCAGGAGGGGACTGGAGACATGGCAAGGATCAGCCCAAGGGGCTGCCTTCACATTCCCTCACTGAGGGCAGAGGGCGGAAATGGGCCTGGGGAGGATATGGAAGGAGCAGTGATTCTGGGTCCCAAACCTACAGAGTCTGATGCCCCACAACGAACAGTGTCTGGGGCCACCACAAGGGGAGCCTGCATCTTGGTGATGATTTGCAGTCCCTGCCACTGCCCTGGCAGTATGACTCCTAGAGAGCCACACTGCTACCTAGCCAGTCTGCCTATTGTGCCCATCACCATGGTATCCGTTAGCGGCTTTCCCTGCACAGTACCAGCCGGAGAGGGGAGCCTGCAGGAGACAATGCTGTTTGGAGCAGTATTCCATCCCTGGAGGTGTCTGCAGGCTTTGGAGGGTAGCATGCTATGGAGTGAGGCTGCTCACAGGAATCACCCTCCACCCCACCCCTTGGAGCCCCAAACCTGCACGGGCCCAGCGCCAGATGGGATAGGCTATGTAACAGCCGCTCCTGCTGGATCCCTTCTGCACCCATTACTGGGGTGGAGCAGGCAGGGTGAGAGCTAGCCCTGAGTGCTCCCAGAGAGAGTAGCAGAGTGGGGGCTGGGAAAGAACACTGCTACCAAAGAGGAATATTTCAACCTCAGGGAGAAACAATGCAAATCTGGGCTTGACTTTCCTCCCACCTGCACCAGTGGGATCTATTCACTGTAGTGGAGCAACTTCTGCTTTACAGAGACTCAGGCCCTGTCACTGCAATCTGGAAGCAATATGCCCCCGGCAGGCAAATGAGACAGCAAGACAGATGGGTTGGGGAAGCAGCTGGGCCTAAAGGGACAGTTCTGACTTCACCCCAGTGAGGGTAACACCTTGTAACTGTTCACCACGACAAATACAGAGGTGGCAACCTGTCATTCTGATCTGATGACAGATAATGAGGCTACTGAAAAAAATAACCCCTCCTTCATGTAGGACCTGAGTGCTTCCCCACTCAGTTATGCTAGTGTGAATCAGGAGTGATTCTACGTAAATCCATTGAGTCAGACTGGTGGGACACTGGTGTAAATGAGAGGCAGTGCCCTTTCTACCATGAGGGTTGCAGCTACATTTCTATTTAAAGCTGAATTTTGCACCGTCTCTCAAATCCAGATCATCTTAAGAATTGATAGGGCAGGTGACGGGTGGGAGTGGGGGAGGGAAGTTTGTGGAGGAAATCTGAAGTCCTCTGATGAAGAGGTTCCCAGGAGAGAGCACTCTAGAACTGCAGATGCTTTCAAAGATAACAGAACAAACTGCAGACTTCTGAAACCCAGGAAATGTGCAGGTAAGGGAACACTTGCTGCACTGCCCAGCCAGATCACCTTTGCTTCACCTATGTAAGGCTGGCAGCATACAGAGATGTGGTACCTTTGTGTGTAACAGCAGAGTGCTGAATTGATGTCCTTTCAGAAGCAGGATGCCTGCAGGCATGGACCTGTTCCACATCCCCATGGCTTCTAAGAGCCATCACTAAACCCTGGTGCTGCTGCCAATCCCCGCTTTTTATCAGCCAGGAGCACACAGAGCGTCCACCAAGCCAAGGGTTCAGCAGTAAGAATGGGAAGGTTTGGAGGAGGAAATGGCATTTGGTGAGAGCCCAGGAGTACAGGGAGAGGAGAGGAAAGGAGTTGGATTAGACATCCAAGGTGACAGGGACTGCAGGAGGAATTACTGACTGGGGTGGAGGCAAGAGAGCATGCTGGGGGAAACCACTCAGCTCTCGCAACATCACTTTTAACTTAGAGGGACCCAGTCTCTGATGGGAACATGGGCTTCCCAGCATTGGATACACAGAACTATGGGAATGTGGGCTCCCCAGTATCAGGTCAATGCAGCTCCCGGAATGTGGTCTGCTAAGTATTAGATGAATGGAGCTCTGGTGACCTTGGTACCAGGTGAATGGAGCTCTGGTGACATGGGTTGCCCAGTATCAGGTGAATCAACTCTGTGGATATGGGCTGCACTAAATTAGTGGTTGGAGCTATGGGCATACGGCTTGCCCAGTATTAGGAGAACTGGGAACAAAAGATATGGGCTGCCCAGTATCAGGTCAGTGGAGCTCTAGGGATGTAGGCTTCCCAGTATTAGGTGACTGGAGTTGAGGGGCATCGGCTACCCAGTACGATTAAGGGATCTCTTTGTGCCAACTGGCAGAAGGAAGGGGGTGCATAAGGGGTACAGGGATCCCGTGGGTCTGGCATCTATATACTAGCTTGCCAAAGGGTGTCATGTAAAGTCTCTACTGAAAGTCTGTGCCACACTGATCATCATGACCATTGTGAGATGTGTGTATGGATAATATTGAAGAAGTTACGTATAGCTACTGAAAATTATGTTCTTAAGGTCTGTGAGTTGTGGCCAGTCACCAGAAGTTGATAAAGAAGTTTCTGTAAGGCTGAAGATGTTTATCTATTGCTCTGCCTACATGTAAATTGAGTGTTGTGTACTTCACACTGAACACCTATTTACATTCTGAGCCAAATGCTAATCAAGTGATTGCAAAGTCTCCAGGGGAGTTTCTAGACAGGAAAACACTAGCAGCAGGTTTATCTTGTTTGTATCAATGGGTTATTGGAGTATCATTGCAGAGAAAAAGACAGACTGTGCATCTTTCCACTGAGGAGGCTAGAGGAGAGTGTGATTTGTCTCATGACTAGAAGATCACAGCCAAGCTTGACAGTAACACACTGGAAGGATTTGGGGTGAGCTTTTGCTCTAGATGGCACGACAATGTCTTATGAGTTAAGTTAAGGCTCTATGGGAACCCAATATCAGGTAACTGGAACCCCAAGGTTGTGGGCTGCTGAGGACAATGGAGATCTGAGTACATGGGCTTCAAATGTCAGGTCAATGAAGCCCTGAATATGTGGTATGCCCAGTATTCAGCAAAAGGAGTTCTGGGGATAAGTGTGACCATGAATTAGGTAACAGGAGTTCTTGGCATATCAGCTGCACTCGCAGTAGGTGACTGGAGCTCTGGTCATATGGGCTGCCTAGTATCAGGTGAATGGATTCTAGGGATATAGGCTGCCCAAGATTAAGTGCTTGGAGTGTAGGGATATGGGCTACCCAGTGATGGTCAGTGTAGCTCTGGGGGACCGGGATGCCCAGTATTAGATAGAGTGCTGGGGAGGTGGGCTCCCCAGTATTAGGTGACTGGAATACTGGGGATGTGGGCTGCCCATTATTAACTGAATGGAGCTCTGGACACATGGACTAAGAAATGCAGTTATAAATATGTGGGGTCCCATATAAAGTGAATGGAGCTAAGGGAACCCGAGATTTCCAGTATGACATGAATGGAGGTGTGGGGAAGTTGGCTGCCCAGTATTAGATTAATGGAACTCTAGGGACATTAGCTGCCTTGAATTATGTGAATGTAGAACCAGTATGTAGGGTGCCCTGAATTAGGTGAATGGAGGTCTGGGGATATGGATCTCCCAGTATCAGGTGAATGGAATTGTGGGAAACTGGGCAGCCTAATACTGAGTGAATCAAGCTTTGGAAATATTGGCTGCTCAGTATTAAGTGAAGGGAGCTCTGAGGCATGGACCACCTGATATCTGGTGAATGGAGGTGGAGCTAAGGGGATTTGAGATGACCAGTATCAGATGACTGAAGATCTGGGTACAGGGCTGCCCAGTATAAGGTGAATGGGTACATATCCTACCAGTGTGAGGTGAATGGAGGTTTGAGGACATGGGTTCCCAGTACCAGGTGAACTGATCTCTAAATATGGGCTGGTGAGAATTGGCGGAAAGGGGTTCTGGAGATGTGGCCTGTCAATTATCAGGTGAATAGAGTCTGGTAACATCAGCTGTCCAGAATCAGGTGAATGGAGCTCTGGGGATGTGGGTGCTCATTTTGGGGTACATGTAGTTCTGGGGATGTGAGTGTGATGGATAGGGAAATTTCCTGCAATATCCTGGACAAATCATATCAAATTAGGTTGACGTATTTGGGGATTTCATTGTATGGAGTTGGGGTGATCTCTGGTGAGCTTATTAGCATGTGTGTAGGTTCACTTATTGTTTTAATGTGTTTTTTCTGTTATGCTCTTAGCTTAAGAATAAATGTGCTTGCTTAAAAAGAGTTGTGTGGGCAATTGTCCTGTTCAAAGCCTTTGAAGAGAAAGCAAAGCAGAGATGCTGGTTTTCTCAGGCAATCTGGCTTGCTCGGGAATTCCCTGTGCAAGCCAGGGAGCTGTGCGGTCTGGAAATTCCCCAGTGAGTCCACCCAAGAGAGGTGATGTCTGGGGAGCCGGAAGCCTGCGAGGGAGTGACCTTGCTGGACTACAAGGGAGGAATACAGGGTGCAGTTGCTCTGCACTGTGACAGTGGGCTTATGAGAATTAGATGAATGGATCTCTCGGAATGCACATGCCCCAGTGTCAGGTGAAAGGGATTGTGGGGAAATGGGGTACTTGGTGTCAGGAGACTGGAACTCTGAGGACGTGGACTGCCTAGGATTAGGTGAATGGATCTTTAGGGACATGGACTGCACAATAGTAGGTAAATGGATTTCTGAGTGTGTGAGATGGCAAGAACTGGATGAAGAAAAATGCAACAGCTTTTGTAGACCTGGATTTAAACAGGCTTGTTCAATGTAGTGTGGCAAGCGGATTTCCGCAGCTCTTCTAAAGCTAGGTGTGATACAGGGGTAGGCAACCTATGGCATGCGTGCCGAAGGCGGCACACGAGCTGGTTTTCAGTGGCACTCACACTGCCTGGGTCCTGGCCACCGGTCCGGGGGGCTCTGCATAGTAATTTAATTTTAAATGAAGCTTCTTAAACATTTTAAAAACCTTATTTACTTTATAATATACAACTAAACTATTGTTGTATGTAGACTTATAGAAAGAGACCTTCTAAAAACATTAAAATGTATTACTGGCACACAAAACCTTAAATCAGAGTGAATAAATGAAGACTCGGCCCAGCACTGCTGAAAGGTTGCCGACCCCTGGTGTGATATATGCAAATAGAGAGAGACAGGGAAAATCAGCATAGGGTCAGCATCGTCCTGACTCAAAAACAATCCATTTTCAGTCGAAGCCTCACTACTGGAAACCAACCTTTCATCCAGAGCTTCCTGTTCAGGAGACAATTTGCTATTTAAAGTAATACTGGCAGCTCTCCCCTCTGAAAATGCATTACTCTTGAGAAGTGGTTCTCAAACTTTTGTACTGGTGATGCTTTCACATAGCAAGCCTCTGAGTGTGTCCCCCCCTTATAAATTAAAAACACTTTTTTGTATATTTAATACCATTATAAATGTTGGAGGCAAAGCGGGGTTTGGGGTGGAGGCTGACAGCTCGCAAACCCCCCCCCCATGTAATAACCTCATGACCCCCTGAGGGGTCCCGACCCCCAGTTTGAGAACCCCTGCTCTTGAGTTCTCTCTCTCTGGAACATCACAAAAGGACCAGCTTGCACTGTGCAGATCTTGCCATGTGAAACCAGAGACCTGATAGTGTCGTGAAAATGGTAAAAGTCACCGAAAGAGGTGCTTTCTTCTAGCACTCAACAGGGAACTTTATTGGAATAAGAAAAATGGTATAATCCAAAATACTCTTTCTTTTTCTTGTTCTGCTTTTTCAAAGCCTTTGCTCGAACCTTCCCAGCCCACTCTTGTCTGGATTCCTGCTAGAGATTTAAAGACATAGTACATATATCTTTTCAAACATAGAATTTGTGAATTGGGTCTGTGAGGAGGTTTGCCACGTTTGACAGCAAATGCTGTTTTCTGTGCTGTAAACCTGACAATATTTTTGCATAGTTCTGGAAACTAGAGTAAAAAATAGTTACAGTATGAGCTGAATATGAGCTTCCCCAAGATCCTTTCACAGAGCAAGGGCTGGGGAGACATCCATGGATTGTCTAGTACAGCAGTTCTCAAACTGTGGGTCGGGACCCCAATTTAATGGGGTCACCAGGGCTGGCGTAGACATGCTGGGACCAAGGGCTTCAGCCCTGGGTGGCAAAGCTCAGGGTATAGGCCCCCAACCTGTGAGGCTCCCCTGGCTGTGGTGGTGGGGCTTGGGCTTGGGCCCTCTGTCTGGGATGGCAGAGCTCAGGCTTTGGTCCCCGTCCCCCCGGGGTAGTGTAGTAATTTTTGTTGTCAGAAGGGGGTCACAGTGCAGTGAAGTTTGAGAGCCCCTGGTCTAGTAGAAACCCCTGCCCCAAGAAGGAAGGACTCCGCCCTTGTCATTCAGGTAGCTGAATTTACCATGAGTTGCTCCACTAACTGAAGTGTGATTGCACTGCTAAACCAGCTATTCCCCTCTCCTGGTCATGCATGTCATCTTCTCTAGGTTTGTCTACTTGCTAGATTTTCCACTGTAATGCAGGGGTCTCTTTGGTTCTATCTTTTCTAGTTAATCCCTGCTTTCATAGAATCATAGACTATCAGGGTTGGAAGGGACCTCAGGAGGTCATCTAGTCCAACCCCCTGCTCAAAGCAGGACCAATCCCCAACTAAATCATCCCAGCCAGGGCTTTGTCAAGCCTGATCTTAAAAACCTCTAAGGAAGGAGATTCCACCACCTCCCTAGGTAACCCATTTCAGTGATTCACCACCCTCCTAGTGAAAAAGGTTTTCCTAATATCCAACCTCAACCTCCTCCACTGCAACTTGAGACCGTTACTCCTTGTTCTGTCATCTGCTACCATGAGAACAGTCTAGATCCATCCTTTCAGGTAGTTGAAAGCGGCTATCAAATCCCCCCTCAATTCTTCTCTTCTGCAGACTAAATAATCCCAGTTCCCTCAGCCTCTCCTCATAAATCATGTGCTCCAGCCCCCTGATCATTTTTGTTGCCCTCCGCTGGAATCTTTCCAATTTTTTCACATCCTTCTTGTAGTGTGGAGCCCAAAACTGGACACGGTACTCCAGATGAGGCCTCACCAATGTCGAATAGACCAGGAATGGTCAGGGTTGGCTTCTGCATGTGGCCCACAAGGCGCATTTGTGGCAGTGTTGTGCAATGTGTGAACATTGGATCCCTGGTGACTGGAGCCCAGTTACACAACATGAGCATGGTGGTGGCATAAATACACTACCCCACCCTCATGCTGAAAATGCAACTGCTGCCAGCAGGGAAGGCTTGAGGCTCCTGGCTATTCAAATGGCAATGTCACTGCTCAGAGAAAGATGCATATGGCTCTGGGATCATTTGTTATTGCTCCATTGTGATCTGGCCCCTGCTGGAGAGCAGCATGACCCAACCTGGTTCAGAAGACTTCTGGGGCAGATACCCGGCCTCGACTCACAGGCAACATGTCTGTTTACATTAATTACCTGACTTCACCCTGACCTTCTAACTAGCATCCAAGTGCCATTGTAGGCCTGGGTTCAATTCCTGTCTTGGATCTTGGGCGGTCACTTTCCCCTCCCCGTGCCTCAGTTTCCCCGCTTATAAAATGGGGATAATGATACTGAGGCCCCTTTGCAAAGCACTTGGAGATCTATGGGTGAAAAGTGCTAGATACAAACAAGGTGGTATCATTAGCATTATTTTTCAGTGATGGCCCTCCCAGAAGTGCTGATTCTGAGCCCATTCCCCCTGGGAGCAAGCACGCCAGTCAGGCTTGGCAGGATTATCTGGGTAGATCTCATTTAATTATTTCCTTGCAGGGACCTTGGGCACTGGTGCACCCCCGTCCTTCCTAGTCTCTGCCTGTGGCACGTAATAGTTGAGTCTCCTGTGAGTCTCAATTGCCTTGGTCTCCTTTTGGTTGCTGGGTTTAGTATGCAGGGTGGCGATGGTGGCCTGTGACACGCAGGGATGATCTAATGGTCCCTTCTGGCCTTAAACTCCATGATTCAATGAGAATGTCGCCGTGGAGGGCAGCGCTCACAGTAACACAGGCCCCAGAACAGGCAGCCCCACTACTTGAAGTGCAGGGTGAGTGGGTCTTTGTGAGGATGGATACCCAGGCATAGGCAGGGAGCTAGGTACTGTGCTGTCAAGTCTCATGATTTTATCACGAGTCTCATGGCATTTATTGTTGTTCCTAAAGCTCCAGCTGTGGGATGAGATTATCAGCCGGGAAGCCCAGCTGTCTCTTTTTTAAAATGACGGTTCTCACTGTTACGGCTGCAGAGAAAGTCTGGAGATCATGACCCCTAAATGCTCTGACACCAGACAACAAATCAAAAGAACCAGACATTTATTTCTTTTTAATTCTTGTGATATTTAAGCCAGTCTCCTGATTTCTGTCCGGCCTGACACATGGCTTTTTGAATGCTTGGGGTTGGTAGCACCGTTTAACCCATCACGCAGCCGGCACATTGCTAATTGCAATAGGATTGAGCAGGATTAGGAACTTGTTTGCTTTTAATGCCCTGTGCACTTCCACCGAGCTCAGTGCTCGGTAAATGTAGAGTTCAAACACTGTGGGTCTCAGTTTTTCCTTTCATTCACACAGAGGTAATTCCCCAGAAGTCAGTGACATTACCTGGATATACACTGGGGTGACGGCCGAAAGTGGCCCAGGGTATTTGGAGCACACTTTCCAAATAGCGAGATTAGGCCTGTGAAAATCCAGGATCCTAACTGCTACTGCCCAATTCCCACACCCTTCCCCACACTAGATACCAGAGCCACCTTCCTGTGCTTAGGAGTTTGAATGGTGTTTTAGACTAAGAGACAAGGCAAGGTTGGGAGACAGTCACTGTCCTTTCTACCTGCAGCAAACTGCCTCCTGTAGCTGGGGTACTGGGCCAACAGTCCTGAGCCCTGGGGTGTTGTTAGTTGTTGTGCTTGTCACTGATCTAATCACTCTGAGATCACACAGAATAATTACTTGGCTAGGTGTCCTGTGTAGAGAGAAATGTGCTTCTAAAATGTAGCAAACTGCTTCTTCTCACTTGTTTTTAATTAAAGATGCAAACCACACGGAGCAGGCAGGGTTGATGTACATAAAATATACACACCTGTTTTTTTAAGAACAAATATCTGTCTGGAATGGTCTAAGTATACTTCAGGGTTGCCACCTGTCTGGGTTTTACCTGGACACTCTGGTCCTTTGGCTTGTGTGTCCAGGTGCCATTTAGGGTTACCAGGTACCCAGTTTTGACCGGAAAGTCAGGTTGAAAAGGGGACCTGGCAACCCTAAATGACACCCAAACCAAAAGTCTGGTTACTTCTGGGCAGGGGGAGGGGTTGTGTTATTAACCCATGCCAGCACCACATTCTACCTATAGCTCCTTGAGAGGATCCAGCGTGCGACATGGGGAGGGGAGAGAGAGGAGCGAGTGACAGGGGCCTGACCTTAGGAGAACAGGTTATGCAGGGGGTATGGCCCAGTTTTCTGCAATTAGAAAGGTGGCAACCCTAACTTAAATCTGCCTCATCTGGCGGGGGAGAACTAGACGACCTTTTGAGGTCTGTTCCAGATGTACATTTCTATAATGTTCCAGAGGTGGTTAGCTCTGGATGTGAACTGGAGAACAAACTTTGTTTGAATTCTGCAGCTCTCCCACTCAACTTGTTATTAATGTTCTCTTTGTAATAATTCTCAATATGTTTCTCTTGCATTCAAAGAGCAAGAGGAGAGCCCTCCCTCAGCTAATTTAACTTCGATAAATTCCCAGAGCTGCCAGGGAAAGATTGTGCAGTCTGGCGGATAAAGCAGCTGCCTCATATTTCAAAGGGTTAGAGATTAAATCTGGTTAAGGTTGGACTTTTATTAAAATTTCTGTTTACATTTTTTCTATTGGTGCGATTACAGAATAATTAAGAAAAGAAAAAGAAAGAAAGAAAGAAAGAAAGAAAGAAAGAAAGAAAGAAAGAAAGAAAGAAAGAAAGAAAGAGAAAGATTGGAACATCTGCTTCACGACAATTCACATGCAGCAGAGGGCATCAAGGGCTGGAGTTCCCCTTAGCCTGTGGGCAGGAGAGTAAGTAAGACCCTGCCCCTTACCTCTTGGCCAGGGAATGGGCACAGTCTTAGCTCCACCTCCACAGAGTGCTGCCAAGTGCATCTGAGCTGGCACAAGGAGTAACACAGTCTAGGCCAGAATCAAATTCCTATCTCTGCGGTGCAGAAGGTCCGCTTCTCTCCCTGTTGCTCGTGGGCACGCTGCCCCATACCCGGGCTTGGACAAAACCACAGTCTGGGCCCAAGTGAGGAAAGGACTCCCAGTCTGCTGTTGGGCTTAAGTGCTAGTTCACAGATTAACATGAAGATAAGGAGACAAATTCTGCCCCCATCTGTACAGGGGCTGAGACCTCACCTGGTCACATGAGGTTGGCAGGGGAGTCCCTTCACGAGAAATCACTAGGTAAAACACTCCATTTATTTAGCCTAAAAGCTGAGGGCCATGGCAGGGCTCGCATTCTCTGAGGGGACAAACTAGGCCTAGCCAGGCTGAGCACTGGGCTAGGGCCAGTGGAGCCATGAGGCTTCTAACCCCTGAGCTAAAGCAGCAACGGGGAAGCTGCCTGTGTTTGAGCACTTGATGGTGGTCTCTTGAGAGCTGGCTGGTTGCGGGGACGAATTCTCCTCCTTTTTCCCAGCTGCTAAGGAGCATTACAGGAAGCTGCAAGGGAATAACTGCTGAGGTAACATGACAGAGAACGGGCCAGGAGGTGGGGCTGGGTGACTGTGGATGGGAGGGGGAGACACTCCGATTTGAAATGGGAGGGGAAGAGGGGGCTGGGCGATGGGGAGTGGGAAGGGAGGTGTCCCCGAGACAATGTCAATATTAAGATGGAAAAAATTTGAGAAGCCCTGCACAAAAGGAGACCACTACTGCTGGCAGTAGTAAGCCCCTTCCCTTTCCTGTGGGCCCACCACTAGGGGCCAACATTGTTCACTCAGACACCCCCAAGAGCCAATACTTTGCACTGGCCCCTCGTCTGGGATCCTATGATTTATGTGTAGAACTATTTGCAGAAGCTGAACTTTCCACTCCCTTTCTCTGGGTACTTTTGCAGCTCCCATGCCTGCAGAATCCTGGCTCTTCGCACAGGGAGTGACTGTGCATTCATACAATCAGAGACCAGAACCAACATTGACTTAGCAAACTCCATAGCTCAGGTGGGGTAAAATTCACCTCTCTGCAGAGGGCACAGGGTCCATACACCCCTAGGCACCACTACTCCACTCCTTCTGGGCTGCAGCAGGACATAAGTGGCACCTAGCAGTTGTATTGGCCCTCTGCGAAGCCAGCCTTTCAAAATTCAAACCTCTGCAAGTGGCGGTCTCTGCGCCACTCCAGCTTCAGCTTAGAGTGAGTCATTAGCAGCAGATCTGCCAGCACAGCCATTGTGCTACCTGCGAGTGGCTGGGAGGCGACTGAATTAGAGGAAAGCGTCCACAGCCTAGCTAATATCTTCTTTTCATCATTGTCCTCCTTTCCTCTCTCCTCCTTTGCATCTCAAACACACTGAGCTCAGTTTCCTATCTGGTGCATCAGCAGGTCATCAATGGATGGTTGGAAGAGGATTTCCTGGGAGATCTGATTGTCCTCTGATCCCTATTATTTTAACAGGGACACTGATAGAGAATCCAGGGGTTTCCTAAGTAACACTTTGGAAGAGTGCAATCCTGTCAGCAGTAACCAAACAGCAGGAAGGCAGCAGCGCCCAGCCACAGATCTCTGCAGTATGGTTTAGTGGGCAGGGCAGGGGACTGGCAGCCAGGAAATATAACCCTAGCTCTGCCACTGACCTGCAGGGTAATCTTGAGCAAGTCATCTCATCGCTCTGTTTCCCCTCCAGCCCTTTGCCTGTCCTTCTGGGCAGCTCCTTAGGACTGGGCACTGTCTCTCGTTATATGCCTGTGCAGCATCTGGCACAGTGGCACCCGGATCTTGGCTGGGGCCTCGAGATCAGTGGTGGCTCATGACTTTTTTGACAGCTGAAGCAGCAGGTGGAGCCAGAGCCATCACTGCAGTGCCACTGCTACCTGGGCCAGCACAGGGTGTGTGTGCACAAGGCAGAATAGGGCTTGCACACATGCATGGGGCCTACCCCATGGGAAAGGGGTCTGCTTAGGTGCAGGGTGCAGCCTCCATCCCCCTTCTTTCCCCCCAAAAAAAAGTTTTTGTGGAAATTTTTCAGTTTCTTGGGGAGGGGGATTAAACAGAAAACCAGCCACTGATTAATTTTTTTTTCAGTTTTCATAAACCATTTTTTTTTAAACAAAAACAGTTTTAGAAGCTGGAGCTGTTGTTGGAGGGGTTGGTTTTCCATTTTTCACTGAAAATGTCTGAGTGAAGTTTAAAAAGAAAAAAAACTTTTAAAAAAATGTCCTGCAAAAACCCCTCAGTATTTTCACCCGGCTCCGCATCTTTGAGGCACTCGAGGACACTGCAGACAGTTGCTGAGACTCTGTGGCTGCCCACTTGGCAAGCCCGTTCAGGGTACAGAGAGATGGTGGCCTCACAGGGTTCCCAGGATGACTCTTCTGAACAGCCCTGGATGGTGAAGCCTGTGAAGAGACTGTAACACAATCACTCTCTCCAGCTGAGACTTGGGACTATGGGGTGTTTATCGCAATGTAGATGTACCCGGAGACCCCATGAAGGGGGAGGGTCTCATCAGAGCCTGGGCTCCAATCCGAGCCCAAACGTCTACACTACACTTTTTAGCCCTACAGCTCAAGCCCTGCGAGCCCAAGTCAGCTGACTCAGGATCTGAGACCGGGTGCCGCGGGCTTCGATCTCAGTGTAGACCTACCCTCCAATTACAATGGCAATGGCAGGAAGCCTTTGATTGAGGTCCTGCCCTCTTGCACAGCAAAGCAGAAGCAATTACTCCATGGGCACATCAAAGGGGGAGAGCACTGCCTTCTGTGCTCTCCAGATAGTCCCCCAACACCTTGATCTCAATTAACGTGACGTGTGTGTGTGTGCGCGCACATGCGGGGGGCAGTGACAGAAGGCTTGCTGAACCAAACCAGCAGGAAGTAAAGCCACCCATCTTGGGTGGGCAAAGCAGGAAACAGCCCCAAGCCAGTCTGAAACGAAGGGTTCGGTGGCAGGCCTGAAGCCAACACCTTGGGAAGCACAGACAGCACTAGAGCTGGATGCAACTATGCTACATGAGTTCTTATACAATGCCCATCACTGTGGTGTCTGGGCACCTAGTGCCAGGCAAAAGGTCCTGAGCACACCAGAGGTTAGTGTGTCCTGCTGTATCAGATGTGACAGGATCCCCAGGGTACAATCTGGACCTGTTAGACTACTGTGCCCCCTTAATTCTCCAGCCCGGGCTGTCTCCCACAGTGCTTTGCTGGTGACAAGCAGCAAACCCCTCCAGGTGCTGTTATCACTCAGTCAACAACATGCAGGGACACAGCTAAGTTGCATAAAGGCTCTGCAAGCCCTCATGAACCATACACAGGTAAACACCAGCAAATCTCTTAAACCCCCAGCCTTGCACCCCAGAAATATACTGTCTTACACTGCTCAAGACCTTCTTTTGAACAGTGCAAACTTATTAATTCGTTCTCCACTTCGTCAAAGGATAGTGGACGTGCACCAGCCTCTGTAATCTGAGCAGATTCCCCAAGCGCTTTAGATAAACCATTAAAATAAGTTTATTAACTACAAAAAGAGGTATTTTAAGTGATTATAAGTGGTAAGGTTAAAAGTCAGAGATGACAAAAATAAAAAGTAAACATGCATTCTAAATCCTAAACTTTTAGACTAAGCATGTGTTGAATCAAACAGCTTTTCTCACCCCACTGGATGTTGCAAGCAGGTTACAGTTCTCACTACACAGGCTGACTTTCCTTCTCAGCCTGGTACCAGTCTTCTCAGTTCAAGTCTTTGTCTTCCCAGCGTTCTTGTTTCCTTCAATGTAGGTGGGAGAGGAGAGAGGTAATCACACGATGCCACTGTCCCTTATTTTACACCCTCAATCTATGTCCCAGGATGCACCCGATGAAGTGGGCTGTAGCCCACGAAAGCTTATGCTCATATAAATGTGTTAGTCTCTAAGGTGCCACAAATACTCCTGTTCATTTTGTCCCAGGAAAGATATTGGCCCAGGCATGTCCTGGGGGGCCTCGCTGAGTCAAAGAATTGAGCAATCTCCATTGTGTGGTGCTTGAGCAACTGTCTCTCACAGTACTGTAAATCTCTTGTTTACAATTCCCTGGGCCCTGCTGGTCAATGGTCATTGAACCCTTTGTTGTCAATGGAGAACTAGCAGTGGGTGACTCCCAAACTCACAACATATTTCAATAAAAAAATAAAAAAAAATAAAAAAATAATTGGAGCTATACCAATCTCCTAGAACTGGAAGGGACCTTGAAAGGTCATCAAGTCCAGCCCCCTGCCTTCACTAGCAGGACCAATTTTTGCCCCAGATCCCTAAGTGGCCTTCTCAAGGATTGAACTCACAACCCTAGATTTAGCAGGCCAATGCTCAAACCACTGAGCTATCCCTCCCCCTAACAACCATACAGCAAAATCTCATAACTTCATACACACTAACAATATACACATTTTGACAGAACAGTGGGTCTCAGCAGATATATCATCTTACATGACACACTTTATATGAAATATCACAGCCATATATGAATGATGAATACAGGGGTTACAGGGAGCTACTCTGAGGTACAGTGAGTCACACCAGAACCTTCCCTTCTCTGTCCAGGGGAATCTGGGGCTGCTGGAAATTGCCAGTCTAATGGCTCTAGATGTGCAGGCTTCTGCGTATGCATACAACGTCAGCCCAGGCCGCGCAAGTAGCCACCTCACCCCTATTACTCCCCTCCTGACCGGGATGGACCCTTCTCCATGGCCTGCCAGCTCCTTGGCCTCCCTATGTCACTTTCAATAAAGGGGTCTGTTTGTGCCAGCTCTAGCGGTGGTTTTGGTGAGGTGGACACCTGCTCGTCAAACCCATTTCACATGGGCTGCTGTACTGCCACCAAGCAGTGACAGGTGTCAGTCACCATCACCACATCAGAACTGGCACCCTCTCTCACTCTGCCCCTCATGCCAGCTGCCTTTATCCCTTGCTCTGACTCCACCCTTCTTTTCCTGTAACCATACCCTTTCTGGCTCCCCTCAGAACTTCCCAAACACTATCCTGGCCCCAAAGGGGATCCCTCGTCTATAGCTCGTTTTCCATAATTCATGAGCCCCCAAGTCCCCAGATCCTTCTCCCTGACCCTTAGGTTGAGGACCTATAAGACGAGCAGAGTCGTTCCACCTGGCATGCTTTCTGGGGGCTGCTCTGTTTAGCGCAGAAGCTCAGTGTCAGACAGACAAGAAAGCTGCACTGTTTCAGGGCACCTTGGCAAAGCGCTCTGGAACCTGTGCATAGGGCATTTGCTCGGGCGGAAGTCACAGTATTCCTCTTTTAAAAGTTTGGGGGCACCTTTTGTGTATGGAACCCTTGGGATCTGGGCTATCCCTGGTAACGTGCCATGTAACCTCCAGGGATCTTGCGGGATAATCAGGGGCCTCTCAAGGAATCTCCATCCATCTCCAGCTCTGTGACAGTGAGTACAGAGGTGAGCTAACAGGTCACTGCCAGGCACATTCCTTCACTGAGGCAGATTCATTTTCTGCTCCAGATGTTTCCATCCCTCTGAAATAACAGGCCCCCGTCCCCTAAGAGCAAGGACATTTCTGCTGCGTGCTGGCAAAGCTACCAAATGGCAGGTTAGCGCCGCCTGGTTTGATGCCCCCTTTCTTCTCTTCCACCATTGCAGCTCTATCCTCACACACAGAGTAGCAGCACAGCCACTTCGTGACTCTCCCTTTTGCAAGGTCATTCGGTGATTCCTCTTCCATGGGGCTCTTTCCAAGTCTCTCCACAGAAGCAATATGAGGCAGTCCTCACGCCCACTGCACTGATTATGTCACTCCCCCAGTCATGGATGGTGGATAGTGAAGGCCAGGGGAGGTTAAACCTCTCCATACCTAGGCTGTTGCCCCACCCACACTCTGGCCTGAGACCCTGCCCTCAATTCCCCTCTCGCCTGAAGCCATCAGGGCCTTACCTCCAGCCAGTGGCCTGGAGCTCGGGGTTCGGGCCAGTGGCCAGAGACTGGAGCGGCCCGTGGTATCTCAGGCCAGCCAGGAGGTCAGGCCAGTGTCCCAGGGATCAGGCCGGCTGGCATGGCTGGAGCAGGCCAGCAGGGCTCCTCTAGCTGCAGGGGAGGGAGAGGCCTTGGGACTCCAATCATGGGGGTGGGGAGAGCTTGGGCAGAAGGGGTGGGGCCAGAGAACTAGCTTCACCCACCACCCATGCCCACAGTGACTCAGGCAGTCTTCCCATTCACTGCCCCTAGCAGTGGATGGCAGGGGAACTGAGTCCCACCCTCTACTCTGGGTTCCAGTACAGGGCCCTACAGCGAGCAGTTAAGGTCTGGGTCTTCACCAACCCTACTTATCTTTTCCCTGGACTACCTCCTGCCATGCTGCTTTAAGCTTCTCCTTCCTAGTCAGACCCCCTAGGCCTTGTCTACACTACAGGGGAAATTTGATCTAAGCTGCACAATTTGAGTTACGTGAATTGTGTAACTCAAGTCAATGTAGCTTAGATATACTTACTGTGGGGTCCACACTACGTGATGTCAATGGGAGACTCTCTCCAGTCGACTTCCCCTACTGTTTTCGATCCGGTGGAGTACAGGAGTCGATGGGAGAGCGATTGGCTAATTTTTCCCCGTGAGTGCTCCAGCCACGGGGCACCCATGGAGTCAGCACCTATGGCTGTAACATTTCTAGAGGGGAGACATGGCCAAAGCAATCTTTGGGCAACAAAGGACTATTTGAAACAATGTGCCAGACAAGGAGCAACTTTTGGGACAAAGTGAAGTGAGTTTCCTAGGAAATACCTGGGGAGAAGTGACTGGAACCAACCTTTTGAAGCTAGGCCCTGAGGAGAGAACCATGGGCTGCTGATTCCTGTTCATGGAATCTGAAGATCAAAGGCCGACTGTCTTGCTGGGAATAGCACAGTGTAGGCAGGGGGCTGTGCAGCCTGGAAATACCCCCATCAGGAAGGAGAGAGACACAAGTCTTTCTCTGCCCAAGGATGGGGACGGCTGGGAGCCGGGAGCCAAGGCTGGGTGCCCTGAGCTGGACCATGAGGGGGATACAGATGCAGTTGTTCTGCACTGTGACACGCTCCACTTAGAGGGATGAGGAGAGATTCAGGTTCAGTTCATGATATGGGTGAAGGTTTGGGTGGGCTCCTGCTCATCCAATCTAATTCCATAACAATAGCTAGCTCAGCTATAGTGCATTCTATTGAAAGATCACAGCGTGCTCTGCAAACACTAACCAGTGCAGCCTCACCATGCCAGGATCTAGAGAGATCGCTTCACCCATCAGCAAAATGTTGCTGCCCCGGGGTGAAATGCAGCAGCTATTTAATGGCACACACTACGCAGCACACTTTCACTTCCCTTAGGATAGGAAGTGAAAAAGACGAGTGTATCTAATTGATACTGCGGGAGGAATTTAGGTCAGCACAATGTAATTACCTATGTTGGGATTTAGCCAAGCACCTGGATTAACACCCTTCCTCTTATGAACATTATGAAACTTGAGTGTGAAATCAAAAAAGAAAACCTTGTTCTCCTTTGGCAGGTTTCAGAAGCGTTTTGTCTCCTAAGAAAAGGGGTCAAGGTTACTGCTGACTGAATCGCTGGTTTGTCAGTTGTCTGAACTGAAAAAAAAAACCTTAAAACAAATTTGGTAAGTTTTGAACCAAAATTGAGGGTTTTTTTAGTCTTTTTTTTTCTAACCAAAACAAACAAAAAAATAGAACATTTTGTTTGGGTCAAGGGAAACATTTTGAATGTTGATTTGAAATGAAATGCTGAAACTGTTGTGTGTGAACTATTTTGACATTTCTGAATTTTGTTTGTTGTTTTTTCAGCCAAAACTATTTGCTCTATTTGATCCTAATTCACAAGTGTGTTCTATGCCCCCAAAAGGTATTTTTTGGTGAATTTACTATTTGCTGAAAAAAATTCACCCAATTCTAGTCAGGTTCTCTTCCTAGCCCTCAGCTTTCCTTTAATTCAACCCAACGTACTATTTTCCGTGAGAGGAAGATCTAAGTTGTAAATCAGTGTAGAAACTTTCCAAACATTTTGATGATTCATAAATAAAGTGGGTGGAGCTGGGAAGCTGTAATAGATTTCAGGAGATCTCCCCACTCCTTGCTACTTGATTTCTTACACACCCATCTCTGCAGTCAAGGATCCTTGCTCCAGTCAACCACGGTGGACAGTAAACAATTGCAGCAAAAATGATATATAGGCCAGATGCCTCATTCATGAAGAAAGATTAACAAAATATGGGTCAGTTCTTCAGCTCATGTAAATTGGTAGAGCTGTGCTGAAGCCTGCAGAGCTAGTCCAGCTGAAAATTGTCTCTAGAATGTATATATTACTTGGCTAAAGGATGGCTAAGGGACTCATCCTGCTTGCTATGAAATGTTGGCAAAACTCCCATGGATTGCAACGGGAGCAGGGTCAGGAGTTTGGAGTGAGAACCCATTTACACAGTGTGAATATGGGAAGCATCATCTGACCAGGAGCCCTGCCTTATGAGACAGTGCTAGAGCCTTCCAAGGGAAATGGAAACCCCATTTCATAGGACGCGTCAAAGGGAACTGAATGAGGGTCTGAATGGTGAAGTCCTTCCTTGGCCAATGGGCTCGGCTAGATGTGACCTATTATTATTGGCCACTGCTAACTGGAATGATTCTAAATTTCATGGATTGTAACTCAGAATGCACTGAAGTGAATGTGTCTAACCTGTCAAATGAGCCTGAATTGGTTCCCCTCGCTGATATTAGCCAGCACACCCATTCAGACAACCCTTCTCGCACGCTGAATTAGCCTTGCATCAATAATCCATGTGCAAACTATCACCAGAAAAATCCGCTTCCAGAGGACACAAATGCTAGCCTAAAACTGATTAAAAACGAATTTTCTTGTAACTGGTTTGGCGTGACAGCAGCGCTGTGATGGGAGACAGCCTGGAACATGACAAGCTATTAACTCTGGGTGAACTAACAGCCCCCATGCCCACACCACGGGAGACAAACTTCCCAGTTACTCAGACACCTTCATGTTTCGTTAATCAGCAAGGGCTTGCCTAGTTACCACCCATCAGGAAGTAGGGGAAAGGTGAATGCTTTGCAGCAAAATAGTTAACAAGAGGTTAACAAAATAGTTAACAGCAAAATAGTTAACAAAATAGTTAACATCTTCTGCACTGTACACAATAAACATGCTATTGCAAAACCACAAGGGCATGCAGGGGGCAAATACCTGTGTTTATTGAATATACACAACATGCCAGACCTAGCTACATGCATTGCTCTGGTTGGGTTCTGGTGGCTCAGGTCACAGTGGGCACTAATAGAGGGCTCACAAACTATTTAAAGGGACATGCCCCTCTTCCTATACACTAACTATTTAAAAGGCTACTCCCAAGCTATTCAAGCACTAGTACAGAAAGGACCAGAATATCTTGAGCATCACATTGAGACCCATTATAAGGTGGGGATTCACACCACAGCAGGTGCTCACTCATTTATAGTGGGATTGTCATCCTTCCACGGGTTATAGGTTCCAACCAGACTACCCTGAGCAGATCAGGTTGATAGCTACATCCACCCTAGCTCTTCTCTCTGTCCCTCCTCTATCAATCTTTATTACTTACGGGCCAGATTTGTGAAGAGCTCATCTCCCATTCAGGTGTCTAAGAGAAGAGGCCAGATTTTCAGAAGTGCTCAGCATCCAGCAGCTCTATTCCTTAAATTACTTCTATGTGCTCACAACCATAGAATCATGGAAGTGTAGGACTGGAAGGGACCTCAAGAGGTCTTCTAGTCCAGTCTCCTGCACTCAAGGCAGGACTAAGTATGAGACCATAATGCCATCTAAACTAACTTTTTTTGTCTAAGAATTTCCTGAGTTTCATAAATAGTCCTGATATGTGAAAGGGGGAGAACAGATCACATGACACGAACCTCTGAGATCCCAGAGCTGGAAATCTTATACTACCTGGTTTGCTTCAGGCCAGAGACACAGCATGAGGAGTTTTTCTTGTGGCATTTCAGTATTTTTCACATCTGATGTCAGCCAAAACAAGTGAGGGCAGAGTCACATGATAAATCATTACAAAAATTAGTAATATAACTTGATGCAATGTCTCAGAAGGATTTGTTGTATTAATGCAGATGGATCATATGTTCCAAAGGGTCAAAGGTGTTAACAAGCCTCTGTCACTGTCCAACATTAAACAGTGTTAAACAAGGTTAGGGGTTTGGTCTACAGAGGTCTCAGCCTGCTCAGTACCATGGCAAACACCCCATTAAGCATAATTTAAACCTTTTATTAAAGATACAGAAAAGAAGGAAAAAAACAGTTAAGACATTTGAAATGTAAATGTAGTGAGGTTTTCATTGTAACAACAGCCCTTGCTCCTATTCCCTTTAGCTGGGAGTTTTTAAAGGAAAACTCCCTTTGTTTGACAGTCTTTCAGATGAGATCAAAGATGGTGGCAACTGTCCGTTTTGAGGAAAAGAGAAGTTAGCTGAGATGGACTGGAGGAGCTGTTGTTGTTGAAGTTGGATCCTGTGTCCTAAATGATGAACACACACAAGGGGAGAGGGAAGAACAGCAAAGCTAGAGAAAGCAGCTTCTGTCTCTGGTCTTGACTCTCACTTGCAGCCTCACTGCTGGAAAAATACTGGCCCAGCACATGGTCTCAGCAGCCACTCCCAGACCTGGCAAACTTGTACCAGCATCAGGCTGTTCAGGGCATTGCATTTAGCTGCCTCTTTGGTCGCAGGCTTCCAGCAATGCTGCAAAATATACATTTTTGGCTGGCTAAGCCAGACTCTTCCTAGCCAGAAGAAAAAGGAAAAAAAGATAAGAAAGGGAAGAAATAAGGTAGGGAGCTGGTGGAGGCTGTGGTATCATTTGGGTCACTCTGCTTGGCCCAGTCTCATCAGGACATCTTTCTGATTCAGGATAAAGATGGCCTGGGGTCCCAGGAGATAGTGGACAGTCACAACAGTGAAGCTCACTCCTTCCTCATCTTTCAAAGTCAGTCAGTGTCGCAGTTGCCTCTGTTTGTTTGTCCGTCTGTACTCTCACCTCCCCCATCTCTTTTTTTAAGAGCCCCAAAAGGGAATGATGAGCGGAATAGCACATCCTCCTATTAGCTGGTCCACCAATAGGCCCACTTTATGACACCCCACTTTTGGTTTATTAATTTTTGGCCTGACATTGGTTTTGGTTACCAGACATGATCTTAACACAGATCAAAAATTGTATTAGAAGTTCTTTTTGTTTGTACTAACTGAGTTTTGTTGTCTCTCTTTTTGCCCATCCATATTTGTTGTTCTAGGTTATCATTGCACTTCATGGACCTTCCCTCAGTTTTTACAGCTAGGGTTAATTTGTAAATCCAGTTGTCACAACAGATAGAAGTTCAGATCAATGTTTAGTGAGAGCTCGGCTCACATCATATTTGGGCACACGGGTTGTGGATGTGGGTGCATGCCTTAAAATATAAAATCTTCTGGAGTAAAGCTGTTACCACACCACATCTATTAGCCTCAGCAACAGGTCCTGGCAACCAAAAGCAATCAAAACAACCAACATTATGTGATAGACCCAAGCCAGCTGGGTACAGCAGAATAGCAGAAGGCAGATATACTGGCCACTGGATTAACAGTTTTCTGTTCCCTGACTGACCAGAGCCAGGGCTGCTCCAGGCTAATGAGAACACCTGACTCTAATTAAGCTGTAAAGAGTCAGGTGAGGCCATTCAGTTAATGTGACCACCTGACTCTAATTAAGGCCCTGCTGATACTATAAAAAGGGCTCACTCCAGTCAGGCAGGGGAGAGCCAGGGAGCCAGAGGAGAGGAAGTATGGCTGAAGGTCTGGTTACTGAAGACACCCTCAAACCATCGTTAAAGGAGCCCTAAGGTAAGGGAGAAGCAGGAGAGCTGTGGGGAAGTAGCCCAGGGAAATGTAGCAACTCTGGCAGTGAAAGGTTGGCTGCCAACAACTGCTACCATTAGGGTCCCTGGGCCGGAACCCAGAGTAGAGGGCGGGCCCAGGTTCCCCCCAACCCACCACTACAGGAACAGCTCCTGGAAGGGGAAGTCAGGTACCTGTCAGGACCGGAGGCTGAACAGAGACTGTGGGAGTTCTCTCATCAACCTCCTTGCAGCCTATGATGAAAAGGGCTCAGTAGACTGTAACCCTGGCCCTAGAGAGAGAAGGGCTACGTGGAGGGTCACAGTGAGCCACTGAGGCTAGCATAAACCGCCTAGAAGCGCAGGACCCATGGGAGCAAGGTCAGAGCTCTGCCACAATATTTATTTTCTTGCCTCCTGATAACAAGAACAAACTCAAGAGCCTCCCAAGGGGAATATCCAGCTAGACTTCCTATGAAGCAAGATCAAGATGGTCCTTTTGGGTATTACTAATTGTCAGATAATTATGTTCTTTTCATTACCTGTGATTTTCTCGTTTTTCTCCAGTAAAACTAACAAAAATGTTTGTAAAATGTTGTGCTTCAAAGTCCCAAGAGGCTGAACAGAAAAGTCCTTCCAACCTGAACTAAAAAAAATCCGTATCCAATGTTGCTAAGGCAGAGCTTGCTAGGAACAGGGGTCTTGTGGCTGGACTTTGCTAAGGGAAGACAGTGTCATCTGGCTTGAGTCCACATTTCAGTCTTGGCCCCAATCTTTCCCTGCCCCTTTTTTCATATGGGGATAAACTGATTTTTCAGGATCATTCCAGAAGATGGAAGGAATTTAAATTTATTTGTCAGAACACAAGTGGAATTCATGCCCTGTAACCCATCCTAGACCAGCCTGGCTCTCTGTCTCCCTCTAATGGCTGGCCGGCATATGGACATTTATGAGCCAACTTCTGCTTTCAACAAAGGGTCTTAGCAGAGATTTTGAGCAGAAGTGTGCATTAGGTGCCAAGCTGCTCTTTGTGGGTTTGAAAATCTCCCCATTAGCTCAAGCTGCAGAGGCTCATGCTTATAGTCACAGAAGGGCAACAAAGATGACTAAGGGTGTGGAACAGTGTTTATATAAGGAGAGATTAAAATGACTTGGACTATTCAGCTTGGAAAAGGGATGACTCTGGGGGTGGGATATATGATAGAGGGCTATAAAATCACAAAGGAGGGGAGAAAGTGAATAAGGAAGTGTTATTTACCCCTTCACATAACAAGAACCCGGGGTCACCTAATGAAATGAATACGCAGAAGATTTAAAACAAACACATGAAAGTACTTTTTCACACAACACCCCATCAACGTGTGGAACTTGTTGCCAGGGAATGTTGTGAAGGCCGAAACTATAACTGGATTAAAAAAAGAATTAGATAAGTACATGGAGGATGGGTCCATCTATGGCTATTAGCCAAGATGGTCAAGGATGTAACCCCATGCTCTGGGTGCCCTAAGCCTCTGACTTCCAGATGCTGGGACTGGACGGCAAGGGATGGATCACTTGATGATACCCTGTTCTGTTCATTCCCTTTCAAACATGTGGCATTGGCCATTGTTAGAAGACAGGACTTTGGGCTAGATGGATTATTGGTCTGACCCGGTATGATTATTCTTATGTTAGTCCCTGGTTCAAACCCCACTGTTGGCTCAGGTAGCATGGTTTATGCATTCATCATTTAAACCCTATTTAGAAGGCTTACATGTGGCCTTAGTCTTGTGCTAACCTTCTGCACAGGGATGGATTCTACCAGACAATGTGATAGGTGCAGTCGCTGCTGTGAAGTACTAGGTACTTATTCAGATATGGGTTCTGGTCTGGTTTAAGCAGATGCAACTCCATTGGCTTGAATGGAAATGCCTCTGCCCACCCAGGGCTAACAATGGCCCATTATATTCAACTCACAAAACTTTAAAAGAGCCGACAGCACAGCTCACATGACCACACAGACTGAACTCAAATGTCACTGGAAGCCAAGATGGCTCCCTCAGGCGCAGCTCTCCTGTGCAGGTACCAATCGCATCAGTGGCCCTTTCCAGAACAGCTCCTGGCAGGAAATCACAATCCCCTTGCCTTTGGCTGCATGCTCGGATCATTTATTATCTCTGCCTCATCCTCTGCTGAGACCAGAGATCAGGGTCCTTCTCACAGCAGGTAGCACCATGGCTGCCCCCAGATCCATTATCCCAGAGAAAAGCCATGTTTACTGGCATAGGATGAACATAAAGAGGCAATAACAAGTAAATAAAGACACTTCAGCAGGCTATAAGCAGAGCTGAATGATTACTGCAGAAAACATTGTTAGCTGGGCTTGGCTGCATAGAATATTGGGTAACCAAACTGATATAAGGCTGGTCAAAATTTTTCTATCAATGCTGTTTTTCAAAGAAAAAGAGGGGGTTGAGCAAAATGATTTTTTTCAGAAAAGTGGATGCTTCCCTTAGACATTTTGATTTTTTGTTGAAAACAAACAAACAAATGCTCAAAAACTGAACTATTTCAGTTCGGAACTGGTGCCTGACGGGAGTTGTAGTTCAGGTACCAGCTGCCCCCATTCACTTCTATGGGTTGGACTCCTTAATGGACTGTACCTTGCATGATGCACCATCGCCATGATGTATAGCCTCCTCTCACCATGAGATGAAACTATGGTGCACCATGGGAGACATAGTCCAACCAGGGAGCCCAGCCTACAGAGGAAAGTGGGAGTCTGAGGCACCATAATGGTATTTCAAAGTTGTGCTCATCCAGTAAGGGGCAGATAAAAAGGCTGGGAAAAATAAAAGAAAGCAGAAAGGTGTGAAATCAAGCCAGGCAAAGGCTGGGCTTGGTAAAGGAGTCAGGTGCTCAAATATCACTGACTTCCAATAGGATTTGGATGCCTAATTCACTCATGCCCTTTTGAAAATCCCAGAGTGAACAACCAAGGGTTAAAAATAACAAGGAAGGGGGAAATAGGAATGGAGGGCAGCAAGAAAATGCCCAGTTGTGCCCCTCCCTGACCCGTGTTGTCTGCAGGCTGTTTATCTGGGGCCTCATTCTGCAGGAGCCAACCACCGTACATGAAGCGCGGGCTCAGAGTATCACAAAATTGAATCCCTACAGGGCAGAGATATGACGTTTCTGGGTCTGGAAAGCTCCGTCCACACTGCTGTGTGCAACCCCAGCAGCAGCAATGGACAGCGGTCACCACCGTCCTCACAAGCAGAAGGGATGCCCCCAGATGGCAATGGCAGCATTCTACACAGGACCAGGGCAGGGGACAAACAGACCATGTGTGTCAGGCTCATTTACACACACACCCTGGGATCCGTGGGGCGGACAGAGGCTGCTTCAGTCCCACATGCATACCGGGGCAGTTTCAGGAGGAACAATTCAGTGTTGGGGTTTGAAAACAATATTATCTGGCCTGCCATTATATAAGCAGAGCTGGAAATGGCCTGGTGGCCTCTGCTGTGGAGCTGTCAGGGACGGTTGCTTCTAGAAGTGACAAGGGAACCTGGAGTCATTGGGAAGGTCAGGAGGGAGGGTAGGAACCCAGACACTCAGAGGCTTAGCCGAGATCACCTACCTCCAGCATAATCATGAATCAGGCTCCCCAAATGATGAGATTGTTTTAAAATAATCCGTTTGGGGTTCTTTGTACTTCCCTCCTGTCTTCTACCCCATTAGGGTGAACTTGCTTCAGGTTTTCAGGTTTCTCTTTACAGGCAGGTGGGCTAGAAACTTACTTTTGTTAAAATGAGCGCTGAGATTCTCATGCCGTCTCCTGATTCCAGTCTCGTGGTCTTTCAGAAATACACCAAAACATCACATGACTTACAATAAGAGCACAAGAGTTGGCACCACTGACGGATTCCCTATGGGCACCCTCTTGGCCCAGCAAATCGGAAGTCTCAGGAGAGCAAGTTTGGTATTTTCTGTTCTTCCTGGACTCAGCCCCAGTGGAAATGCCATGAGAGCAACTGCTCTTTGTTGCATTGCGGCATTTCCACTTTCAGCCCAGCCAAAATCAGAAGGGTCGGATCCTTAGCTGGTGTCAATGTGCAACGCTCCACTGAAATTGATGGAGCAAGGGCATTTTGCACCAGCCGCGTATCGGGCCCATGAACACAAGCCACTAAGACTATTTGTGACACGGCAGTAATTCTCTGCAGTGCTCTGACCTCACAACTTGGACACAAGAGGGGGCCGGGATCAGAGGAGAAGAAATCAGAGCAGAGATTCGGTTCTGCAATTCTCTGCTCAGTTGTTTTAAGGCTGGGGGAGCCAGATCCTCAGCTGCTGCGAGTCAGCCTTGCTCATCGGCTTAGCTGGAGCCAGGCTATCTTGCACCAGTGGAGGATCAGGCCCGTATTATTTACTCATTACCAAACTCCCTGTTCAGTTGGAGATTACCTGCATGGCTCACTGCTCTGCACTGCAATTGCTGTGACCTTCTCTATGTTACCTAGCAGTCATGAGCCTCTATTTCTCCTGCCTGGCTGCGGAGACTAAATATTCAAGTGTATGCTACTGTGAGGGCTCAGCCAAAAGCCAAGGGCATTGGAGCCACTCAGAGCACTCCCGCCACAGCTCATCGAGTGGAGAATCGGAGCCTTCTCTCCGCTTGAGGCAGCCTGGCAGGCAGGTCAGCAGTGGCTGGCTGGGGTGAAAACACAAGAGCCCTGGGCTGGGATCTCTCTTGATGGAGATGACAGGCTGAACAATAGTTAAACCCTAGCAAATGACCCCAGAAAAGCACCAGGGTTTCATGTCCATGCAGCAGCGATCCCGCTAGCCCTTGTGCTTTGTAAAGTACTCAGAAAACTCTGCACCCCTCCTTGGGGTCTAAGGCCATCATAAGGAAGCTGCCAGGATACAACTCAGAGAAAGAAACCCCAGTCTGTTGTCGGAGTGATGTAACAGGGGTGTGACAAGCATTGCTCGGAGACTGAGGGTTAGTTCCTGGCTCCAGTCACCAGACACAGTCTCATTGTGCTAGGCCAGTGGTCCCCAAACTTTTCAGGGTTTTGCACCCCCATTCCTCCAACCTCCTGTCCATGCCTGACCTCCCTGGGGGCTGGCGTTGGGAGTGGGGCTGTGGCTCCAGGGGTGGAGGAGGGATGAAACAGGAGTAAGGGGGCCTACAGGAGTAAGGGGGCTGCAGCTGGAGGCGGGTCTGGGGCCAGGCGTGGAGTCCCAGCCAGGGGCTGAGGCTGGGGGTGGGGCTAGAGGCAGGGCCGGGGCTGGAGCAGAGCCGGGGCACTTTCCCTTGTGGCAGCTGGCCTGGGCCTGCCATGCCCCCACCCCAATGTTTGGGCTGCTCCACAATTTGGGGACCACTGTGCTAGGCACTGTACAAACACATTGTAAATACCAGTCCCTGCCCCGAAGAGTCTGCACTCTCAATCAGCAGCATCCTCCAGAGGGGGTGGAGGTGGGAAGTGGGCGAGGTGCAGAAATGAGGTCCCCAGAAGCTTGCAGCCTGTAATGGTCACAGGTTGCTCTGTGCCGCTCACTAGAGAGAACATAGTGGGGAGGAACCAGGAAATGTGACGAAACAGGAAAGAGTCTAGGGGAGGCAACCAGGCCAGAGGGATCCATGGCTATGCTGCTCCTATAGCTCCGGTAGCCTGCCTGAAACCCAGACAGTCTGGGAGCGAGCAGAGGCTCCTGGGCATGGATTGTGGTGTGTCGCCGTTGCCAGAACAGCCCTTTGGAGGCTGTTACCAGCCATCATAAGGGAGAGCAGCCCAGACTCTGCTCCAGCAAGCACTAGGGCTGAAGCAGCCTCCGGGATTGGAGAGTGTGTGTGTGTAGGTAAATGGCAGGTTGATCGGTTCATACCCTGACACGTACTGGGCATGATCCTCCCCTGCCCCGCCCCTGGGGCTGTCGCTTTGAACTGCTGGGCTGTGTAGTAAGCTGTGTCCAAAACCTGCCCATGGGGACTCTGCAAACTGGCCACTGGGCAGCCAGCAAAATGCTTAGCAACACCCCACCTCAGGGAAACACACGGGCCTGACCTTTCAGTGGCAGTTAGTGATTGAAATTTCTTCCAAACCCAGAGGACCAGCAAACACTTTCTGAGGATCGGGCTCCTTCCAGGGCTCTGCAGCTGAGCGCCAGAATCACTAGTGATTTGGAAAGATTTCGGCCGCAATCTTTGTCACAAAGCTGAGGGTCCAGGACACCAGGCATTGAGAAATAACATCCCTCACCCACTCAAGGGTGGGGTCACCAGAGACACCAAAGGGCTGCTATTCCTCTCCCACCAGTGTAAATCAGGAGTAAAACTGGTGCCAACGATGTTGCACTAGTGTACCCAGTGAGGTGCTGCCAAAATTTTAGCCAGGGCATCCCGCAGCACTGTCCCTTTGGGCCTGGGATAAGCCTGCATCCCTGGGCAGCTCATGTCACGAATGGTCTCGATAATACCTAGTCCTGCCATGAGTGCAGGGGACTGGACTAGTTGACCTCTTGAGATCAGTCCTATGATTCTATGATTCTGTGTTCAAGGGAGGAAGGGCTGTGGGGCCGGGAAACCTAAGCCAACTTCCCATTTAAACAGACGCTCTCTCATAACCACAGCCCAAGAAACCGTGCAACCTTGCTCCTGAACCCTGAGAGGTCTGCTGGGTGCTGATGGTGCAGTCCAGTGCTGAGTGTGGGGGTTGGGGGTGTGAGTGGGGCACAGAGGCAGACCTCATTGCACCCACTTCATTACACTAGTTCACATCTGTGTGTACTCAAGACCTGAGCCAAGAGAGTTTTGCCACAGACATCAATGGAAGCAGGATCCGGGCCCTTTGCACGTCCCATCTATGCCACAGGCCTCTGCAGTCACATCTCCCTCACCTCCCTTGGCTGCAAATTCTCTGTAAGGCAGTGCACGGGGGTGGGGTGTGGCATGAGTGGGCCTGGGGAGGGGTGAGGCCAGAGGATACAACACGGTCCTGTTCCTCCAATCTCCTTTGCTCCAGGGGGTGTGGTTGCACTAGCGCTATGACAGCCATGGGGCTGAAGTATTATTATTATTATTAGGTGTATTGTGGTAGCTCCTAGGAGCCCCAGTCTCAGATCAGGACCCCATTGTGCCAGACGCTGTCCATTATTATTGCTATTTATTACGTACATTATGGTAGTGCCTAGGAGCCCCCCATAGTCGTGGTCCATAGTGTCAGGCGCTGTACAGATACAGGACAAACAGACAGTATCTGCCCCAAAGAACTTATGATCTGAGGCAAGAGATGGAAAGAGACAGACAAATGGGGGAGCACAGGGAAACAATGAGACAGTGTTGGTCAGCAGGAGTCTCAGCAAACCAGCCTCCGAACCGCTGTCTGTTTGTAGGCATCCCGGCAAAGGAGAGTTTTAAGGAGGGATCCAAAGGAGGATAATGAGTTGGCTTTGTGATGTTTGCGGGGAGTTTCTCCCAAGCATGAGGGGCAGCCAGGGAGAAAGCACAAAGGGGCTTGTCTGAAAGTGTAAGTGGGTGATGGAGGCTGGGATGATGGGTCGGTCGCAGGCCAGGGCTGACAGATCGATAGCGAATGAGAGATGAGAAGGTGGAGACAGGTCATGAAGGGCCTTGCGAGTGACAGCGAGCAGCTTCTGTCTGACAGGCTAGGGAAGGGGGAGCCAGTGGAGGGAGGCTACGAGAGGGCTGACACTGGCCAAGCAATGGGCTCGGAGAATGATCTTTGCAGCAGCATTCTGAATGGATGTGAGGGGGCAAGGTTGCCTTTGTCAAGCCCAGAGAGGAGGGGTTTGCAATAACCAAGAGACAAGATGCCCAGAAGTCAAGCTGTGTGACTGACAGGAAAGGCTGCATCTTAGAGACACTGTGCACAAAGAACCGGCAAGGTTTAGATGTAGAAACAGGCTTTGTAGAGTTGGTGCCCAGCTCTCTGCTGGCCAGAGTGGAGGCTGCCACTCTGTGTGTGTCCCCAGCTCCTAGCCTGGCCACCGGGGCAAGCCTGAGGATTCCCAGCCTTTTCCTGCCTGGGTGCTCAGTGCAAATATGGTGTAATTACATTGCTCGATGGACTCCATCTTTGTACATTCATTAATTGGTCCTATTATTATTTACTTATCAGCTCTTTAATAAGGAAATCCCTTTTATTTATGTATTTGTCCCATGGCGGCGGCTTTGTTCTGTTACAAGATTATATTGGTGTGTTTGTTCCTTTGTTTACAGACTTGTTTTAATCCTAACAGCTCCTCTTAAGTGTTTAATGAAAGTATTTATTCTAAGCTGTTGGTTCGCATTTGTTCCTATTGTTTTGGGACAAAAGGAAGTTGTATCTGATTATTTCATTCCATGCTGTTTATATTAATTAATATTTACTTCAAATCGACCAGACTGGTATAAATTGATATTGTTCCCTCAAAGTCAACGGATCTATATCGAGAATCCGGTCATTGTATATCATTCTAATCATTCATACATATATTTACCCATTCAGGTAATTAGCTTGCAGTAGAACCACAGAGATCAAATGATTTAGTTAAATACTTTCATGCCATGTCACAATGTAAAAGCTATAAACTTAAATACATGCCAGGAAATGAAACAGTTACATTTCTCATTGCAACTTTAACAGATGGGGTGAGCACCTCATCTGATGTAAGTCAGCATAATGCCTTTAGCTTCAAAGAAAGCCTGCCGATTTGCACCAGTGGAGGAGCTCACCATATAAATACATTTTCAAAAGCTGTCAGTGGATGCAAACTGAAGCCAGAGAAGTGCACCCCTCTTTTTTTCCCCTTGTAGTTAGCTGGTTAACTCCTTAGTTTGTGGGTGCTACTCCAGCCATCTGCTGATGTCTGCACCCAAAATTCATTTTTGGGTGCAAAATATGAAAGGGCAACTTTGCAGACACAAATTATGACCCCAGACGGGCCACTGGGCTGAGCCTGCTATTGATACCAAGTTATACATCCAGCAGCCTAACCAACCAGTGCAAATACAATATCCATGCAAAGCAAGAGGGTTATTGGGGCAACTAGTGCCTCAGCTTTTCATTTCCCACCGTTATGTGTGTGACTAGGCATCTTTAAAGGAGCCCTGTCAGGTTAGCAAACCTATGGACAGAAAATCTGACTTTGGTTACAAGTAACGCTTTGCATGGAGCTGCCGAGTGTCATGTCACGGGTATCAGCAAATACATCACTAGGTGTTTGTGTGCACAAATCCCCTGGTAGTGTGGGAGGAAGCATCAATTCATAGCTGGCATCGTCCCAACAAGTCTGGATGCACTGGGTCAGTCCAGTGTCTCCTCCAAATCTTAGATTTCTGCTTCCACGGTGAACCGGGGTCATGGATTTGGAGCTGCTCTGTGATAACTGATTAATCATCTGGGTGGGCTGGTTGTTGGGCTGATTGTTGTGGGACTGTATTGGGTTAACTCAGTAGAGGGCGGCTCTGGGAAAACAGGCAGGAAGGAAAAGAATGGCCAAGCTAGACATTTCTCATGACCTGCCCCTTCCTGGGCACACACCTTACATCAAACCAGTGCCACTGGGTCACCAGTCCAGTCTTTGTACTCCTCAAGTCTTCTTGTCAGGACCTTGTCTGGGAACGTCAGGTAATCTTGGCTGCTTTTCTTCACTAGATTTTGAGGGACCTGCAAATCTCTTCAACCCCTTCTACCGACTGACCACGCCACCTGCTCCTGAGTTTGACAAAACACTAAGCTGCTATTTAACTCGAGTAAGCATTCCATGAACCAAACAACATCCAGTAACCTTCCTACTTCTTACTCCAGAAGGGACATGCTCATCTGAGGAGATCTCAGCAGCACTGCCCTCATGACCACCGTCTGGCTGTCCGACTCCCTCTCCTCACAGGAGCTGACTGACAGTCTATCAGATCCGAGCCCTGAGCCGCCTGGGTGGAACTTCCATCCAGGAGTCTCCTGTGTCTCTGTGCACCCAGAGGGTTGGTTCTGTTTGGGCTTCGTCCCACAACACACCCCACCACACAGTTTTTCTTCACATTTATGCTATGGCAGCCTCTCATATTGAACAATGTTAAAATCGGCACAGTGCCTCCTCCACACTGCCTCTCAGCAATCGCTTGAGAGCTGTAAAGGGACAATGCTGGAATGATGAGCCTGGATGATTTGGCCTCCTCTCCAGCCAAGTGCCAAAACTTGTGTCGACCAGGAGGGTCAAAGCCCAGGAACATAGAAAAACAAAAGAACTCTGGCACGGTTAGATGGGACCCTCTCTCAAGGGAGGTGGTAGCTGTTGGGAGGAACCAGATTGAAGCAGACACCTGCTGGGGTAGCCGGAGAAGCTAGGCCTGCCTAGGTCACCATCACAGGATGGCAGGACTCTAGGTACGATAGACGTGTGTAAACTTTGTTGTTTTAAAACCCTTTTTATCTAAATGCTTTGTTCTGACTGTTAAAACAAACAATATTCTAGTGGAAGGTGTCTGTGACCAGGGCCTGGCCTCAGAGTGGGAGAACTCTGAAATTCCAGCCCAGGAGTGGAAAGAAACCCCTGCAAAGAAACCCTTAGAGAGACCAGGAGAGGATAAAGGTACAACAAGCCCTGTAACAATGACAGCAGGCCTCTAAAAAGACTCAGGAACGCAGCTGATGAGGAACCAGTCTGTGAGCTACTTCAAACCCTTAGAAAATGTAGGAATATATTCCCTGATGCCCTGGTTCTTCAGGTCTAGAAACAAATATAGGCCAGCACCAAAGATCAAAACACTCCTACCTAGAAGCAGTAGTAGGTTTTTTATCCTCCCTATTGTAATAGACCCAGGCCAGTTAGGTACAATAAAGTAGTAGAAGGCAGAACTACTGGCCACTGAATTAGCAGTTTTCTGTTCCCTGACTGACCAAACCAGGGGCTGCTCCAGACTAATGAGAACACCTGACACCAATTAACCTGCAAAGAGTCAGGTGAGTCCATTAAGGTAATATGACCACTTAACTCTAATTAAGGTCCTTTTGACACTATAAAAGGGCTCACTCCAGTCAGGCTGAGAAGAGCCAGGGGAGAGGAAGTGTGGCTGAAGGGCTGGTTAAGGAAGACATCCACAAGCCATGCGGGGAGGAGGGGTAGCTCAGTGGTTTGAGCATTGGCTTGCTAAACCCAGGGTTGTGAGTTCAATCCCTGAGGGGGCCATTTAGGGAACTAGGGTAAAAATCTCTCTGGTGGGTTGGACTAGATGACCTTCTCAGGTCCCTTCCAACCTTGATATTCTATGATAAGGGAGAAGTAGGAGAGCTTTGGGGGAAATGTAGCAACTCTGGAAGTGAAAAGTTGGATGCCAACAGCTGCTACCATTAGGGTCCCTGGGTTGGAAGCCAGAGTAGAAGGTGGGCCTGGGTTACCCTCAACCTACCACTACAGGACCACCTTCTAGGGTGGGAGGTCAAGCCCCTGTCAGGACAGGAGACTAAACTGTTCTGAAACAAACCCGTAGGGACAACAGAGACTGTGGGAGTTCTCTCACCAACCTCCTTGCTGGCTTATGATGAAAAGGGCTCAGTAGACTATAACCCTGGCCCTAGAGAGAGAAGGGCTAAGTGGAGGGTCACAGTGAGCCACTGAGGCAGCATAAATTGCCTAGAAGCGCAGGACCCACAGGTACGAGGTTGGAGCTCTGCCACACTATAGATGCAGCAACATCGCTCTCACTTGAGCCCTGTGGCTTTCCCAGTGACCCAGCTTGAACATCATATACTCAAGGTCCTCACAGTGAGCACTCCACAGGCTGAAATATCCTCACACAGATATCCATCAGACACTTTGGAATAACTATCAAATTTGTTCAACTCACAGTCAGTTCATAGACAAATTGTGAACAGAAAAAAGGATTAGAAGAATAGTCCCTCCAGCTTTGCTGCTCACCCACCTCAGTCTGCTCCAATTACCTAATTTACTTTACTTTCGCCTTTCCTATACGTCTCTATAACCCTATTCTCTATCTACTTCTAGCCTCTTTTGAATTCCACTGTGTATTTTAACCATGCCATATTCATTTATCTTATTAATAGATCTAGCATTAATGTAGCTATGTACTCTTGTAAACCCAAGTGCAGACACATTCATGTGCCGCCTAGTCCACAGTCCTTTTCAAGTTAGGCTTTGAGTCACATACTGATGAAGCCTGGCTTTGTGCTTAGCACCCCACCCCTCTCCCAAATGATATATGTACACTATTCAGCTGTTTTACGTGTTCCTAAGTGGAGTGTCTTGTTCTGTATCTTCAGCATCTCTTTCCCCAGACAGATGCAGGGATGGGAGACAGTCTGAATACTGGAATTCACTGGCACTTTGGAAGTCAGGTTCGAAGTTTATTTCCTGAGACTCTTTTTTTGTCAGTCCTTTCTTTTAGTTTGAGCTACACTCCTGTCCTTGGTTCAGGAGCATTTCATCCTGGTTTTCACTGTCACATTGAGGACCAGAGCTGGGGAAATAATATTTCCTGTATTATTTGTATTTGCTGCCTTGACAGGTATAATATTGCGACTAATTTGTTTGACAAATAGCAGGCCAGATCAGACCCAAAAGGCTTTCCACCATAAAATTAATACAATAAAATAAAGACCAAAACCCCTCCCGCAAGAGGAGCTTTGTCCCCAAAAAGGGAGAAAAGCCAGAAACTCCATGAAGTCCACTCGGAACTTCTCTCTTGCTATTGATTTTATGTGGTGATGGGCAGCAGGATAGAACCCTAAAATAGATCAATAAATACAGACTCCCTGGGCTGCTCTGAAGTGCAGATTAGCAAGGCGGAATTGAGTGCCCCAAACCTCCAGGCAGCTCTGAAAAACTGCCCGACTGTTTCGCTGAGCTTCCGCCCAGCTGAGCTTTCAGCCACTTGATATCCGTGCAGCACTGCAAACAGCTGGGGCCTGATCCAAAACTCTCGGGGAGTCTTTCCATTGAGTTTAAAGGGTTTTGGATCATGTCTTTGGAGAGCACCAGGGAACCTGGCCTACTATTTACCCCTATAGAGATCTCAAGTAATGGAACTTGCTTATTTGCTAATAATTTCTCTGCTAGCTCATGGGCAGAGCTGTCCAATGAACTGTTTTGCTGATGAAATTCTACCTGCTCGAGTCACGACGCTGGTCAGCGTGAGAAAGCTGTGCCCCATGCTCTAGTCCCTACACTGGCAGGGAGCGTTCAGCAAGCCAAAGCTCTGTGCAACCCCCAGAACTGCCTCTCTGTCTCATGGATTTCTAGCGCTCCCAGCACTGCAGGAGCTTAGGCCCAGTGCCGCGCGTCGCTCTGAGTGCTGTCGCACACCAGTCCCTGGGGCATATTTGGACTAGAGGAGAAGGGCACCATCCTGGGAAAGCACAGAGCAGAGAGAGCTGAGTTCTCTCCTGTTCCAGGGAGATGCTCCCCGTCAACAATTACATCAGGCGCGTAACGGAGGAGATGGGATACAGCACCGGCCTCAGATGACTCCTTAACCAGGACGCGCAGTGTCCACAAGGTGGTGGTGTGCCACGAAGTGCCTGGAGTCTGTGAAAGTCGGGGCTACTTTATCCTTAAAAATAAATTCAGACTGATTTGCAGGGGTGTTCCCCCCACCCAGAGCATGGTCGGGAGCATGGGGGAGGCTCAGCTGAGAGGAAAAGCTCTGGCTTTGCAGTATTCTCCTGTAGTCACAAATCTGAGGCTCTCCCAGCTCAGATTCCAGGTGGAGGCGTCTCACCCGGCACTGTGTAGTGGGATGCATTAGGCTCTGAGATCTGGGGCAGGCGGGAGTTTGAGTTCTGACATGTAGCATTGGTGTGTTTGGATCTGGGCTTTGGCTCTGGCCCATCACTACTTGTCCCGGGTTTGGCTGGTCTGCTGATATGGGCTGTGTTTGGGTTGGTCCCACCCTGCTGCACATAGGCTTAGGAGACAGCTTCTTTTTCAGGAGAGTAAAAATCAATTTCCTTGAGGAGAGGCAGTTTCAAGAAACGTGGTTTCAATCTCTGCCCAATGAGGGAGGAGAGAGGTGGGTGCTCCGGGGAGCGCTGAACACTCAGGCCTCTGATATAAGAACATAAGAACATAAGAACGGCCGTACCGGGTCAGACCAAAGGTCCATCCAGCCCAGTATCTGTCTACCGACAGTGGCCAATGCCAGGTGCCCCAGAGGGAGTGAACCTAACAGGCAATGATCAAGTGATCTTCCTTCTGCCATCCATCTCCAATCCTCTGACGAACAGAGGCTAGGAACACCATTCTTACCCATCCTGGCTAATAGCCATTTATGGACTTAGCCACCATGAATTTATCCAGTTCCCTTTTAAACATTGTTATAGTCCTAGCCTTCACAACCTCCTCAGGTAAGGAGTTCCACAAGTTGACTGTGCGCTGCGTGAAGAAGAACTTCCTTTTATTTGTTTTAAACCTGCTGCCTATTAATTTCATTTGGTGACCCCTAGTTCTCGTATTATGGGTCATTATCTCTGCCACTGGTGCAGGTGAGGCCCAGTGCCTCAGCTCTGCACATTTTCCCGAGTACCCATTCTCATGCTGGCCACTAGAGGGCAGATGCAGACTACACAGGGCCGGCATCCCGGAGACTAAAGCAGCTGTGACTGGGAGGATGCCGGCCTGGTTTGGGTTACTCCATATGTACTGCAGCACTGCGAAAGCTGGTCCTTTGCCCTGTGGAGAGCCCCACTACCCTTCCCTTCCCAGAGTCCAAACACTAGTTCTGGTGGGCACATGCCCGCCTGTGCTGCGCCTGCTCCTGCTCCTAGCTGCCACCTCTGCCCTGCGTTCTGTGGATTTGCCCTCAGTTGGTGGGTGAGGTCCAGGTGCATGCTGCCCCAATGCCTGCACTCCTGCAGCTGAGCTGGCTGCAAAAGTACCTGAATCCCAGGCCTGGGGAGAAGCGATGTACAGCTGGTGGCAGGTGGCAATGGGTGGGAGGGAGGGCAGGGTATGTAAGTTGCTCTGAAAGGTGAGGGTAGTGAATCCATCAGCAGGTGTGAGATGTAGCTCCTTTGTACACACCCTTGCTGGTGGCTCCTCTGAGACACCTTATGACCGTTCAGCAAGTCGGTCACCATCGGCGTAATAACAGCACTTCCACAGCCCTACCATCCGCAGATCTCCTGACGTGTCACAAAGGTGGCTGAGCATCACTGTCTGAATGGGGAAACTGAGGCACAGAGAGGGGACGCCCCCATTGTCAAAGATGACGTGTAACACTTTCTCCTTCAGTTTCTGAGTTCCCAACGTGACACCTTGAGGCAATTTGATCCCAGGGCCCTCAGACTTTGGATGCCCCAGGAAGAGCTGCCACAGTATCTATTTTATTATCTGTGATGGGCCAGGAGACTGGATCTCACTATGGTGACCCCAGCTTGTCTCACCAATAGGCTGGATTTCTACATTGTGCTTGGCTAGGGGCTGCACCTTGAGACCATCTGGACACTGCAGCCAAGGAGATTTGCAGAGCCAGATTGGGTAACATGCTCCTAAATTCCTGGGCTCTTTGGCAGGGAGGGGCATACTTGGATGGAGGAGTTGGGAAGGCTTGTATGAATTTTGACACATAGCATTTAAAGGGAAGGCAGTGTAGTGCAGTGGTTAGGGCACAAGACTGCGAGCCAGAAGAGCTGGGTTCTCATTCCAGTTCTGCCACTGACCTTCTGTGGGTAAGTCTGTCTCAGGTTCTGTGTCTGAAAAATGGGGATAATGACTGTGAGGCTGGCAGACCAGGTGCCAACTCATGTCAAAGCCCCAGGTCAATTCATGTGTGTATTAGTATAGATCAAAGTGATTGTTGAATGTATTTGGTGTTTAGACTTCATGAAAAGGAATCGGATGTTACATGCATTGTTTTTACTTACCTGTATCCTGATATACTGTAGTAGCAAACATTTACATTGTACAGCCCTGTGACCAAATAACCCATCAAATGCGGAAGAAGCCTTGTGAAATGCAAAGGAAGAACTTTAACAGAAAAGTGCTAATTTCAAAGCAAGGGATCATTGTGTGTGATGATCAGAGGTCAAAGACTTAAAATGCATTCCTCACTCTCCGTCATCAAAGGAAATCTGTTCTGGGTCCAGTGTTGTTTAACATCTTTATTAATGACTCGGATGTAGGTATAGAGAGCATATGATCAAATTTGCAGATGACATAAAGCTTGGGGGGTTGCCAACACTTTGGAGGATAGGATTAAAATTCAGAGGGATCTTGATAAATTGGAGAACTGGCCGGTAGACAATAATATGAAATTCAACAAAGACTAATGTAAGGTGCTACACTTTGGGAAGAAAAACTAAATGCACAAATGCAGAAGGGGGGGTATGTGGCTGGGCAGCAGCACTGCTGAGAATGATTTAGGAGTTGTAGTGGATCACAACCTCAACATGAGTCAGCAATGCAATGCTGTTGCAAAAAAAAAAACAAATGCAATTTTGGGTTGCATTAACAGAGGCATAGCATGCAAGTCACAGGAGGTGATAGTACCACTCTACTTGGCTCTGGGTAAGGTTCAGCTGGAGTACTGTGTCCAATTTTGGTCACCAATGTATAAAAAGGATGTAGAGAAACTGAAAGGATCCAGAGGTAAGTGACACAGATGACCAAAGGGATGGAATGCAGCCATATGAGCAAAGGCTGAAGGAACTGGGTATGTTTAATTTGGAAAAAAGGAGATTAAGCAGGGTCTTCAAATACTTAAAAGGCTGACATAAAAAAGATGGAAAAAGTTGTTCTCTCTTGCCACAGAGGGCAGGACAAGAGGCAAAAGGTTCAAATTACAGCATGGCAGATTTAGGGTGTCTACACTACGGGATTATTCCGATTTCTCATAAACCGGTTTTGTAAAACAGATTGTATAAAGTCGAGTGCACACACTAAGCACATTAATTCGGTGGTGTGCGTTCATGTACCAAGGCTAGCGTCGATTTCCGGAGCGTTGCACTGTGGGTAGCTATCCCATAGCGATCCCATAGTTCCCGCAGTCTCCCCTGCCCATTGGAATTCTGGGTTGAGATCCCAATGGAAAAACAGTGTCGCGGGTGATTCTGGGTAAATGTCGTCACTCAATCCTTCCTCCGGGAAAGCAACGGCAGACAATAAGTTCGCGCCCTTTTTTCCTGGATTGCCCTGGCAGATGCCATAGCATGGCAATCATGGAGCCCGTTTTGCCTTTTGTCACTGTCACCGTATTGGTGTACTGGATGCTGCTGACAGACGCGGTACTGCACTGCTACACAGCAGCATTCATTTGCCTTTGCAAGGTAGCAGAGATGGTTACCAGTCATATTGCACCGTCTGCCATGCCATTGTAAATTGGCGATGAGATGACGGTTATCAGTCGTTCTGTACCGTCTGCTGCTATCATGGGTGCTCCTGGGTGGCCTCGCTGAGGTTGGCCGGGGTGCATAGGCAAAAATGGGAATGACTCCCCAGGTCATTCCCTTCCTGGCAGAGTCAGTCCTGCCTAGAATATGGGGCAAGTGTACTAGAGAACCAGAGAGCACAGCCGCTTCATGTCAGAGCCCCAGAGATCCCGCAGAAATGATGAGCTGCATGCCATTCTAGGGGGTGCACCTGCAACAACCCCACCTGTTGCTTCCCTCCTCCCCTAACCCTCCTGGGCTACCGTGGCAGTGTCCCCCCCATTTGTGTGATGAAGTAATAAAGAATGCAGGAATAAGAAACACTGAGTTTTTAGTGAGATAAAATGAGGGAGAGGAAGCCTCCAGCTGCTATGATAGTCCAGGCAGGACATTAAAGGGTGTGGGGGGGAGAGGAGACCAGCCCCCACTGCTATGATAGTCCAGGCAGTACAGAATCTTTTCTTTAGACATGAAGGGGGGGGGGGCTGATGGAGCTCAGCCCCCAGTTGCTATGATGAGGACGGTTACCAGCCGTTCTGTACCATCTGCTGGGAATGACCAGGAGTCATTCCTATTTTTATCCAGGCGCCCCCGGCTGACCTCACCGAGGCCAGCCAGGAGCACTCACAGGATGATGACAAGGACGGCTATCAGTCCTTCTGTACTGTACCATCTGCCACCGGGGAGGGGAGGGGAGAGGAGAGGATGCTGGGGTTTAGCGCTGCAGCACCCTGTCTACCAGCAGCATGCAGCAGACATAAGGTGACATTGAAAAAAGGCGAGAAACGATTTTTTCCCTTTTCTTTCGGGGTGGGGGGAAGGGTGTAAATTGATGACATACACCCTGAAACACCCGGGACAATGTTTTTGACCCTTCAGGCATTTGGAGCCCAGCCAAGAATGCAAATGCTTACCGGAGACTGCGGGGACTGTGGGATAGCTGGAGTCCTCAGTACCCCCTCCCTCCCTCCATGAGCGTCCATTTGATTCTTTGGCTTTCTGTTACGCTTCTCATGCAGCACTGTGCTGAGTCCCTGCTGTGGCCTCTGTCTATCATAGATTGGAGATTTTTTCAAATGCTTTGTCATTTCGTCTTCTGTAACGGAGCTCTGATAGAACAGATTTGTCTCCCCATACAGCGATCAGATCCAGTATCTCCCGTATGGTCCATGCTGGAGCTCTTTTTGGATTGGGGACTGCATCGCCACCTGTGCTGATCAGAGCTCCACCCTGGGCAAACAGGAAATGAAATTCAAAACTTTGCGGGGCTTTTCCTGTCTACCTGGCCAGTGCATCTGAGTTCAGATTGCTTTCCAGAGCGGTCACAGTGGTGCACCGTGGGATACCGCCTGGAGACCAATACCGTCGATTTGCAGCCACACTAACCCTAATCTGACATGGCAATACCAATTTCAGCGCTACTCCTCTCGTCGGGGAGGAGTACAGAAATCGGTTTAAAGAGCCCTTTATATCGATATAAAGGGCCTCATTGTGTGGACGGGTGCAGGGTTAAAATCGGTTTAACGCTGCTAAATTTGGTTTAAACGCGTAGTGTAGACCAGGCCTTAGATTAAATCTCAGGAAAAAAACTTCCTAAGTGTAAGAACAGTAGGACAATGGAACAGACACCTAGGAGGTTGTGGAAGCTCCTTCACTGGAAGTTTCCAAAATGGGGCAAGACAGCCATCTGTCTTGGATGATTCAGACCCAACCAATCCTGCATCTTGGCAGGGGGTTAGACTAGATGACCCTTGTGATCCCTTCTAACCTTATGGGTCTATGAAAAGCCCATGTGGGTAGTGACCCTGTCAGCTTGTTTTCTGTGAGAAGAATCTATTTGTATGGATTCAGGGAATGATCCTTCATCTCTGGACTGTTTGGATTCTAACAGTGCAGAATAACCAAATGAGAAGACGGAGATCTCCAGACTTATTCTGGGGAGCCCTGAGGAGAGACTTTTGGGGAAACTGGCAGATTACTACATCTCTGCTACCATTTGGAATTATAGACTGTGACTCACCTGTGCATATATTTTACCAGCTTTAAGCTCTCAATAACTCTCACTTCCTTTTCTTAGCTAATAAACCTTTAGTTAGGTTATTATAGAATTGGCTGCCAGCATGGTCTTTGTTGTAAGATCTAGAGTGCCAATTGTTTGGGAGTGAGTGACTGGTCTCTTGGGACTGGGAGCAAGCTGATGGGGTTTGATTTGGGGTTTAAGTAACCTTTCATCATAAAGTCCAGTTTGGGTGACAAGCTAGACTGGAGAGTCTAAGGGACTCCATGGTACGACTGGTATAGTGATCCAGGAGTTCTCATTTGTCATTGGCTTGGTGAAATCTAATTATAGAACACACCAGCCTATTTTCTGACAGTCTGCTCTGAGGTAGGCACTCAGTTGTGAGCCACTCCAGACAGCGTGACAATGACACTTACTAGTCAACTCTGGTGAAAAATTGTGAGATCTACGGATGCAAAGGGCTGTAGAGAAGTTACATGGTGGTGTTAATAAAGTTGTGTTTTAAATGGTTGTAATTTGCCTAGAGAACTTGTTAGGTGCAAGTGAAAAATATGAATTAACAAAAATGTGTCTGAGAACTATTTTCCAACTAGAGCTGGTTGAAATGTTTTCACTAAAATATTTTCCCTCCAAATAACAGGGTTTCCACAAAAATGACATTTTTCACAGGAACATGTAATTTTTCATCAAGTTTTTAGATTTTTATATAGGAAAATTCAAAACTAAAACAGAAAATTTCAGTTCAAATTGAATAAAAATGATTTTTTAATTTTAAATGGAAACAAATGTATGCTACACTTTGTTTAGAAAATTTTGTTCTCTGGAATGATGGCCAAAGCATGAAGGGGCATATGAATGTTTAGCATATCTGGCATGTAAATACCTTGCAATGTCAGCTACAGAAGTGCCATGCAAATGCCTGTTCTCACTTTCTGGTGACGTAAATAAGAAGAGAGCAGTATTATCTCCTGTAAATGTAAACAAACTTGTTTGTCTTAGGGATTGGCTGAACAAGAAGTAGGACTGAGTGGACTTGTAGTTTTGTTTTTGAGTCCAGTTATGTAACAAAACAAATCTACATTTGTAAGTTGTACTTGCACAACAAAGAGACGATGGTACTTGTATGAGGTGAATTGAAAAATGCTGTTTCTTTTGTTTATCATTTTACAGTGCAAATATTTGTAATAAAAATAATATATACTTTGATTTAAATTACAACACAGATTCAATATATAGGAAAATGTAGAAAAACATCAAAAATATTTAATAAATTTCAATTTCTATTATTTAACAGTGAAATTAAAACTGTGATTAATTGTGATTTTTTTTTAATCGTGATTGGGTTTTTTTTAGTTAATGGCATGAATTAACTGCGATTAATTGACAGCCTGTAATAGTCCGGTGTTGGGGCCGTGCCTTCTCAGGGGCCGTCGGGAGCCAGGCCGGCTCACTACACGGCCCAAATCAGTCCCTGGGTTCTGAAGGTCTCGGGGTTCTGCCCCTCAGGCAGGGGCGGAACAGAAGGCACACGGTCACTGCAATGGGCCCCAGCCCTCCGTCAGGGCGGGGCAGCAAACGCTAGTTCTAGGCTCAGGTCCTTCCTGCAGGCTAAGCGCCAATAAAGTCACTAAGCTAAGCCCAGGCCCTCCATCAGGGCGGGCAGTAACACAGCCGTTCTGAGCTCAGATCCTCTCAGCAGGAGCTGAACACACAGGGGCACTAGCAAGCCCAGGCCCGCAGTCAGGGCGGGGCACCAAACACTTAGTGCTAGGTTTAGGGCTCAGGTCCTTGGCTCAGGAGCTGAGCAGTAATAATAGTCTCAGAGCTCAGATCCTTACCTCAGGAGCTGAGCAGTAATAATAGTCTCAGAGCTCAGATCCTTGTAGCAGGAGCTGAGCTACAGCAATAGTTCAGGAAGCCCCGGGTAAGTGCAGGCTTCTCTGTCTGAACGCTGGTAGGAGGGGGAGTCTGCCACCTGTGAGTGGGGTGGCAGGGGGGACACAGGCCCACCCACTCCACTGTGTCCCAGCCCGGGGCCCTAGCAGCGGCGTGGATCCGCTGCAGTCAGTGGGGATCCTGGCCGCAACACACTGACATGGGCACGTCAGTGCCCTCAGCCGGACAGGGGTCGGCTACCCCCGGGCTACACTCCATCTCCCCCTCCTCGGATACCTGCTTATCGCTGGGCTCGGCAGCGGGGTCCCACACCATGGGCTCCTCGGCGTGCTGAAGGCGGTCTAGGTCGGGCTGCTCCTCCGGACTCGGGTCAGGGGTACGCTCGGGCCGCTCCTCGGGGTACCGGGCTCGGGGCAGGTTCGGCCAGTCCACCTCGGGGTACCGGGCTCGAGGGAGGCTCGGTCGGTCCACGTCAGGATACCTGGCTCGAGGGAGGCTCGGTCCGTCCACGTCAGGATACCTGGCTCGAGGGAGGCTCGGTCCGTCCACGTCAGGGTACCTGGCTCGAGGGAGGCTCGGTCCAGCAGGAGCCCGATCAGGAGCATCTGTCCTCTCCAGCCGCTGGGCTCCAACTGAGCGCTGAGGCCGGGCGTTTGTACTTCCTGTCCCACCCCTTAACTTCCGGGGGGCGGGAACAGGTGGTGGTGGCTCCGCCCACTGAGGTGGCTGTTCCGGTTCCTCTCTCTCAGGGGCCGTCGGCAGCCAGGCCGCCTCACTACACAGCCCTAGAAAAAAATGTTTTCAGCCAGCTCTAATTCCGCCTGATAACCTCCTCCAAAGCGATGAGAGGCAGTTAACTGTACTGGGCTCATTAAGAAAAGGGGGGAAGGGTCAAATTCTCTCTGTAAGGACATCTGAGCCACCTCTGAGCCTGTCAGTGGAGCTGCATGAATGCAATAGCCTACGGCTTGGTCTACACTACAAAGTTAGGTTGACATAAGCCCCTAGTTGTGCATGTGTCTACACTATAATTTGTCTCCCACTAATGTATGTTCTCTATTAGACTGACATAGTAACACCACCTCGCCAAGCAGCGCTGAGCCATGGTCAACATACTGAGGTTGGCGCAGCACAAGTGTAGACATTGCATTATCTATGTTGACCCTAACAGTCCTCCAGCAGCAGATTCACAATGCCTGACACTGACCTCTCTGGTCTCAATTGTAACTCCACCGCCCAGGGGTCACAAAGACTGGAAGCCCCTCCCCAGACTTTAAAACTCTGCAATTTTTGAAATGTGTTTTCCCAATTGCCTACCTTGGTGAGCACACCTCTAGAAACTCTCCATTGTGGTGTGCAACTGCCCAGCTGAGTGTGCCAGCTTCAAGCTCCAGACATGCTCCACCATGGAATAGGCAGGAGATATTGCACCTCCTGGGCATGTGGGGAGAGGAGGCTGTGCAGGCATAGCTATGGACCAGCTATAGAAATGTGACATCTGTGAGCAGATCACACTGGAGATGCAGTAGGAGGGGTACAACAGGGACCAGCAGCAGTGCTGCATGAAAGTAAGGCCAGAGAAGCCAACAACAGATCTGGTGCCGAGCTGCAGACCTGCCGCTTTTACAAAGAATTGCATATGCCATACTTGGCATTGACCCCACCACCACCCTGCATGCTACAGGCACTTTGGTGTTGGATTCAAGAACCTGAAGCAAAAGACACTGCTCAGCGTACCCTGGAGTGGGTGTTTTGCTCATACTTTTATGTTCAGGAATCCTGCTTGTGCTGTTTTCCCAAATTAATGCCAGGTTACTTTTATTGAAGAAAAACTCTTTCTACACTCAGACTCTGCCTGTGAGAGGGGAAGAATTGCCTCTTAGAGGAACCCAGAGGGGAGCATGAAATTTTCCCAGGTTAGTGGGGGGTGGGGGAGGCTTGAGCCAGTTCTGTTATATTGTTGAAAAGGAACCCCCTAGAGACTGAACCCAGCTCTTCTTGCTGCCCACTCCAGCGGACAGAAGGGTTACATAAATGAGTCAAGTTTGCAGCCACTGGCCACCTGCCCTGCATGCCTGGTGTTGGAAGGGTTAACCCAAGCCCTGTCTAGGAACGGTTTGTTACACCTATTTTAAATATGTGCCTTAGCAGGCCTTACCTCCAGCAGTGCAGGGGGTGCCACTCCCACAATGGAGGGTGAGGGCATCTCAGGGGATCAGCAGCAGCATTCCTGGCAGTTTGGGGAGATGCTCATTTTGGGCACCAGAGATGAGTACTTCACTGTTTGTGCTGGCACCTCTCGTCTGAGTGGGAGACAGTGATCTCAACGGCGGGTATGTGAAGCAGGCAGTGCAAACTTTACTGAAACAGTACTTACGGCAAGTGTCAATCATTCAGGGCTGGCTGAGATCCAAATGGCACCCAAACTGCACTACATGTGGGAGATGAACGGGAGTGTCCGCGTGTGGTGCTAGAGAGAAATACCAAGTGTGACTAAACTGTGTACGGCTTCTGGGGGCAGAGCAGCAGTGGAAAAGCCTCATTTGGAAACGCTGTCACCACTGTGAGTAGCTAGGGGTGGATAGATGAGCCCCACATCCCTCTGCATATCCCTGGAGGGCCGCAGGCTGCTGTGCCACACCTTCAATAGCTGCTTTCAACTACCTGAAAGGGGGTTCCAAAGAGGATGGAGCTCGGCTGTTTTCAGTGGTACCAGATGACAGAACAAGGAGTAATGGTCTCAAGTTGCAGTGGGCGAGGTCTAGACTGGATATTAGGAAAACCTTTTTCACTAGGAGGGCGGTGAAGCACTGGAATGGGTTACCTAGGGAGGTGGTGGAATCTCCTTCCTTAGAGGTTTTTAAAGTCAGGCTTGACAAAGCCTTGGCTGGGATGATTTAGTTTGGAATTGGTCCTGCTCTGAGCAGGGGGTTGGACTACATGACCTCCTGAGGTCCCATCCAACCTTGATATTGTATGATTTTATGATTCAAGCCCTTCTTCCACCGAGAGAATGTAACTGCCAAGCACTTGACTGTAAAGTGAAAGCACGGACACTAGGTGCTGGGGTCTAAGCAGATACCACTGATCCACAGTGTGTAGCCTTAAGGGATGTCTACACTTGAAACTTTTGCTACCACAAGTTACATCATCACACAGTTAATACACCACTTGTGCATGTGTACACTTGGCTCCTTGCGTCCACGCTGTGTGTGGTCACCAGGAGTGTGTGTTTTGATGTAAAGTGCAGTGCACGATGGGTAGATGTCCCAGTATGCAGCTCACCCCCGTCAAGAGCACTTCTTTCGGGAAGTGTTGGCAATGTCTGGTGGGACAGAAACGAGTAGTGCAGGGGTGACTGCGGGCTCAAGTTCCCATCATGCAATTTTCTCCACCCAATAATGCCATTTCCATCCCATAATTTTGATGCCTGTTTTGAAAATCCTATGAACCCACATGGACCTTGTCACTGCTTCCATCTCTGAGAGAAGCATGGAGCCTGCACAGCTCTGCACTATTATCTTGAGCGTTGCATGCAGAGGATGCGCAGTCCTCCGGTATTTGCAGAGCTGTAAGAAGAGCTGCGGGGAACATGATGATTTCCTGCAGGGCACATTGAGGTGAGACGTAGCAAGAACCAATTCAAGGTCATTGGTGGTGTTCGCCAAGCAGCTGCAGATGTTAGAGCACCAACTTTGGGACCTCAGAACGGAGCACTGACTGGTGGGATCACATCCTAATGCAGGCTTAGGAGGATGAGCAGTGGCTGCAGAACTTTCAGATGCTCAAGGTCATATTCCTGGATCTGTTTGCTGAGCTCGCCCCAACTCTTCGGTGCAGGGACACCACAATGAGAACTGCACTGACAGTCAAGAAGTGAGTGGTGATTGCACTGTGGAAACTTGTAATGCTGGATTGCTACCAGTCAATATCATTTTGGAGCTGGAAAATCCACATCGGGGATGTTGTCATGCAAGTCTGCAGGGTCATTAATCATCTCCTGCTATGTAGGACTGTGACTCTCAGCAACGTGCAGGACATAATGGATGGATTTGCAGCAATGGATTCCCGAGCTGCAGTGGAATGATAGACAGTGTGCATATCCCTATTTCGGCACCAGACCACCTTGCCACAGAGTACATCAACAAAAAGAGCTATTTTTCTATGGTTATGCAAGTGCTGGTGGATCACGGGGGGCAATTCGTTGACATCAGTGTTGGCTGGTCAGAGAAGGTGCATGATGAATGGATCTTCTAGAACAGAGGACTGTTGGGAAATCTACAAGCAGGGACCTTCTTTCCTGACCAGTAGATTACTATTGGCAATGTTGAAATACCAATAGTGATCCTGGGTACCCAGTCTACCCTTTACCCCCCACCCCCAGCTCATGAAACCGTACACTGGGCACCTTGACAACACCAAGGAAAGATTCAGCTACTGGTTCAGCAGGTGCAGAATGACAATGGAATGTGCCTTTAGTAGATTGAAGGGATGCTGGTGTTGTTTACTCACCAGACTGGATCTCAGTGAGAAAAACATCTCCATGGTTGTGGCTCCCTGTTTTGTCCTGCATAATAACTATGAGGCAAAGCGGGGAAGTTGCTTCCAGAGTGCCAGTAGAGTGGCTGTCTGCTGAGTTTGAACAGCCGGGCATGAGGACTCTCAGAAGAGCTTAGCATGGAGCTCTATGGCTTGGGGTGGCTTTGAAAGAGAACATTAACAGTGAGCCACAGTAATGTATTGTGGTGTGCTGTGCTCTACCTGGCCCAGCCGTTCAGGGGCCTGTTAGGAACAGTGTGGCTCTTGGTGCACATCTATGAATCTAACACTGTTGATGCATCTATTAATGTTGTGGTGCTTGCTGGGTGTTTATGATTATTACATTGTTTGTCACTGATCCTATGGGTTGGGTCACAGTGTACAATGCCACTGCTTTCACTGGCACCAGACATCATGCAGCATATGCTGGAAACTAATAACAATGAATTATTCCCCCCCCCCCCAAAATAGTTTACTGACTAACAAAAACATCTCAAAACAGTTAAATGTAAAATCATTAAAATCTTAGTAAATTTACGACAGAGTGTAAAGAAGAGGAAGGGACATTCAGGTCCATTTTAGCCACACATACGTCAGCCATAGCTCTCAGTGTATGTGATGCTGTGGTTGTCCTTACTGCCCCCCAGGGTGGAGCGGGAGGGCCACGGCCCCTGATGCCCAGTGGAATGTTGATCGGGGAGGTAGGGAGGTGCTATGTTGCAGTTCTCCAGACTGCAAAGGGAGGCAAGTCCACAAGAGTCTGCAGCATCTGTGTGCTGCCAGAGAAGCTCCATTATGTCTTGGTGCATCTCCCTCTCCTTTACCTGCTGGGCCACCGGGCCCTTTGGCCGGTTCACTCTTTCCCTTTCCATACATTCTGCAATATTCATTTGCCAGGCCCTCTGTTCAGGGTCTGGTGCAACACTGGCTTGCAGGATCTCACAGAAAATGTCATTCTGAGTCCTCTTTTTTGTTCTCCTTATCTGGCTCAGGTGTTCCACAGGCGTGGAGAGGGAGCCCTTCCAGGCCACAACGGCTGCAGCTACATATAAAACACACAGAGGTACCATTGTCAGTATAGCCACAATGGAAATCGAAAGATTCAGAATTCCCTTCCCTTGCTCCCCTAAAGTTTTAAACAACGCTTGCTAATTGTCACTTCTGCTTGGCAGTGATTGTGCACAGTGCCATTCCAAGCTCCAGCAATGGTGAGTACTCATTCCCCCACCCTGCTCAGCTGGCACGATTTCCCACAGGCAATGGCGATGTTAGCTGGTCTCTCACTCCTGGGAGTAACAAAGGCATAGAAAGCACAGCTGCTGCTGGTGTCACAAAGATGCCCAACCAGGCCCGTATGCTGCTAGCCTGTTTAAGGCAAGGGTGCCTGCCGAAGTTCTCACCAACTGGTGTGGGAAAGCATCCTACCATGGAGGGAGAAATAAGGCTGCCATCCCTAGAAACCATCTGGAGAGGATTGCAGAGTACCTCCATGGGAGTTTCATGGGCTCTCTCAGGAGGATACAAGGGATATTCCTGTGTACAGAAACAACTGCTCCACATGCCACCTCCATCAGCCTAACTCTACAAGTGATTGAAGAGCAGATGATAAACCAACCTCTCTCGGTTGTACCACTACCTCTTCTAGCACAAGCAAATTAATGAAAAGTCGATAGCTGTGTCCTGCTATTTTGGGGGCACCATCACTGTGATGGGAAATAAATTTACACACTTACCCAAAATTCCTTTCCCAGCATCAGGTTTGCCCATGCTCGACTGCCAGGACTGCAGTGGAGTCTCAAACAGGTCCTGGCTCATGGCATAGCTGCTCCCCCATTGCATGTTTCCATCCTCCACCTCTTCCTCCTCCACACTGTTCATGCCTGGGGTCAATGTCTCAGGCTTCTCAGAGGTATACACTGCTAAGGCACATATTTAAAATAGGTGTAACAAACCTTTCCTAGACAGGGCTTGGGTTAACCCTTCCAACACCAGGCATGCAGGGCAGGTGGCAAGTGGCTGTAAACTTGACTCATATGTGTAACCCTTCTGCCAGTTGGAGTGGGCAGCAAGAAGAGCCGGGTTCAGTATCTAGGGGGTTCCTTTTCAACAATATAACAGAACTGGTTCGAGCCCCCACCCAGTAACCTGGGAAAATTTTATGCTCCCCTCTGGGTTCCTCCAAGAGGCAATTCTTCCCCTTTCGCAAGCACAGAGTCTGAGTGTAGAAAGAGTTTTTCTTTAATAAAAGTAACCTAGAATTAATTTGGGTAAACAGCACAAGCAGGATTCCTGAACATAAAAGTATGAGCAAAACACCCACTCCAGGGTACGCTGGGCAGTGTCTTTTGCTTCAGATTCTTGAATCCGACACCAAAGTGCCTGTAGTGTTCAGGGTGGTGATGGGGTCTATGCCAAGTACGGCATGCAATCCAACACCACAGTGCCTGTAGTGTTCCCCCCCTTAACACCCCACTCACAGTTTTTGTCTCTGGTCAGTGAAGACCTAGAGTTCAGAGGTACATTTGTATGAATTCTTGTCCAACCATGGTGGAGGTGGGGGCACCAGCTGGTCCTGCTGGCTGAATGCTCGCCGCTTCCGCCAGCCACTCCCATCGGTCACCTTTGGCTGCCACCTGTGTTAGTATATAGGCTGGTTTGTCAGACTGAGATAGAATTTTGGGTTTACTTTCGATACTCATACCCTTACTAATATGTATGAAGAACAAAGATGCTATGCATTGAATTTCCCAGAACCAGATGTTGCTTTTAGCACAATGAGAAAAGATAAGGGATAGAGCTAAAAGTTTTACAGGGTATGGCGGGAGGGGGAGAAGAGAAAGCCCTCTAGCAAGCTGTCTCTCTGCTGTGACCTCTGCAGGTCAGTTTCTTGAGGTTCTACCCAACTGTTAGATCTTGTCAGTTCTTTGCAGGCTGGATAGAAATGCTGTCCTACCACAAGCATTTTCAGCTCTGATTGAGCACTTAAAAACAGAAGACTCCCAATGGAGCCTCTTTAGCTCTTTTGTTGAACACTGGGGAGGAACAGGTTAAACCAGACTGGGGGTTGTGCACACCTTCTAGCAAGATCACCTGTCCCCACCCACTCTTACTCTCACAGGGGGCTGGCATTCGAGACCCTGGCTTAATGAGGTCCTTTCAGCTGAGGGTGATCTCTCATTTGGGACAGGTAAAGCACAGTTCTGCTCCCCTTTACTCCTACAATAAAGACAACAGCATTGATAACAACATTTCACTGCCCCAGCATTCAATATTAAAGTGATTTGTAACCCAACACCAGCCAAAGTTGATCACTTTGATCACTATGTGCTGGATAGCTAGGCAGAATAGATGTGTACATGTAAATACAGTTTGCTCCTGAAGACTCTCCCCCTCCCAGCTAGCTGTCAGGGGAGAACTCAATCAGACCCTGCTTACATCTGCAACCACAACTCCCATGACTGTGTACCCGGATCAAGTAGCTGCAAGACAAAGTAACTGTACATGCAAATCAGGTGTATTTGCATACTTAAATTGTCTGGAAGCCAAGCTCCAGGATTCCCATAGGAAATGATCACTTTGATTAGCAGGTGTCTTTGTATTTTATAAGCTATAAAATTAGTCATTGTGCAGTGGGGAGAATCCCAAACCCTGCAGACTCTGCCCTCTATGTGCTGCCAGGTACTCATCCCAGAGAACCATGGCACACACCTCCTTGCCAGCCTCCACTCTGCCATTGCTGGGAGCAGGGGGATAGGTACTGAGGGAACCATACAATGCACAGGCTCAGAAATGGCTGGGAGGGATCTGTGTGGGGACACTCTTTGACAGTGCTTTCCATCCACAAGTCTCAAATGCCCAGATGCTCAAAGGCATTTAGGCTTCTAACTTCCATTGAAATCAATAGGATGTTTGGAGCTAGGTAGCTTGGAGAATCTGGGCTTACGTGCTTTGCAAGATATCAGTGACTCCATTTTATAGATGGGGAAACTGAAGCAGAGAGCGATGCGGTGACCCTCCCAGACACTCACAGCAAGGAAGCACCCATTTGGAGTTAGAATTCAGCAATCCTGACTCCTCATTCAAGGCCTGCCCCACTGAGCCACAGCCACCAAGCTACAAAATGCCTCAGTCTTCAGCTGCAGTAAGAAAACCCAGCCTAGAGATCTCCACAGGGCCCACCCAGCACACACCATAGTTGCCCTGACACAAGGAGAAGGCTTTTCTTTGGACCTTCATCCCTTCAGAAGGGGAGCAGCCACTCACCCTCCTCTGGCCCATTCTAGTCCCCCACTTTGTGGCCTCTCTAACTCCCACCCATCCCTCCAGAGCTCCCAGCTCTCCAGCATGCAGCAGCCTGTCCCCTGCTCTCAGCTTGGACACAGAAATCCCTGAGGGTGTCTTCCCACATCCCAGCATCGCTCAGAACCCAGCTCCACTGTCTTGCAGGGAAGGCAGCAACCCCTTTCCTGACTGCTCATCAAATCCAGGTTGTAGAGAGACGCAGCAGGCAGCACAGCCTGTGGTCAGTCACCTGAGATCTAGTGTCAGGGAGGACCATGGGGGCTGAGCAGGGGCGCTGGAACAATTTTTATAGTGGGGGTGCCAACAGCCATTGAATCAAACAGTAACCCTGTATATAATGGAAACCACTTCAAGCCAGGGGGCGTAGCAGCACCCCCAGCACCCCTCGTTCCAGCACCTATGGGGCTGTGTGCGTCCTGCAGCCTCTGGAGAGAATCCCCTTTCTATGGATTCCAGTTTAGTCCTACCTCTTTCCCGTTCTCCTCCATAGCCTTCCCTGCACCTCCCCCTTCTCTCTGACCTTGCCTCTCCCTCCTTGCCAGCTGCTCCCTGATGCTCTGAACCGCCTTTTCCTGGCACACCGGCAACACCTGCATTGCTTCAGCTCCCGTCCATCCACACAGCAGGGACTCTGGGGCTGCCTCTGCTCCCACAGTGTCCATCAGGGGAGTCTCCATCGAACGGACCTGATTCTGCTCCCAGGAATGCCAGGAAGAGGGAACATGACTGAGGCCCACTGAAATCAGCGGAAGCCTTTCCATCAGCCCAGTGGGTGTCCGATCAGGCCTTAAACCAGGTGTAACGCCACTGGAGTCAGCAAGTTTATACCAGGATGAAACTGGGGAAAGTGAGGTCAGGATCAGGCCCCTGTTGTGTATTTGGTTGTCATGGTTTTGTTGCTATGGCAACTGAGTTAGATTATTATGGGTTAGCTCAACCGGTTTCAACCGGCTGAGGAGCTCTCTGTAGATATGTAAATAAAATGGAGGTTTTGGTTAGCTGCCTGCTCTCTGGCCTCAAGTGATTGTTTCCTACACCGGCTGCCCCAAGGATATAACACTGGCGACGAGGGTGAGACTCCGGTGCTGCTCCAGTAACAGAAGGAAGTAGAAGTCAAGGTAAAGACCAAACAAAGAAAAAAAGCTGCTTGTTTGCACTGACTGTGAAAGTGAAACTAAAAATCATGGCTACTCTGACCAGGCCCCTGGAGCCTTTTGATGAGAATACAGAGCAGTGGCATGTGTATACTGAGCGTTTTGAGCTTTTTGGTATTGCAAATGACATTACAGAAGCGAAGAAGGTGCCAATATTCTTAACTGTTGTAGGGGCTAAAACCTACTCCCTGCTACGCAGCTTACTACACCCTGTTAAGCCTGAGACTAAATCTTACAGTGACATTGTGGAAATCCTGGGGTCTCATTTCTCCCCAAAACCACTGGTAATTGCTGAAAGATATAGGTTCCACAAAAGAGACCAAAAGGAAGATGAAACAGTTGTACAATTTGTAGCCATTTTAAAAAAGCTAGCAGAACACTGTGAATTTAAAGAAATGTTACATGATGCCCTGCGTGACAGGTTAGTGTGTGGCCTGTACAGTGAAGCTATACGGAAGCGCCTACTGACAGAGGCTCAGCTTACCTTACAGAAGGCTGTTGATATTGCTGTCTCCATGGAACTGGCTACAAGGGAGGCACAATACATCGGTGCACCCCCTAGGGTGCAAAAAGTGTCACAAGAACCGACCCACAAAACTGTGCAGAGTCAAGAATGTTACCGCTGTGGTAAGCCGGGTCACCAGGCATCAGAATGCTGGTGTAAGGACCTGGTGTGTCGACACTGTGGCAAAAAGGGACACATTGAGTGTGCCTGTAAACAAAAGAAAAAGAGGCCTGTGGTCTGGCCGACAAAAAGAGGAACCCTGCATACCCTAGAGCAGACCCAGGATGATCAAGGTGACACCTCATCGCAAGAGGAAGTGCCACTGCATGTTTTGTCTTTGGCAATGGGCTCACATGAATACTGGGTAACCCCGTTATTGGATGGCAAACGTATACGCATGGAACTGGACACCGGTGCAGCCGTCTCACTGATCTCCGAGACTGTGTATAAAGAAAAGCTACAGCATCTTCCGCTTAAGGCAACAAAAACTGTTCTGAAGACGTATACGGGAGAAGCTGTGCCTATGCTGGGCACTATTGATGTTAAGGTGGAGCTCAATGGACAGGTGGCTAAATTGCCACTGTTTGTGGTGAGAGGTAACTACCCAGCCTTAATGGGTAGGTCTTGGCTTGGGAAGATTCAACTGAACTGGGCAGAAGTGCACCGGATGACTAAAGAAGAAACCAGTCTAACCCCTATACTAAGGAAACATGCTGCTGTTTTTGGAGATGATTTGGGAAGTATGAAGGGAATCACTGTGACATTGAACATTAAACCTGGCAGTCCACCAAAATATCTGAAAGCCCGAACTGTGCCATACGCCATCAGGCCAAAAGTTGAAGCAGACCTGGAGCGCCTGGTCACCAATGGAGTCCTAATACCAGTTACCCATAGCTCATGGGCCACTCCTATCGTTCCAATCGTGATGAAAGATGGCTCTCTCCGGATTTGCGGTGATTTTAAAGTCACTGTCAACCCAGTGTTGTGTGCAGAGCAATACCCGCTTCCCCGCATCGATGACCTCTTCGCAGGCCTGGCTGGGGGACAAAAGTTCAGTAAGATTGATCTGAGTCAAGCATATTTACAGATGCACGTCGATGAAAAGTCCCAAGAGCTGTTGACTATTGTGACTCATAAGGGGCTTTATCGATACTGTCGTCTACCCTTCGGAATAACATCTGCTCCCGCCCTGTTCCAGAGGGCTATGGACCAGATCTTGTGTGGCTTGTCAGGAGTTCAGTGCTATCTGGATGATATCCTGGTCACTGGAAGAAATGAAGAGGATCACTTAAAGAATTTAGAGGCTACCCTACAAAGACTGGAAGAGTATGGCCTACGAGTTCGCAAAGACAAGTGTGAATTCTTCAAGCCCTCTGTTGAATATTTGGGACACATAATTGATTCTGCAGGTCTTCATAAGGCCCCTGCAAAAGTTAAAGCTATTGTGGAGGCTCCCCCACCTCGAAATGTAAGCCAGCTGCGCTCGTTTCTAGGACTCCTGAACTATTATGGAAAGTTCATCTCACAGTTAGCCACACTGCTAAAACCACTTCATGAGCTCCTTGGGCAGAACAAGGCCTGGAAGTGGACTGAAGCCTGTGATGTTGCGTTTAACAAAGCTAAGGATGCATTGCTAAATTCTGAAGTTCTAACGCACTTTGATCCATCCTTACCACTGCAATTGGCCTGCGATGCCTCCCCTTATGGAGTGGGAGCAGTCGTGTCACATATTATGCCTTCAGGAGAAGAGAGACCTATTGCTTTTGCTTCATGCACTCTAAGCAAAGCAGAAACTAACTACGCCCAAATCGAACGTGAGGCATTAGGAATTGTTTTTGGAATTCGGAAGTTTCATCAGTACCTGTTTGGGCGAAAATTTACTCTTCTCACAGACCATCGACCTCTGACATCAATTTTTGGACCTTACACAGGCATTCCCCCATTAGCTGCTAGTCGTATGCAACGTTGGGCATTGTTACTTTCAGCACACACATATGAAATCAAATATCGGAAATCCACTCTACACGGCAATGCAGATGGCCTCTCAAGGTTGCCTTTGCCGGTCAAACACCAAGATAGCGCCCACAAGGAAATCTTCTACTTTGAACAGGTAGAGAATACACCCATCACTGCTACTCAGATAAAGAAGGCAACTCGCGTTGACCCAGTATTGTCCCACGTTATGGACCTGGTGATGCATGGAACATCTCGACAAACCTCTCCGGTCTCATCCGACCTTGTTCCCTATATGTCCAAGCGGACGGAGTTATCGGTCCAATCTGGTTGTTTGTTGTGGGGGAGACGTGTCATTATTCCACCACCCCTGAGATCACAGATGTTAGAACAGCTACATTCCGGTCACTGTGGAATAGTGCGCATGAAGGAAATTGCACGAAGCTATTTTTGGTGGCCTGGACTGGACAGCGCTATTGAAGAGAAGGCAAAAGCTTGTATGTCATGTCAGGGTGTGAGGAATGCACCCCAGTGGGCACCCCTACACCCATGGGACTGGCCTGAAAACCCGTGGCAACGTATTCACGTTGACTTTGCTGGCCCCCTTGAAGGAAGCATGTTCTTGGTGGCAATAGATGCCCATTCTAAATGGCCAGAAGTCTCTATAATGCAGTCCACTTCTGCAGAGAGTACTATCCAAAAACTACGAGGACTCTTTAGTCGTTTTGGTCTGCCAGAACAACTTGTGAGCGACAACGGACCGCAGTTCGTTTCTCAGGAGTTTCAAAATTTTATGAAAGCAAATGGGATACACCACATCACGTCAGCACCATATCATCCGTCCACCAACGGATTAGCTGAAAGATTTGTGCAGACAATGAAAAACGCTTTGAAATCAGCAAGGGGACAACACTCCATTCAAAAGCGTCTGGATACCTTTTTACTTTCCTACAGAAACACACCTCATGCTACGACCCACGCATCTCCGGCCTTTCTAATGATGGGACAACAGCTGCGCACTTGCTTTGATCTGCTGAAACCTTCTGAACCCCGACAAATTGTGCAACATCAGCAGCAATATCAAGTCATCAGACGGGCACCCAGAGCAAAAGACCGAACCTTTAGCCCGGGACAGCCAGTTTTGGCTCGGAATTATACTTCCAGAGCTAAATGGGTTCCGGCCACAGTCATCACTCAAACAGGACCTGTTTCCTACACAGTCCGGACTGCAGAGAATCTTACCTGGCGGCGACATGTAGATCAGCTGTTGCCAGGTCATGCCAGTCCTCAGGACCCATCTGCAGTTGAGGGGTCTGACTTCACCTCTTCTGGTGAGGGATCGAATCACGAGTCACCTGTTTCTGACTGTTCTCCTCCATTACTGCCGGCGGCTGAGATACCCCTTTGCCCAGCACGAGCTGATACCACCTCCTCACCTGTTCGTGCTGCGGACCCTGAGCCCCTAGTGCTTTCGGGTGCAATAACACCAGTAGTTCGCCGTAATCCACCTAGAGACAGAAGGCCTCCTCATCGGCTGGATCTTTAGCTAGGGCGAACCCACGGTTATGGGGCAAAATAATCCCCAGGGTTTAGCCGGGAATGGAGGCAGTCTACCCTCCTTCTCTAGTCTAGTGTGTGTTTTATTTAGGGGATGTTCTTATTAGGGGGGGAGGAATATGTTGTGTATTTGGTTGTCATGGTTTTGTTGCTATGGCAACTGAGTTAGATTATTATGGGTTAGCTCAACCGGTTTCAACCGGCTGAGGAGCTCTCTGTAGATATGTAAATAAAATGGAGGTTTTGGTTAGCTGCCTGCTCTCTGGCCTCAAGTGATTGTTTCCTACACCGGCTGCCCCAAGGATATAACAGCCCCTTTATGTGCTAAGCAGGTTCCCACTGAGATGAAAAGCAAAGTATGCCCATGGCACCGAGACCAGTCTTTGACCAGGGCTCTCCTGGCCCAGCCGGCAGTGATAAAGCCGTGAGTTGCTCGTGATGCCACCATTTGGAGCACAGCGGTGCATGTAGTGACTGTTACCCCCTCAGCCAGTCAGAGCTTTCCTAGAGCGCTCTCTTTGGAAGGACACGGACCCAGAAGCTGTGCTCTGGCACAGCGGCACCTCGGGCTGCAGCAGAACTGGCCACACACCCAAAAGGGAGACGTTTTACTGCCAAAATAAATCAAGCTGGCTGCGACACAGCTTCTCCCACACTCGACTGGAACGTAACACAAACAGCCTCTCATTTATTTATGAGGATATTGCCTTATTGCCGATAAATAACCTTAATATGCCTGATTGGGGGCTGCACATTAAGCAGAGATGCGGCAAGTGACTGAAGAGAAGTCCCAGGAGCATGGCTAAATTAGGCAGCTTGTCTTACGAATATGCAGCCCTATAAATACCAAGCCCGCATGTGTCTTTTCCTGATATTAAAACCGGAGGGGAAAAGCTGGAAGAGACACAGTTTCCTTCTGATTGCTGGTGCAGTATGAGGAGCTCAGCCCTCTCGCCTGTCCTCGGGCCCTTGGAAATTACACTGGCCCTTTAAGAGCTGGCTCTCGTAGCCTTTCAGCTCAGCTCCCACTGTCTTCAAATCCTCAGGCCTTATTCCTCCCAGGCTTGGTACCAGGACCCTTGGGGGCCAGTCTTCCTCTGGCTCACGGACAACAGAGACAGGGAACCCACTTAGGCTGGTGGGGATCCTCCAACAGCCTCACCTAGTCTTCAGGGAATTTCAGGTCTTGCTCCTGGGTGGCTTCCTGCCAGGCTGAAGCTGGTGAAGGTTAGCCCTTGGGCTCTCTAGCAGCCAGCCCCCTCTTCCTGGGCCGCAGCCTCTTATCCCAGCTGTGCTGGTCAACCAGTTAGTGTGGAGGAAGCCACTCTGCCCATTATCCCGGTAGTGGCTGTGGTGGGGTGGAGGTTACCCACCCTTCACATGGGGTATGGCACGGTCCTTGAGCCATGAGCATCTGGTCCCTCCTTTTGCAGGGGACCTCGAACTTGGGACTATCCATGGCAAGGGAGCAGCCACGCAAGTCTATTTCCTTAGAAGCTGAGAGACCTGGTTGGTGCCCAGCTCCCTGTGCCTGCCAACCCTTTTGAGGTTTACCCGTTGCTAGCCTAGAGGCTGCGAAGTTTTCACAGATTCCAGGACCAAAAGGGACCAGTATGATCATCGAGTCTGCCCTCCTGTCTAACACAGGCCAGAGACCTGCCCCAAAAGAATAACATTGCAAAAGGCTCGCACAGTTGTTAAACACACGGTAATTTCCGCAGTTGACGTTTGCAATCCACTCTCTGCATCTCAAAAGCAGCTGCCACATTTCATTATCTCCGAGCTGCTCACTTGGACCTCGCCAGCAATACAAAGTCTGTATACAAAGCAACATAATCATCGTCTAAGTTGCGGAGAATCTCCTTGGCTGCCTTTCTCTCCCCTCTGCTTTGAGCTGGATAATTTTGGAAGCATCTGGGTTTTCGCTCCCTGCAATTTGCACGGCAATCTTTAGCAATTTTTTTGTTATTACTTTTTTTTTTTAAAGAGCTTGTCTGCCAACAGAAGGGATCAGGCTGCCCAGGGAGATTAGAAATGGGCCATAGCTGTTTGGGTTCTTGGTTTAAATGGGAGCTCTGTCAGCCTATTAGCTGTGCACAAACAATGGGGAAATGTCATTTTCCTTCTATCTCTCATTTCAGATACAGCATTTCTATTCTTAACCATCTAGCCAGCACTAATATACAGGGCTTGGAGCACTCCCAGCATTAACTGAGTGATGCCCCGTCTCCTTGGGTAGCAATAGCAGCACATCAGGTCATGCACTGCCCATTCCTTATGCTTCTGTGGCCAAAACACCGCCAAAGGGCTGCAGCTCTAAGTGGAATGGTGCAAAGCGAGAGGTGTATGAGGGTGAGATGGCTTCTCGGGGTGCCCTTGTTAGCCCCTGCCTCAGTGAGAGGGAGGCTTACTTGTGCTTAGCTGAGTGTGAGGTCCATGACACCACCAACCTGTTAGCTACCCCAACACTCTCCTCTGGGTTCTTCCAGCCTGCTCTTTGCCCCTGGCACTGGACACACCGAAATGCCCAGGTTTGCTGTTCCCAAGGGAACAGTGTATGCACAGCATCACTAGTACCACTCAGGATCAGGTCCTTTGTAACATCACACCTTTATAACATCTGAGATATAGTGATAGTGAAAACAGCCATACGTTTATCATCAAAGATAAGGATTTAAGTGATATTGAGTAAGGATAATGAAAACATATAAAACAAAAAGCATCACACGCTTCTTAGAGTCTAACTTTAACTGTATCAAGCTAAAATCCTTGTCTCCAGTAGTTTCTCTCCTAAAGCAACCTCCCAACATCACCAGCCAACCTGGGTGGGCTCCACCTTTCATGAATGCACAAAGCGCTGGCCTTTTTGCTCCCTCAGTGATGAATTAAAGATGTGTCCTTTTGCCGCCTTCTTATATTCCCAAAGGTTATTGTTTTGTCCCCACAGTCAGGAGATCCCCTGGGGTTTAGACTCAGCTCTCTTGCCAGCCCCCAGTTTTCTCCGTATGCAGATTTGGCTTCCATTGAAGTGGCTTATGGTGCTTACCTTACATGGCTAATGGCAAGACAGGTGAATTAACTTCCTTTATCTGACCCAGTGTGTGTGTCTCGCTTGCCTTGATTTAGACATATTGTTAGTACCTACACACGACTGCTTACATCTCATGTGCATAGATCACTCAGGGATTGTGAGGATCAGGGTGATCTGGGCTTTCATTTAAGATCTCCCATGACATTCGCTACGACAGCAATGTGCGGAGTGTAGTGAGTTTGTCAGGCCTGTCGGTGCCAATGTTACAGAACAGCAGCCCTTTGACAACTGAAATTCAGGGGCCCTAAGAGTCACAGAGGAGGAGGAGGAGCACAGCTGCTATGCACCCTCAGCACCTCCCTTCTAACCATGGGGGCAGAGCTAACCTGCAGCCTCAGCACAGAACCAGAGCCCTGTCCTGTTCTTCCTCTGCCCTCTGCAGTGCAAACAAAAGCTGTATAGATCCATAAGGCAGGCTCAGGCCAATGCAACATCCTTATTCGTAGGAAATTATTGGGGAGTCATCAAGGGAAAATGGCCTCAGGGCTAAGGACTAGGCACAGGGAGATTTTGAATCTACTCGCAGATAGGATTGGACTTGCTATCCATGGACAAATTACGTTATCGCTGTGTGCCCCAGTTTCCCCCTCCAATGAATGGGAATATGTGACATTCCCCTCTGGTGTTAACCGGACCAGTGATGTGCTAGGTCACTCCAATCCTCGACTCTGGGAGCCAGCCTTACCCTGCTCTGCTGTGAGAACCCTCACTCCTGGGCTGTTCACGCACAGCCTCTGATGTGTCAGCTGCTCCTTGGATTGTGCAACCAAATGACACTAGCCAATATCTCCGGTCCCAGACACAACCCTGGGAACCTCCATCTTGCAGTGTCCAGTTATGCCTGCAGGACACTGCAAGATTATATAAGTTGGTCAATTTAACAAAGAAATTGATATGTACCAGGCTTGTTACCCAGGGGGAGTCTCCTAAATGCTTCAAACCAAACACACTGCTTCAGGTAGAATAAACAAACAGATTTATTAACTATAAAGAAAGATTTTAAGTGATTATAAGTCAAAGCACAAGAAGTCAGATTTGGTCAAATGAAATAAAAGCAAAACACATTCTAAGCTCATCTTAACACTTTCAGTGCCCTTACAAACTTCAGTGCTTTTCACCACAGGCTGGCTGGTTGCTTTTCAGCCAGGCTCTCCCCTTTGATCAGTGCTTCAGTCGCTTGGTGTGGGGTCTGTAGATGTTGGTGGAAGAGAGGGGAAGAGCCTGGCAAACGTGTCTCCCTTTTATCATGTCCTTTCTTCCCTCTTGCCTTTGTCCCCTCCTCCCTTCAGGGTCAGGTGAGCATTACCTCATCACAGTTTCAAACTGACCAAAGGAAGGGGGGTGACTCCCTCGAGGGTCTAACAGATTCTTTTGTTGCTGCCTAGGTCAGCATCCTTTGTTCCTGTGAGGCTGGGCTGCATTTGTCCCATACATACCCTGATGAAGTGTGAACTGCCCCTCTGTTCTTGGAAAGTTTTTGCCTGGGCTTATTTTAAGCCGTGAGAATACATTTTCAGCCTCATAACTACATATGGGAAATTATAACCTATAATATCACTATAACATTACTGTAACAATTACTATAACATCACTATAACAACCATGCTCAGTGCATCATGAGCCTTCTGAAGACACTCAACATGACAAACTTTCCATTAGATACCACACAATCATTTTACAAGGATGAAAATGGGGGTGCTGGGTGTTCCCCCAAGGTACAGAGCATCACAGGATAATGGCATTTTTCCTCCCATGAGGGGATGAGGCTTAATCCATGAATGTTTGTGAAGTGCTCTGTGTGCAACAGAAGGGCAAAGGGTTATTATTATACTGAACGTGAGGCTGGCCAAACCCGCAAGAATCTGTTGCAAGGAGATTCCTGCAATCCTGGCAGAGGGATGGATTAAGTGACCCACAAGAACTCTCCAGGCTGGTCTGCTCTGAGTCAGTATGGCCCTGCAGCTGATGTAGAAGCCCAGATGTTCCAGGATCCAGCAAGTTTACGCTGTGCTTGCAGTTCTCTATTAATACTACTATTAAATGTATTGTGGTAGAACCTCAGAACCTCAGCCATGGACAAGGGCCTCACTGTGCTAGGTGCTGTACAGACACAGATAATATGCTGCCATCATGCCTTTTCCCAAAACAATCTCCTAAAATCCATGCCTGGAAGAAAGCAGAGATATAATGCAAATTTTGAAACAAAAGTTTAAACGACATAACCTGGTTAGTTATAGGCCCATCAACTTGGCACAGATCCTGGGCAAAATAATGCAGCAGCCACTACGGGACTCAATTAATAAAGAATTAAAGGACTGTATTGTAATTAATGCCAATTAACATAGGTTTATGGAAAATAGACTCTGTCAAGCTAACTTGAAATTTGTTGATGGTATTACAAGTTTGGATGCTACAGGTAATAATGTTAATAGTTGAGGTTGGTGCTACTTTGAGCAGGGGGTTGGACTAGATGACCCCCTGAGGTCTCTTCCAACCCTAATCTTCTATAATTATATGATTCAAATGTTGATATAACAAATATACATAGACTTCTATAAGGCTTTGCCTTGGAGCTGCACACATTAAATGGATTAAAAACTGGCTGACAGGCAGAGGCGCCTCCAGGCACCAGCGCACCAAGCGCATGGCTGGGGCGGCAAAATACGTTGAGCCGCTCCTGCTGACAGGTCTCAAAATGTAATTGTAAACAAGGAGTCATCATCAAGTGGGTGTGTTTCTATTGGGTCCCTCAGGGATCAGTTCTTAGCCCTATGTTATTTAACACTTACCAATGAGCTGGAAGGAAATGTAAAATCATCACTGATAACATCTGCAAATAACACAAAAACTGGAAGAGTGGTAAATAATGAAGAGGGCAGGTCACTGATATAAAACGATCTGGCTTTCTTGGTAAACTGAGCGTAAGCAAACATGCATTTTAACACAGTTAAATGTAAACATATACATTTGGGAACAAAGAATGTAGGCCACACTTACAGGGATGGGGGGCTCTATTCAAGGAAGCAGTGACTGAAAAAGATTTTGTGGTTGTGATGGATAATCAGCTGAACATGAGCTCCCCATGCAATGCTTGGCCAAAAGGGCTAATATGATCCTTGGATGCATAACCGGGGTATTTCAAATAGGAGCAGAGAGATTATTTTGCCTCTCTGTTTGGCACTGCTGTGACTGATGCGGGGACACTGTGTTCAGTTCTAGTGTCCGCAATTGAAGAAGGACATTGATAAATTGGAGGGGGTTCAGAGAAGAATCCCGAGAATGATTAGAGGATTAGAAAACCAGCCTCATAGTGATAGACTCAAGGAGCTCAATCTATTTAGCTTAACAAAGAGAAGGTTAAGGGGTGACTTGATCACAGTCTGTAAGTACCTACATGGCGAACAAATATTTAATAATGGACTCTTCAATCTAGCAGACAAAGGTATCACATGATCCAATGGCTCAAAATTGAAGCTAGACAAATTCCAACTGTAAATAAGGTGTAAAATTTCAATAGAATAATTAACCAGTGGAACAATTTACCAAGGGTTGTGGAGGGTTCTCCATCATTAGCAATTTTAAAATCAAGATTAGATGTGTTTCTAAAAGAGCTGCTCTAGGAATTATTTTAGGGAAGTTCTCTGGCCTGTGTTACACACGAGGTCAGATTAGGTGATCACAATGATCCCTTCTGGCCTTGGGATCTATGATTTTATGCCCGCCTTAATCAGCTTCCTGATCACAGCCCTCCACAGGGATAGTAGATAATGTGAAAAAGATGCCAGCATCCTTGGGAAAACTGGGTTCTATTCCTACGTCTGCCATTGGCCTGCTGGGTGAACCTAGGCTAAGTCATTTCCCCTCCCCGGGACTGAGTTTCCCCATCTGTAAAATGGGGATAATGACACTGATGTCCTTTGTAAAGCACTTTGAGATCCCCTGAAAAGCACTAGATATGTGCAAAGGGTTATTATCCTGCTTGCCAGACACCAACCCACCACCAACATCCCTCAGTAACCAAGGGTCAATAAACAATCTCATAGCTGAGTTGCCCGTGTTGGCCCAGGGTGAGACATGCAGCTCACTCCTTGGGTCAAGGTAACTGTGTCTCGATCAAGCCTGATGCTGTATGTGACATGCCAGATATTTCCAATAATTAGTCAATGGCTTCACGTGCCCTGTCGGGGGGCTCAAGGTCAGGCCCTGGATTGGTGCCAAGGGCTGGAAGGATCAGAGCTCTTGCCCAGTAAGGCTCACCTGCTGTGAATGTGCACACAGTGCCTGGGCTCTGATTGATCTGACGTGTGCGCTTCGCACTTTTATCACTCCCTCATTATTGATTTTCCTTTTTATGAATCATATAAGCGCTGTTATGCTCTGCTATGAATGATTCTCGTCCCACCCTTCCCGGCTAGCTGCCTGCCCTGGGAGGGTTATTTATGAGTGATTCATGGGCCTTGGCACATATTTAAGGTGGTGAAAGCACACCGATAACCAGGAAGCTTTCCCCATGGAGTGACAACACATCTGTACTTCATCCATTCATGACCTGAGGATAGCTGGGGACAGCTCCTTCCTCTGAGTCAGCAACAAGCCAGTGCCTCCAGGTGGCATTCGGGGGTGCTGTGCTGTTGGGAATGCTATGTTCTGAATGGCAGAAAGGGTCTGTCTACACTGCATTGTAAACCCAGGTCTCTGGGACCTGGCTTTGTGGACTCAGTGTCAGGGACCGGTGCAAGGAAGTTTCTCGCCCTAGGCGAAACTTCCACCTTGCACCCCGCCACACCTATCCCTGCCCCTCCCGTGGCAGCTAACCCCGCTCACCCACCCCTCCCACCCGAGAACCCGTCCTCCCTGCAGCAGCTTAGCCCAACCAGGGTTCCCCGCCCCTTCCCGGCGGAAGCTAACCCCTCTCCCCTCCACGGCAGCTAACCCCGCCCAAGGAGTCCCCCTCCCCAGAAGCTAACCCTGCCTCCTCCACGGCAGCTAACCCTGCCTGGGGAGTCCCCCCCCATGGAAGCTAACCCCACCCCCCTCCATGGCAGCTAACCCCTCTGCGGCAGCTAACCCCAACCCCCTCTGCGGCAGCTAACACCGCCCACTGCGGCAGCTAACCCCACCCAGGGAGCCCCCCCGCAGAAGCTAACCCCGCCCCCCTCCATGGCAGCTAGCACCGCCCGCCGCAGCAGCTAACCCCGCCCCCCTCCATGGCAGCTAACCCCAACCCCCTCCATGGCAGCTAACACTGCCCGGGGAGCCCCCCCACAGAAGCTAACCCCACCCCCCTCCATGGCAGCTAACCCCACCCAGGGAGCCCCCCCACGGAAGCTAACCCCGCCCCCCTCCGCGGCAGCTAACACCACCCGGGGAGCCCCCCCTGCTCTCCTCTGCTGAGCCCGTCAGCGCTGCTCTAATTCTCCTCCCCTCTCAGGCTTGCGGCGCCAATTGGAGGAGACTTAGAGAGGGGGCTGTGTGCTCAGCAGAGGAGGCAGAGTGGAGGTGATCTGGGGTGGGGAGCGGTTCCCCTGTGTGCCCTCCCTGCGTCCCCCCCGCCACAGCTCAGCTCCACTCCACCTCCTCACCTGAGCGGGCTTTTAGGCGCCCCCAACCACTAGGCCCCCTAGGCGGCCACCTAGTTTGCCTAAATGGTTGCACCGGCCCTGCTCAGTGTTTCCAAGCCAATGCTTTGCTGCATTGTAAAACCTGGGCTTACAATTGTTGGTCCTGGATTTCATAATCATGCTAATGTCTCCATAGTGCACAACACAAACCTGCTGATTCAAGTCTGTGGCTTGAGCTGAGTCCACACAGCAAAATGGCAAAGCTTGGACCGGAGACACAGCGGGACTTGGGCTCTGACTCATTGCTCTAGCAGGATCCTAGGACTCAGGTCCTGCATGCTTGATAACATGAGTCTGACTGATTTGTGTGTGGACAGAAGAGGGATTCAAATGTGAGTCAGAGCATGTGCTCATCGCGCAGTGTAGGCATACTCTAAGGTTCCAGAGCATTTTCATAAGGCAGGAAATATAACCTCAGAATTGTGGCAAAAGTGTAGTTGAGGTGAAAAGACTTTCTGGACACTCCAGTTTTCTGCATGGATAAATTGGCTTTCATGTGTGCTCCCTGCTCTAAACTGCCATGCTGTTGCTGCATGCTGTTAAACATTTCACCCCAGAGGGGGCTGCATTGCAATGACATGCAAAGTGATTTCTGTGCTTGTAAAATGGGTTGGTGGCTTTTAGGATGGGAAGTGCTAACTACAGTTGGTTGAACTTTTTATCGCAAAACATTTTCTCCGCAACAAATAGCTTTTCAACCCAAATGACACTTTTGCTGAAAAGGTTCATTCTGATAAAAATGTTCTAATTTTCTGATGAAAAACTAAAACTGGGCATTTTTTATCAAAACATTTTCTTCAAACCAAACATTTTCCACAAAAGCAGTTTTCATACGCTATGTGGGTTTTTTTTTCTTCTGGTTTTGGTATTTCATTGAAAAAAAAAAAGGAAGGGGGAGCTGGAGGGAGACAGAATGCTTTAAGAAAGCCCAAATATTTTCCAAATGTCCCACAAAAATGAATTGAGATGGCTCTCATGCTCAATCGAGTTTGCTGCTGTGCCGCTGCTGAGACGAGTCACGTCAGGTTTACAGCAAACTGGAGGCTGCAGTCCTGGCCGGGAGGTGGCACGCTGATCCCAAGAAAAACAGGTGGAAAGTCTGGAACAATTTGTATAGTGGGGGCACTGAGAGCCACTGAACCGAAGTGTAAACCCTGGATATAATGGAAACCATTTCAAATGGTTGGACTAGATGATTTCCTGAGGTCTCTTCCAACCCTAATCTTCTATGATTCTTCTATGATTCAAGTCAGGGTGTGCTGCAGCACCCACCGCACCCTACGTTCCAGCACCTATGGTGGAAAGGCTTGAAATGCCAGCCTCCCTGTCTTGCTGGCTCATTGTCCTGGCTGCAGACCCAAGGCAGCAGCACACAGGAGCTGGGCATTCAGGACTCCCCTGGTTGCAGGGAGTAGTGTGTGCATGGTGGGGCCCCGAAGGCCTAAAAAGCCTTGTGAAATAGCCATGTTTCAGGCTAAGGGAAAAGTAACCCAGCTCCTCTGGGTAGTGGGGAGGGGTGTCTGCTGCCTGAATTCCTTGTGTCCTGCAGGCTCCTCCCTGCCCTTTCCTTTCCCTTTGTCTCTCACAACCAGTCTGTGCAAAATATTGTCACCAGACTGGCTGCCTTGCCTGCCTCTCTGCCCAGTGCCGTACCCTTGAGTCTTGGCACTGACTTCCCTTCTCCTCTAGGCATGGGTGGCAAGTTTGTAAAAATTTTGGTGGGGCCCAGAACCCGCCCCCAACTCCGCCCCCCCAACTCCGCCCCCACCTGCCTAAGGCTCTGGGAGGGGGCTCGGCGGGGGAGGTCTGGGGTGCAGATCCTGGGCTGGGGATTAGGGTGCAGGAAGGGTGCTGGGTGCAGGCTCTGGGCTGGGGCAGGGGGTGGGTGTGCAGGAGGAGGTGAAGGGTGCAGGCTTTGGGATGGAGTTTGGGGTTGGGAAGGGGTGTGTGGGAAGGGGGAGGGAGTTTGGGGATAGGAGGGAGTGCAGGGTGAGGACTGTGGGGCTGAGGATGAGGGGTACATGATGCAGGAGGGGGCTCAGGGCTAGGGAAGAGGGTTGGGCTGTGGGTGAGGGCTGTGGATGAGAGGTTCATGATGCAGGAGGGGGCTCAGGGCTAGGGCAGAGGTTTGGAGTGTGGGGTGAGGGCTGTGGATGAGGGGTTCATGATGTGGGGGCGCTCAGGGCTGGGGCAGAGGATTAGGGTGCGGGGGGATGAGGGGTTCATGATGTGGGGGCGCTCAGGGCTGGGGCAGAGGATTAGGGTGCGGGGGATGAGGGCTCTGGCTGGGGCTGAGGATTAGGGTGCAGGGGGATGAGGGGTTCATGATGTGGGGGCGCTCAGGGCTGGGGCAGAGGATTAGGGTGCAGGGGGATGAGGGGTTCATGATGTGGGGGCGCTCAGGGCTGGGGCAGAGGATTAGGGTGCGGGGGGATGAGGGCTCTGGCTGGGGCTGAGGATTAGGGTGCAGGGGGATGAGGGCTCTGGCTGGGGCTGAGGATTAGGGTGCAGGGGGATGAGGGGTTCATGATGTGGGGTTGCTCAGGGCTGGGGCTGAGGATTAGGGTGCGGGGGGAATGAGGGCTCTGGCTGGGGCTGAGGGTTTGGGGTTGGAGAGGCTCAGGGTAAGGGCAGCCTGCCTTGCCAGTACTGGCGGAGGGCAGGCACTAGGACCCTGCGGCAGCAGACAGCAAATCTGCTGGGAGCCCTCCGGGCAGCAGGCAGGGGAGAGGCGCGCTGCGTTCTGTCAGGCAGGGACGCAACACAACGCGGCGGAGGGGGGGGAACACGCGGAGGGGGGGTGGCAGGCGGGGGCTGGGACCTGCTCCAGGCAGGGTCGTGGCGGCGGGGGGAGACCTGCGGTGGCCAGGGCTGATCCAGGCAGGACCAGGGGGCGGGAAGAGACCCAGCTCCAACTATTGCTGGAGCAGGGCGCCCAGCCCTGAATATTGCTGGGGCCCGGGCCCCACACAAATATATAACCTGCCGCCCATGCCTCTAGGAACGGTTATTCCTGTTATGATTTCAGCTCCTGCTCGATTGCTCTCAGGGCGGGTTCCCAACGTGCTTCAGAATGGCCAGGCATAGTGTCCAGGTCACTGCAGAACATGCGCCAAGACCAGGCCTCTGGGAGCTTGCAGCCGAGCTCAATGGAGTTCTGACAATGCTTTGCTCTCTCTAGCCAAAGGTCCCAGGTGCTATCCCTGGGGTGTGAGGAGGATTGCTCCCATTAAATACAGGAGGAAACTCAGGAACAAAGAAAGGTGACAGGATCTATCTAAGGTCACAATGGGTAAAATGACCTTTTGGCAGAGAGCCAGCACCATTATGTCCCCCTTGGCCCTCAGGACCAGAGTTGAGCAGGATTTAAATGGTGCCTAGGCCTGGTGCTGGCTCAGGCCTAGTAAGTTGTGGGCTGGGGAGGCAGATTCCTGTTTTGAGTGACCTCCTTCCTCCCCCAGGGGCTGTCAGGGAGTCCTTCATGCATTTCTCAAGTGGCTGCCTCTCACTGAGAGCTCACAATCACGGCTTGCCTGACCAGTGACTAAACACCTGTTCACCCCGTCACACTGCCTGTGGTCTCCCGGGCTGGCACCCCACACTGCTGCTGCCATGGACACCTGGGCATGACTCACTGGGTCTCCCAGCTGGCTCTGGGCTCAGCAAAGCATTGCAGCTTTGTTCCTGTGATGCAAGCCTCGCTTGCCCCAGGGCTCTCTCCATGGCGTCCGGAGATGACTGATTTTGCTCTGTCCCAGTGCTGATGAGGCGCTGCGTTGGCCTCCCGTGCTGTTAGCGACTGCACAGCCCTGACGACCGGCGTGATGTATTCAGTAATATACTGGGCTTAATGGACCAGCTCATTCTCCTCTCTGTGCCTGTTACTTGCTATTTGTGATTCCTCCTTCCAGTTAAATACACGGCTCTTTCCTCTCCACCCCCCACGTGGACTCTGTGCTGTGAGTTACCTGCAGTCACCATGTAGTGATAACCAGGAAGGGGAAGACTAGGGCTGGCTGGACAAGGAGATTGGCACTGAGATGAGGAATGGACACTAGGATTGGGTAGGCACGGAGAATGGGACTGGAACAAGAAGCCAGAGGTGGGAAGAGACAGGCGTGGGGCAGGGACAGGTTGGAGAGGGTGGAGCAGAAGGGGAAAGTCTTGGGGGAACAGGCAGAACAGTCTCTGACCACTAGAGAACACTTCCCTGCAAGGCCTGGAATGGAATCCAAGATTTGTGAGTGTCACCTGTCTACTGTCAGCTAATATCTGTGAAACTCACTAGCAATGGGACTGTTTCTCATCCCCAGGCATCATCCATCCTGTTCACTGAATGAGGCAGGGGCCCTGTGGAAAAAATAGTATGTGATCTTGTAATCATAATCAGATATAGTCTGTATCATAATGCAAATGCACAAGGGGGCTGAGTTAAGGTTACACAGGCAACCTTAATTCTGGTATTTCCTAACTTTTGAGTGCTTGACTTTGCAATCTTAATAATGTTCTTTTAATGCAGGGCTACTCAGCTGCAGCAGGGCCAGAATGCTCAGCTCCTCACAGGATTGGGTTTTTATGACTTTAGGACCCCATTCTCTGCTATGCTCAGTGTCTGTGGGGCTCAGAGGTGGGGGATATTTTTCCCTATTCCCTGCCCCTGCACAGGTAATAACGGCCTGGACCCTGCTTTAACCTACACCAGATAGTGACAGCATCCAATAGCTGTGGAGGCTGTGGTGCAGTGCACTCTGGCCACACACACCCCTCCATGCCCCTCCCCACCCCAGACACACCTTCCCCACAGCCCCCATGAGAAGACCCAGGGGGTATGTTCTCTTTGGGGCCTGCAGCAGGTTCCATACCTCACTGGAGATGTTCTAGTTTGGCATCCCACAGCCCAGGCTTCCTGGGAGTGGGGGTTTAGCAGTGTGACCATGGTCCAATGCTAAGAGCTGGTGACTGCATTTGCAATATTTATACCAGCGGCTGCTGCTTTGTGCTACAGCTCCCCAGCTGAAGATTTGTTAGGAAAACACAACACTGTAAATATCTCTGTGAGGGCATGTAACAATGCAGCACTTTGGAAAACAACAATTTGCTCGGTGCAGCCAGTCTTGGCTATGAACACACAGGGCTTCTCTAAAGCTGCCCATCTGTCTTAGGCGCTTACACAACCCCAGTTACCAGTGTCTGAGTGCCTGCTGTTCTAGTGAATTTCTCCATACAGCCCCCCTGCTATCCTCATTGTATGGATGGGGAATTGAGGTCTAGAGAGATTCCCATTAAAATTAATGGAGTTAGGAGGCAAAAAATCCCTTTGAGGATTTGGGCCTAAGTGACTGGCCCGAGGACACACAGGACATCGGAGGCAGAGCAGGAACTCAACCCACGGCTCCTAGAACTAGGGCTAGTTGAAAATTTTCAATAGACACATTTTTGGGTAGAAAATTGGGTTTTTAACTAATTGAACATTTTTGTGGAAAGCTTCTGCTTTCCATGCACATTTTTGATTTTTCATTGCAAAACCCCAAACCAAAAATGTTGAGGGTTTTGGATAAAGAAGTCAATTTTTTTTTTTTATAAAAAGCAAGATTTTCTTACTGCTCTCCCTGGAGCACAGGCCATTCTCTAGCTGCGGGACCAGCCTTCCTCTCAGTTCTTCCTAGAAAAAACAGAGCTGAGCCGAATATGGCACCTCCAGTCCAGCCCAGTGAGGAGGCACCTCAAATCCTCAGGCTGTGAAGTTGGTACCAGGTTAGAGCCAAATCTGCAGGGGGTCCTAAGTGACTGGCCCGAGGACACACAGGACATCGGAGACAGAGCAGGAACTCAACCCACGGCTATCCGAGGCCCCAGTGCAGAAGGTCCAAACTGCCGAAGATGAAGCTGTTACCCTTCTAGCCTTAACCACACAAAGACCCCAAGGAAGTTGAGAAGGAATTTGAAACCTTCTTCTCACAAACTCTCATACGTCAGCCCCCTGTGGTGACAGACCAGGGTCAAGAATACACAAGATTTGCCAACTAAATGACTCCCTGGACTCCAGGCGGGCACAGAGACTAGCCAGGGAAGCCCACTGCCAATTAAACACAAGGGAGGTTAACAAGCTGTCAGGAATCAGAACCTGCAACAAAGTTCATTTCCAGACCACCCCATCAGTGAAGTTGGCCTGCAGCATGTGGCCAGATTGGCCACTCCACATGACTGGCTGGAAGGACCCAGCAGGCTGGCTCTTAAGCCAGCAGCAGCAACTTGCTGGCTGCTCAGTGCTCATGCCCACCACTGTGCCTGCTCCTGTCTTACCTTGTTCTTGCTACTTCTACCTTGCCACCCAGCCTTGCCTCGGTCCTGCCCCTGCCTTGAACCCCTCCTTGCATGCTTCCCTGCTCTCTCCCCCTTGGCTCTGGCTTCCAACTTCTGACTCCATCTCTGACCCTAGTTCTTGGTTCCAGATGCCTGCACTGACCACTAGGCTAGAGCACCTTCCTCCCGCTTCTCTGACACAAGGGAACGTGAGTTCTCTAGGGCCTGAGATTCAGGAAACCTGGATTCCATTCCTGTCGCAACTAGCACCTCGTGTAGGGTTGCCAACTTTCTATTGGCACAAAACTGAACACCCTAGCCCCGCCCCTTCCTAATGTCCCTCCCCTTACCTGAGGCCCCTCCCCCACTCACTACATTCCCCCTCCCTCCATGGCTCACTGTCCCCCACCCTCACTCACTTTCACTGGGCTGGGGCAAGGGGCAGGGGGTTGGGATGCATGAGGAAGTGAGGGCTCTACATGGGGGTGCAGGCTCCTGGGTGGGGCCAGAAATGAGGGGTACAGGATGCAGGGCGGGCTCCAAGGTGGGGCAGGTAGATGGGGTGTGGGAGGGGATGAGGGCTCTGGCTGGGGGTGGGGGCTCTGGGGTGGGGCTGGGGATGAGGGGTTTGGGGTGCAGAAAGTGGCTCCAGGCTGGGGGGGTGGGGCTGAGGGATTCAGAATGCGGGAGGGGCTGCGAGTTGAGGCAGGGTGTTGAGGTGTAGGAGGGGTGAGGGATCTGGGGTGGGCCCAGGGATGAGGAGTTTGGGGAGCAGGAAGGGGGTCTAGGTTTGGGGTGGGCTCAGGGCTGGGGGTTGGGGTGTAAGAGGGGGTACGGGCTCTGGGCTTGGGGTGCTGGCTCTGGGGTGTGGCCAGGCATGAGGGATTTGGGGTGTAGGAGAGGGCTCTGGGTTTGGGGGAGGGCTCAGGGCTGGGGCAGGGTGTTGCGGCTCAGGGTTGGGGAGTGGGCTTACCTTGGGCGGCTCCCGGTCAGCGGCACAGCGGAGCAAAGCAGGCTTCTGAGACGCAGCATGGAGCCAGGAGAGGTAGGGACCAGCCTGCCTTAGCACTAAAGCACTGCCGACTAGACTTTTAATGCCCTGGTCAGCAGTGCTGACCAGAGCCCACAGGGGTCCCTTTTCAACCGGGTGTTCCTGTCCAAAACTGGACACCTGGTCACCCTAAGGGAGGGACGCCATGCTAATGGTAATTTCAACAGGAAACACAGCCAGATGGCGTTGAAGAGACTAGAAGACAGGACTTATCATCTAGAGGCACAGAACAGCAGGACTTTCTCACAGCTTATTGTAGGTCTCTGTTACCCAGTGGCAGAGGAAACTCATGCCCAAGGGAGTTGGTGCATCTTGTTTTAAGTCATTTCCTGTGGGGTAGATATTGCCTTCTTTCTTCTTCAGACTTGACAGGCCTTTCCTGAACACTTGCAAAGGGGGCTCTGAGACTCAGCCAGAATAGATTTTATGCAGGTAATTCCCAAAGCCAAGCCCAGGCCCAGCTGAGCCTGGTCAGTGAGCTAAACATGGCTATTGTGCATGCAGTACAACAGGCACTGCCCTTACCATTCCCCTGGCAATGAGGGGAAAGGCCCTAAGAGCTTCTGGGTGGAGTTTCAGACATGGGTGATGCTCTGGCTGCTGTTCTGTGATGCTAGAGTTGCAAAGTGCTGCTTGTTTCCAGAAGCTGCCGCCAATGTCAGTCTGTGATCTGTGATTCTCATGCAATCAAGTGTCGCCTGTGGATAGTCACTTCATTGTTCTGGGAATATCCTGGCACTCGCTTTGTCTGCTGACTTGGTTTTCTTAAGCTGGAGAAATGGGAAGCTGCCCTTCCAGAGTACATCTTAGACAGGGATGACCGTGAATATGACTAACAGGCTGCAAGGAGAGTGCCACTCATGATTGACGGCATCCACATTGCAGCTCAGAATAGTTATCACATTCCCTTCATCTGTAGAGCCTCCCTGAATCTCTCAGTGCATCCCCTGTCTGCTGTCTTGGGACTCTCTTGTAGCACCCGCTATCCCGGGATCCGGGAAGGGAGGTGTGCCAGCTGGGATGTGCAGGGCTCCCAAAAGCCAGCATTCAGCTGGACTGAGAGCTGGGCTCTGTCCATTCCCCTGGTTTGCTAGTTGGAATTGTTCAGCTGGTGTTTGGCACAATCCAGTGTCAGCCTGTGGGCTGTTTCCTGCCTCTGTTTCTTCAGGTATTTGAGATCCATGGGTCAGAGTTCAAGCTATGTCATTGGTCACCTCTGTTACATGGTATTGCTGCTCTTCCCTCAGTACATGACCTACAATTTATAAAGAGGGAGGCCTGGATAACTCAGTGTGACTTCAATTCCAGAAAGGGGAAGACAGAGGTAAGCAGCCCCAGGGAATTATGGGAAATTTAAAACTACCTTCTTTCCACATTTCCACAAGAAAACATCTTTGGTTATGCCAGAATTTTCACTTATTGATGCTCCCTACTGCCTGAGAGACAGAAAGATACAAAAGCCCTGGGATCAAAATTTATGAGCTACTTATCCAACTTTCTATTCTTATACAGATCCATGGGACTAGAACCCAAGTCTACAGAGACTCACCTGGCTGATAATGTCACATTGCTACCAGGAGGGCATATAGTGCTCCATCTTGGGACCACTGTGGAGATTAGGTACCACTGGAAGTACCGCCCACAGGATCCAGTGTGACAGAACCCTGCAGCCCTCTGATTGGGCAAGTGCACTATTTAACCTGGGCGGGGGGTGGGGGGGACGACAGGAAGTTGTCTGGGCAATTCCACAAACTTCTGGCTGGCTTTGATGCTAGACCATACCTTGCTATCTGGTCTCTGACCCAGCCTGACTCTTGCTTATTGATCCTGGCTGCAGTGATTCCTCTCTGACCCCTGCTCACTGACTAAGATATTGTGGCCTTCCTTAACCTGTGGACACTAGCCCAGCTGTGACCACTAAGCCAGATTGCCTACATCCCGGTCCTTTACAGTTTGCCCTCACCCACTTTTGACCCCCGCACACCCCCCGCGGAAGCCCCTGACCATGGATATGGAAGAGGGTCTACCCCTCCCTCCTGGGTACCAGATCTGCAGGAGTGGGTTGTGCAATTCCAAGCCTAGAACTATCTGCTGTAGTCCCACATGGCATGACTCCTAGCAGAAAATCAACATTCCACAAACAGCTAGCACAGTCTCATGCTCCAGGCTCAGGTTGGACCCTGCCCTCTGAACAGGGGCCCGTGCTACCACTACTTGAACATTTTGATGGGCACCGCCGAAAGTTCAGAGGGTTCCTGAACCAATGCCGTCTCCTTTTCCTGCTCCACCCTTGAATTTGTCCCACTGCCCAGGCCAGGGTGGGACTAGAGATCAGTTTGTTAGCCGGAGAAGGATTGGATTGGCCTCCCCCATGCTGGAGCAGGACCATCCAGTGCCAAGGGACTGGAATGCTTTCCTGGGAGCATTTTCCACAATATTTGGTGACCCTCGTCATGCTCGCTCAGCAGAAGCAGCACTACGAAGGCTCCCACAAGGACCAGCTGCCTTATACGCTGCCCACTTCTAGTGACTCATGGCTGATGTTGAGTGGAATGAGGCAGCCCACCTGTGACCACTAGGCAGGACTGCCTATGGCCCAGTCCCTTGCAAGTTTCTCCTACCCCATTTACACAGAGTAACTGTCTTTGCATGTATGTGTGTATCCTGTTTGAAAAGGACACGCTGCAGCCACGAATCACGTCGCTGTGGAGTGCTGGCCAAGGCTGTGTTATGTATTCCATCCCAATCCCACAGAGCAGGCTGCTGTGAAAGCTTTGACTGTTTGGAAAGATATTCCTGGTTCTCGCTAGATATTCTGCTTCTGTTCTCGCCGTACGGATGAGGACCTCGTCTCAGACCAGTGCTTCCACTGTACATTGTTCCCTCATACCAATGGTTTCCATTTCTTGTTGCCTGTCACCATTCCCTGTAGGCAGTGCTCCAAACCGTTTAGCAGTCATTATATGTGCTCAGTGCTATTAGGGCAGAACACCTCTGTCTCTCCATGACAGGCATATAGCCAGAGGTCAGGTGCAGTGCTCAGTAGTGCCATTAATTGTCCCAGCCCATAAAAAAACAATATTTTCTATACCTACTGGAGCATTAGTTGTATCTTTTGCTCTCCAGCTGCAGTGCACTTGTCTGGTGTGATATATATTTGCAGATGACGCGTGACTAGGGCTGTTGAAAACTTTCCATCAAAACCTTTCTCAAAATGAAAACTTTAGCAGAAAATGTTGGTTTTCCTCCATAAATGTTGCCTTTTTGTGGAACAAAACCTGGCTAGATGGATGTCTTGTTTGTTTCAGGTCAAACTGCCCAAAACGAAAAATAAGTTTTCAGGCTCTCAATGAAAAGTTCAACATTTTCTAGAGAGGGGGACCCCACTTTCTGGCCAGCTCTCCCTGTGACACGCTCTGCTTGCATGTTTGTGAGCCATGTTTCTCAGAGAGAAAATGGCAGCAGGCGTGAAGACCCTCCAAGGCAATACAGAGGTTTCAGCTGAATATTTCTGGCAATGAGGGAGGGGAAGAGGGGCATGAATGGGAGAAGAAGTAGGGCAGGGAGAGGGAGAGGCATGAATGGGAGAGTTCCCCACCTGCTGTGAACAGAATCAATGCACGTAGAGCCGGAGAGGGACTGTCAGGGGGCCTGTTACTGCCCCCAGCCCCAGATCAAAGTAGAGCAGCCTGGGGACTCTTCTAGCCTCTGCCAGCAGGGTACAGCCCTCAAGGGTCCATCTGCCAGCTGCGGATAGCCATGGCACATTACCATGCAGCCACTCCTGCTCCCTGCCCCTGCTAGTTCCTGGGAGAGCAGTAGAGGGGCCAGCTCTGCCCGGTCTCTGCCTGTTGGGGACTCCCCTGCCGGGGCAGTATGATCATCTCCACAGCCAGCAGGGTGCAAAGGGCATGGAAAGGGGGTGAGCATTGTTTCGATCAAAAACTTTCCCTTCCTGGGGAGTCAGAGCCCAACAAAAGCCAAAACCTCAGCTCGGGCTCCACCCTCAGCTTGGCTGGTCCCTGGGTTTCCCTGCAGAGACCTCTCCTTCCACAGCCACTGCCATCTCCTGAGTGAGCAGGGGTCAGCCAGCCTTTCCCACGGGGCTCCCACAGTGGGAGAGCAGGGTGAGCTTGCTGCCCCCTGCACCCCACAGCCAAAGAGGGGAGGGAGGGTGCGAGAAGGACACACCCACAGACCGTTCACAAAGAAGGCAGCCCCCCCCCAACGCCCCGCCATGCCCGGCAGCGTGAGGTAGGAACAGAAGCCGGCTCAGTGCCCAGGGCTTTGCTCTCCGCCAGCTTTCACCTGACACCTTGATCCCTGTGGATGATAAATGAGAGCCAAGTGAGCGTGTATTTGTACAAAAGCTAAACCAAAAGGTCTCTGGGTTAATGAAACTGCAGGGGAGTGGGGCCACTGGGGATTTGGAGACTTTTATAGCCTTCCCTTCAGCAATTGCATTTATCCTCAGGAGCCCATTGAAACAGCCCTGTCGATCTTTCGGTGCCGGCAAATAGCCCCTGCCAGGATATTACAGAGAATGCGCTTTTGGTCATGGCTGGGATAGCAGTGTTCCCCCAGCCAGCCTGCACTACGGCTGCTCTCGCTCGCGGCACAGAGCACTAGACACCTGCTGAGCTACCTGTGCCCAGCGAGCTCAGTAACCTGTGAGTGAATCCCTCCACAGTAACGATGCCACCGACGGTCCCACCATTGGCCAGATCTTCCCAGGCAGCGCAGGCTCCCTGCTTGTGACGCAGCCTTTTAACTGTTCATTAGGGTGGCCATATTTCGCAAAGGGAAAATGCGACACCGCGTGGTACTAGCCAGAGGCTCCTCCACCCCGCGCAGGGCTTGCCCAAGCCACTCGCCCAAGCCCTGACCCCCGTCCTGGCGCGGGGCTGGCATTGCTGCTCACTTGAGCCATGCTTGCCCCTTGCACAAGGCTGGGGCTGGGATTGCTGATTGCTCGAGCCCTGCCTCCCCCCTGCTCCTCCCCCGAGAGGGGCTGGCATCGCTGCTTGTTCCCCCCTGCATGTTCCTCCACACCCCACTTCTTTGGCAAACGTGGGCATTTGTCCCGTTTGGCCCAACTGATCAAGCTGGCAAGAGCAAACAGGACAAATGCCCACTTTTGCCAAAAAAAAAAAGTCAGGACAGCGGGATAGGGCTTTAAAAAGGGACTGTCCCGGCCAAAATGGACCCTGTGGTCACCCTACTGTTAATTGGCCACAATGTTAATCTAAATGTTTGAACTCCGTCAGTTAAGCTTGCTGGGAGTCAGTCACCAGTGCAAGAGGTGCTCCACGCCCACCAGCTAGCACAGCGTAAAGCCTCCTGTGACCCATCACGGGGCCTTCCTCTGGAACAAAGCCTCTCGTGCTGTGACACAACCAACAAGCTCCCAGAAACACCATCCAGGAGACATGGCTGAGAGCATCATGGTGAGAGGCAGCCTCTCCATGGAGAGAAAGGCTGCTTCAGGGGTTACCGTGCTAGCGGAGGACCTCTGATACCTGGGTTCAGGTCCCTGCCCTATCACAGACTGCCTGTGTGAGCCTGGGCAAATGGCTTAGTCTCTCTGTGCCTCAGTTCCCATAATGAGATGCTGCCCTTCTTATAAGTGTGTGAGATGCTTGGATACTACAGGAATAGGCCTGCTAAGTACCTTAGCCCTCTAGTGAGATGGTTACCTGCTAACTGAGGCTGTTCCCTGGCCTGCTCTCCTGTCACTTGAGGCTGTAATACTTTAGCTCAGACTAGCTAAGGAGCTCAATGTCAGACTCCAGAGGGAATCTGAGTTTGCCCGAGGAAATGGTGTTGGCAACACAGTAGGTTCAGTTCTGCCTTGGGAATGTGTTCTGAACCAGAGTCCCAGTGGCACAGGGCTGTGAGAGATGCTGCCTGTCAAGTGAGATCAGAAACCACAACCCTGGCCTCTTATGAAAAAGTCCATTGGTGCCAATCTTGGGAGTGTGAGTGTGAAGAGGGTTATTATTGCATGGATTACGGTAGCACCCAGAGGCCCCAGCTGAACTTGGGGCCCAATTGTGCTATACAGAGAGAGAGAGAGAGAGAGACAGTTGGTGCCCCAAAGAGCTTGTAATCTTAATGGACGTGACATGGGGGAAAGTAGAGGCGAAGTGACTTGACCAAGGTCACAGAGCAGATCAGGGGAGAGCTGGGAATAGACTCAAGTGTCCTGCAGCCAAGTCCAGGGCCCTGCCCTCTGGTGTGGTGGTTAAAGTCTACTCTGAGCAACCACATTCTGCCTACCCACCACTCTCCTTGGACTACCAGTCACAGTGGGGCCTCTTCTTCACATCCTCTCCTACCCCATGATGTGCTGTTACTGGGAGCGGTTCTCAGTGCCTTCTTCCTCCCCACACCAGGCTACATGTCCATGGTGAGTGAGGTGCCCATGTTTATTGTTCATCAAGTACATTTCCAGCCTCCTCTGGGATGAAAGACTGTGCGGATGTAAGATTGGTCTCAACTCCCATCCAGAGCTGGTCTGAGAAGGCACAAAATCATTAGAGAGTAATTATTACATGAAAAAAATTGGGGATGATCATATATTAGGACAGCCACCATTTTGTCCCAGATTAGAGATTGAACTGGGGGACCTTCAGAGTTAAACACACCAGCTGCTATAGCTTGAACTAAAGATCCAGCCTCTAAAGCTAGCAGCTATAATAGAGTCATATCCTCTGTGTATCAGATGCAGCAAGGGGGCCATGTAACGCCCACTAACTAGTGGGTTTCATTATTAAACTATTATTAAACCAAATGTGCTCAAGAGCTACCCAGCGAGTCCATCCTTTTGCGGCCAGGAAATTTTGCTGTTGTTTCTGTTGCCAAGAGAACAAATTGCCTCAATACATTGAAGGAGATGAGGGGAAAGAGCCACACTCATCCTTGGTCTTTTGCTTAACCTGCAATTAAAACCACTCACCACTGAATCCTTCCAGGGAGTAAGTTAGCACTTACCCTTCGACGGGATGGATGTGCTTTTTGTGGGGGTGGGGAGGAGAGAGTTATAGAAAATAAAAACCTGCATGCTGCTTAAAATTCTCTGCAAAGATGGCAAGAGAGAAAGACTGAGGTAGAGCATCTCTCACTGATAAATTACCTTCCACAGCACTTCTAGCACCTCCAGTCTCCTGCAACACTCGCTTAATAACTTCTAAACATGAAAGTTCTCCCATTATTGGGAGGAAAGAGATGCATATCAAAGAGCTGCAATGTAACCATTTCACTTCCTAGGCACCTCTGACACAAATGATTAAAAACATTTTTCAGCAAAGACATGTATTAGGTGACCTTCCGCAGCTTTCACTATAAACAAAGTCTTGGAATTGTTGGGCAAAAAGGAAAAAAAAAAGAAAGAAAGAAATTAGAAACATGGAAATGTAATAACTTTCCATTATGCAAATTTGATTTAATCAGAGATGAAGCTGAAGTGCAATAAAAACATACTTTCATTAAGTTTATGACTTTCAGGCTGTATAATACCCCAGAACTGTCAATTATAAGGTTACCATAGCAATAGATGGTTACAGCTTCTCAGCAGTCGTTTTCCTCACTGTTAGGCATGCACTGACGTTGGACGAGATTGTTAATTGGTGTTCAGCTCCTTAAATCGGGGAGCATCTCAACCCCAATGCAAAATATTTAGGGACAATGTGAATCATGCAGACTAAGCCAGCTGTGTTCAAGAGGCAGCTGGAAAAGGAATCCCTGGCAATGGGGGAGGATTCTAAGGGGGCCAGATTCTCAGCTGTGCTCCATGATTCTGGGTCCACTCCTAAACCTGCAGAGATACTGGCATAGATTCGAGCAACCCAGGGGCTACACCAACCTATGCCACCTGGAAACGGTCCTCTGCTCAGCCCTGTGTTTGGATGCCAATGAGCTGGTTCTTCCCAATGTTCTGAAGGTGCGTGTGCACCAGTGCTACACAGAATGTTCCCAGTGGAGCTCAGAGACTCTCGCCAGATTTAATGAATTGTTGCAAATCCCAGGCTCAGACTCAGCGTGTTGCAAAGTGTATTGGGGTTCCCAGCCCAGATCTGGCCTTCTCTATGCCCTTCCTCCACCCAACCCTTCTCAATGTCTGTGTCCAAGGCAGGTGCCTCCAAGGGTTACTAGTTCAGAAGAGTCGAGAGTCCTCTGGTTCATGCAGGATGGGAGTTTTCTCTGTACCCCCCTGAAGGGAAGGCTCTTGCTCCCTTTCATGTCTATAAAGTGCACAGTCAAGACACTATAGAACCAATAACAACAGTAATTTGTGAATTTACCTTAAAACCACACAAGATTCATGGTTCCACCATCAGAGAATCCTGCTGAGACTCTGCTGTGTTGATTGTGCTCTGCTTTGAGATTCTGAGTTTATTTGAACTCAAAACACATAATAGAACCTATGGGGAAGGGGAGGAGAATCCACATGGATGGAGACCAAAGAAAACATTCATACACACCCAGGCAAAGTGAAACTTCTGAGCTTTGCACAGCTCTTGTGTGAACATCAAGGAAGCAACAGATCCCCCAAGACTACTTCTAGGAAATTCTTTGACTGCATTGCTGCAGATGTGATGGGAGTCAGCTCCTGGTTTGACAGTGAATCCTTGCTGGTAAAGGATTGTTGCAGAAAGCCTGTGTTCTCAGCACTTTGCCAGACAAATCAAACATAAGTACATAAGAACAGCCATACCTGCTCAGACCAATGGTCCAGCTAGCCCAGGATCCTGTCTTCCCACAGTGGCCAGTGTCAGATGCTTCAGAGGGAATGAACAGAGCAGGGCAATTATCGAGTGATCCATTTTCAGTCCCAGCTTCTGGCAGTCAGAATAGCAATTGATGGACCTGTCCTCCATGAACTTATCTAAGGGCTAGTCTACACTTACCGCGCGGGTCGACGCGGTGAGTTCGACTTTCCGGAGTTCGAACTATCGCGTCTGATCTAGACGCGATAGTTCGAACTCCGGAAGCGCTAGTTCGAACTCCGGTACTCCACCTCGGCAGCTGGAGTTAGCAGAGTCGACCTTGGAGCCGCGGAGTTCGGTTCCGCGGCGTCTGGACGGGTACGTAGTTCGAACTAGGGTAGTTCGAATTCAGCTACGCTATTCACGTAGCTGAATTTGCGTACCCTAGTTCGACCCCCATTCTTAGTGTAGACCAGGCCTAATTCTTTTTTGAACCCAGTTTTAATTTTGGCCTTCACAACATCCCCTGGCAACAAGTTCCACAGGTTGATGGGGCGTTGTGTGAAAAAATACTTCCTTTTGTTTGTTTTAAACCTGCTGCCTATTCATTTCATTGGATGATCCATGGTTCTTGTATTATGTGAAGGGGCAAATAACATTTCCCTATTCACTTTCTCCACACCAATCATGATTTTATAGACTTCTATCATATCCCCCTTTAGTCATGTCTTTTCTAAGCTGAACAATCCCAGTCTTTTTACTCTCTGCTCATGTGGAAGCTGTTTTATACCCCTAGTTATTTTTGTTGCCCTTTTTTGTAACCCTGTACATGGTGTGGTGCCTGTCTGTCTTGTTGGGTTGCCAACTTTCTAATTGCAGAAAACCAAACACAATTGCCCCGCCCCTGCCCTGCCCCTTCCCCAAGTCCCCACCCCCATGTCGCCCCTTCCCAAAGTCCTACCCCTCACTCCATCCCTCCATCACTCGCTCTACCCCACACTCAGTCACTGACTTATTTTCATTGCAAGGCCTAAGAGAAGGCCAGGGGCTGCCACAGTTTGAACGTGGGAGATGGAATGTGTGATTCAAATACCCTTCACCTCACCAGGGAGAGATTTTAAACATTATTATAAAATTAATCGCCCCCCCAAAAGAGTCCCACTCACTCGCAATGAGCGAGATTAAAGAGACTATTGCCGGAGCTTGATTTTTCTTGCCTTCACCCTGCTGTCCTGTAGGGGATCCAGTAGTGCTGCAGTCGCTGACTGACGCCTTCCCTACCTAGGGTGACCAGACAACAAACGTGAAAAATCGGGACAGGGAGTGGGGAGGTAATAGGAGCCTATATAAGAAAAATACCCCAAAATCGGGACTGTCCCTATAAAATCCAGACATCTGGTCACCCTATCCCTACCTGACAATGAACCGTATGGCAGGGGGGAAAAGTGATGCTGTTCCATGTTTAATGACTGGTTAAATTGTTTAAACAGACATTTTAATAGACAATATATGCAACGTGAACAAATTAATGGTAACATTTCCTGACACTTGTTTAAATATATAACCTCAATATTGCATTGATGTTATTTTATGAATTCATTATAGCTCTTTAATGTTAAGGTGAGATTGCACAAAATGTAATTTGTGCTGCAGAAACTGACCCCTCCCTATTTTACCATCCTGCTAACCAATAGCTTGTCTAGTGTTCTTCGTTTCAAGTTTTTTCACCTGTACTGTCCCAGATTTGTCCCAAAGCAGGTTGGGAGGCAATATGTTAGAATGTCACACACAGCGTGATCACCTGTCCTTCATTCGGTGCCCAATGTTCCACATCAAATCAATAAATATTGTCTTGTAAACACCACTAAACATGCAAAGGATTGTACATGGTTATACAATGTGTTATTTGTATATGAGTGTGTGTCACAAATAAAACATTGGGGAGCTGCCCTTAAAAATAGACGTTCTCCTATAATTTCCAAGTTGTCCTTTACTTGAAATATAAAGGGTCGGCCTATGGGCATGAGGGAGATTATCATAGCCAAGGTCTAGCTCTTCTGTTTCAGGAACATCAGTGCTAGTGAAGCTCTGCATTCCCTGTTGCCAGGCCCCCTTTGTGCTGCCTGTGGTGCTGGTACCATCAGACCGTCTGACCCACTTACTTTTTGCAGACTCTGGCGGGCACCCACCAGTGCGAAGTGCCAGGCTTTGCACACAGCAATGTCTGGCTGCTGGCGTGGCTCCTGATATGCCCCACCGCACTGACTGAGTGGGTTGCAGTGGCCACCCCAGTGGCAGAGGCCGGGCCAGCCCCAGTGCACTGCCCCTGGATGCACTGACAGCCATGCCCCAAACCACACAAATCTATGTGCACCTCCTGCAGGGAGGGACTGGCCTGCACAGTCACCTTGGCTAGCAGTTGTGTGGGTGGGTGTGTCTACCTAGCAATGAAATCTGGCTGCCCCCTGTCCACTGACTGGGGCTTGCTCTGGGGATGTGTCTGGGCTAGCTGAACCCCAAGCTCTGAATCTCCCAAGAGAGGAGGGACTCAGAGAGACCAAATGTCTACGCAGCCCATGGCAGTCTATGGAAAGACTCCCGTTGACTTCCCATTGGCCTTTGGATCAGCCCCTCGTGAATGTACAAGATGGGCCTCCTCCCGGAAAAATCTCATAGGATCCCCACACCCAGGGCCGGCTTTAGGAACTGCCGGGTCTGATTCGTACTCACTCAGCAGTGCTCCCGGTCTTCAGCGGCACTTCAGCAGTGGGTCCTTCACTCGCTCCGGGTCTTCCGCGGCACTAAAGGACCCGCCACCGAAATGCCACCAAAGACCCGGAGCAAGTGAAGGACCTGCTGCCGAAGTGCCACTGAAGACCCGGACCTCCGCCAGGTGAGTAAAAATTAAAAAGGTGCCTAAGTTAGGTGCTCTTCTTTAGGGTGTGGGGCCCGAATCAGGGGAATCGGCCTAAAGCCGGCCCTGCCCACACCTCCTCTGATGCTTCCCACCCCCAGGGATTCTCTGAGCTGTGGAAAGATTTCTAGTCCTCTCTCGTCCATCATTTGTGTCCATTCCTGTTTCAGGAGTAGGAGCCACTGCTCCCTGGAGGATGGAGATAATCACACGCCTCTGATTCAGCTTCTCTGGAGATATTTATGGACTTGAGGCTCAGCTCCCTCGAGTGTGGGAGGCAATGGCAGTTCAGCCCCTTAGTTTGAAACCCAATGCCAGTACCCTGGCTGTCCCAGCTAGAACATTCCTTGATGAGCTCTGGGAAGGGATAAGGGACACCATTCCTTTGGGATCAGAGGCCTGCAGCTGGCAGCCTGACTGATTAACCCCATGCACTGCACCTGAGAGGAGGGCGGGAACTTAAATAGCTGGTCCTTGTAAAAGAGGTCACCAGGCGATGGAGGGGCTGTGTTCTCAATGGACTGCTACTGGAGCCACTGAAGAAAGACATTGTGCCAGAAAGCAAATGGGCATAAGGGAGATTGTGGGAACTCCTTGGTTACTGAGGCTCTGAGGGAAGAGCCAGGCATTTGGGGCTACTGAAGATGTTGGTGTGAGGGACAGAGTTGGGGAAGAGACTTCACAGGCTGCACAGACTTTAAGGGAAGAACCTGTAAGGTTTGATTTGTTTTGTTAAGGTGTCACACTGTCTGGAGTGGTTCACAACCATAAGTGCAGCCTCAAGGCAGGCTGTAAAAAAGCAGGGCAGATGCCCCAAACTGGTAGTATGTTCTATAAATAGATTTAACCAACCCAGTAACAAATGTGAACTCCTGGATCACTATAACAGTCTCACGATGGGCCACAGACAGTCCCCTTGGGCACTCCAGTCTAAATTGCCACCCAGGCAAGCTGGACTATGTGATAGATGGTCACTTATAGCAAAGATCACTAACTATTCAGGTTGCTTCCACTCCCAATAGACCAGTCACTTGCCCCAGGTCAGTTAGGTCTGGTACCAAAGACAATGCTTGTAGCCAGTCCCCAAAGTGAGCCCCCTTTCATCCAGCGCTAGGTTTAGGGTTTCCACCATCCTCCTTCTTGGGATGGTGGCTTCAAGTCCTGGCTTCCCTGCCCCATAACTCACCATCAAGTTGAGGGGTGGCACAGCTCTCCTTCCTGGGGCTATGTGCTGACTGCTTCCCCACACAGCTTCCTCCTGCAGCTTCCCCTGACTGGCCTTGGAGTTTTCTTTTGACTTCCTTGCCTAGTCATCTAATTTAGTTCTTCCCAGGTGGATCTAATAACCCCAAATACCTGCCTGCTGGCTGGGAGAGAGGGAAGTCTTGCTCTGGCCACTTTACTAGGCTCTGGTCCCACACATAAGAACATATAAATGGCCACACTGGGTCAGACTAAAAGTCCATCCAGCCCAGTATCCTGTCTTACAACAGTGGCCAGTACCAGGTGCTTCAAATGGAATGAACAGAACAGGTAATGGAGTGACCCATCCCTGGTTGTCTAGTCCCAGCATCTGGCAGGCAGAGGTTTAGGGACACCCAGAGCATGAGATTGCATTCCTGACCACCTTGACTAACAGCCATGGATGGATCTATCCTCCATGGCATTTTCTAATTCTTTTTTTAATCCAGTTATAGTTTTGGCCTTCACAATATTCCTGGCAACAAGTTCCACAGGTTGACTGTGCAGTGTGTGAAGTACTTCCTTTTGTTTGTTCTAAAATTGCTGCCTAGTCATTTCATTGGGTGACCCCTGGTTTTTGTGTTATATGAAGAGATAAATAACACTTCCTTATTCACTTTCTCCACACCATTCATGATTGCATAGACCTCTGTCATATTCCCTATGAGTCATCTCTTTTCCAAGATGAATAGTAGCAGTCTTTTTAATCTCTCCTCATATTCCATGCCCTTAATCATTTTTGTTGCCACTCTCTGTACCTTTTCTGTTTCTAATATATCATTTTTGAGATGGGGGAACCAGGCCCTTAAAAGAACAATGGTTTGAGATGGCCCCAGACCTTCCCTCTCCTGGACACTGACTGACTTCCAGGATCATCTTCCTCTTTTCCAGTATAGATAGCACAGGTACATCTACACAAGCTGCCATTCACAACCCCAGCTGCAGTGTAGAAGTGCCATAGCCAATGAGATCTCATAGGATCTGGGGTCACATGGGTGGATATGCAGCTCCTTATACAAGCTGCCCATGTGCTTGTAGGAAGCACGCCATGATGAATTTCATGTTGTCAGGTCCATCAGATATTCCATTCCCTGTTCTTTCCAACCATGCATGCACCAAAATGTTGTATTTTTGTTTTAGTTACATGCGTCTGAATTCTTATCAGGTGTCATCTGTGCACAATACTCCTGCATAGTAAATTGCAGATAAGGGGGAGAATGCTCACAAATAACTAACTTAGCACAACAGGCCCTGGTCCCTGACTGGGGCTGCTAGACAGTATTGAAATAAATAAATAAATAATAATAACAATAATTAATAATGAAGTTGTTATTATCATCACCATCACAGCAAAGCAGAACAGCAGAGTGGTGAGTTTTGGCAACAAATCTGTTTATTCTGTTTTTTTAGAGGCCATTTTAAAGAACATTTGAAGATGATTTATGCATTTTACTAGCAATTTTAAATTACTTCTGATCAAGCATTTCTTCTCCCATTAAAAATCCCACCATCATTAAATCCACAGTGACCTTCCTAATTTCCTCTTATCACAGCCCTCAATAACATATGTGTCTTCACTGGGGGTAATTAGAGAAATCTCCACACCAACGCTTATCTTGAAGGAATTCTCTGGTGAGAAACTGATGCATCCCCAGCACGAACCAGCACACAACCTGTGCTCCTTGTTTACAAGCAGGTGGATGAATTTAAAAAAAAAATAAGAGCAAGAGAAATGTTTAATGTTCATTATTGTGAAAGGATTGGAAATTCAGGGAACTTGCAGAAAGTTTGGGAAGGTGGCTGTTCACACCTCACTTGAGCTTGTTCCTACCTCTTTGGTTTGCAAGTGGGACTGTAAATCCAGTGAGATGAGGCTACAATAATAATTATTAATAAGTATTTTATTTGTATGAAGGTAGCACTGTGACCTTTCCCAGGATTGTCGGGCACCTCACTGCCACCTGCCCCTAGCATAGGGAGTCTTGTCTGTGCGGGCTGTGGATCATCTCACTGACTCCACCGGCCTCTGGCAACACAAATACTGCCTCCCCGGCCTCCTCAGGCCTCATTCTCTCTATAGTGGTCAGTGACCGGCGCACACCAACCCCTGAGACTTCCGAGCATCCCTCTGGAAGGCCTAGCCGCTGATCCACGGAACACTCAGAGCTCTCAGATTCACTACTCCCAAAGGAATAGCACACACCAGTGTACTAGTTTCAACTCAGGACCACCACTTGGCTTAAAAACAAGAATCAGTTTATTATCAGAGGAAGAGATTCAAGTGATAGAAGTGGGTGAGGCAATATCTTTCATTGGACTGAGAGACAAGCTTTTGAGCTTCTCCATGTGAGCGGGAAAGCTTGTCTCTTTCACCAACAGAAGTTGGTCCAGTAAAGATATTTCCTCCCTCACCTTGTCTCTCTAATATCCTGGGACCAACACAGCTACCATGATATTCCCCTGTCTCCTACAGGATAGCTACCCCAAGTCCTTTTCCCTGAGTTTTCAACCAGGATGGCAGAAACCTTCCTTTCACAAGGTCAAGCCACCTAGCAGCTTGTCTTCCCAGGTTGAAGGATAAAATGTCATCTCTTCTCCACTTCTCAATGCAGTTACAGACTATGGCCCCTTGCCCCAGGAGGTCCCCTCTTCCGAGGTTTATCTTTGGGTTCCTTTGACTTTGTAAATCCTTGGGCCTGCACTTGGCCCGAACAATCTTTCTCCAGATATGCCTTGGCTTTTTATGCTGATTGATCTGGCCTGGAGGCATTCTATACACCATGGTCTGTCAAAGATATAAGTGTTTACTCCCTGCTGCCTGCCGAGAATCTTTGTATCATGTTCTGCTGATCTGTCTTAATTTACATACTCTGAGAACATAATTTTCAATGGACACACATAACACCTTGCACAATATCTGCATTTACATCTCACAAAGATTAGGTGACCTTTCAGTATAGACCTTACCTGACCCCTTTTGTTGAACCCAGGGGATCTTAGTACCCCATGTGTCCCAGTGCCCCTGCCAGTGGGCATCAAGAGGTCTTTGGGTCACAAACACCTTTAGACCAACCGAGATCAGGGCTCCATTGTGTTAAGCACTGTACATATATAGAGTAAGAAACAGACTCAACCCTGAAGATTAACAGTATGTCTACAGTGCAGGCCTGACATGGGCTCTGACACAGGTTTAAACTCAACCCTCCTCTACCAGCCGCACATAAAGCATGTATGTCCTCAGAACATGAGCCTGCAGGGAAGGCAGCATCTGTCAATGTCAGACGAGGCAGAATCCCACAAGAACACAATGTCACATTAATGTTCCAGATGCTGGATGAAAGCAGGAAGCCCAAGCACAGCTGTGGGCAAACACTGTTATAACCTCAGACAGGGACCAGGATGGGTTCAAGCCCAAAGTGATGCTTTAGACTGGATTTTATTTCAGTGAACCAGATCACCATGCTAGCAGGACGGCGAGTAGGCTGTGGCCTGCTGGGGCTGGGTATAGCGCTCTTAGGAGCTCTATGATGGCTGTTTCCTTAATAATGAGGATGCACCTGTCGCTCTTTATGCCATGACACTCAGTTCATCAGACCTCGCCTTGTTCTCTCCTCGGGTTTCCAGAAGCTCTTGGAACTAACCTTGAGCGAGCAAACTCCTCCTTGCACCTTGGCTGGCTGGTTGAGAAGAGGCCAGGACCCAACTGCAGCGTGAACAGAATGGGCTGGATGAAAACTGGTGAAAGAATGGTCTCAGAAAGTGTCTGTTTTCCTAATGAAATAAGTTTTTGTTAAAAAACTGAGAACCCAAAACTGCAATTTTCAGCCAATTTATTTTTCCATGGGGTTGGTTGCCACAAACTAAAAAAAATTCAGTTTGGGGGATTTGGGTGCTTCCAAGAAAAAAATTCAATTTTGTCTGTGTGGGGAAAGCTCCCATTTTTCACCCCACTCTAGGCTGCACATGATTAGAGGAGGTTTCAATGCTGATAAATGTAGTCCTGCTCCCATGGAGAGGAATTAAGAACAGAGATGCAGCATCGTGGGCATAACGGTAACAGATAACTAGAGGTGCAGATATGGGGTATGATGTGGTGCTGAACCTATGGGATAATCACACACACATTCCCTGGGATTTCATAGTCAGCAGAGGTAGAGTCTGACTATAATACAGAATGGTATTGCCCCATTTTTCTATACACAGTCAGGGGCTTCAGCATACAGCTGCTTGGCAGGAATTTTAAGAAAGAAACTGGCAGATGTACCTTGCCCTAGCACAGATCCAGTTTATTAAGCTTATCTTGCTCTATTCTGTGTGTCTTTGTTTTGATTGCACAGTAGTTTCAATGGATTGGCAGGCTACCCAACTTATTTCAGTATTTTACATTGTAGAATTTTAATACACCATAAAACCAGGAGCTGTTTGATTATAGGACAAAGTGTGTAACTTTCTGTCTGAGGGGAATCAGGCCTATTACATGGAAACCTAAACTTCCAAGCTGCAATGTGTTCAAGTTCCCTAGGTGCAGCCCAGACACTCACTGACAGGTCTCACAGGTGGTGTTACTGTACTGGAGCAGTGATGGATCTGAGTGTGTTATAACCAGGGCTGGATTCTTCTGAAGGGAATGTTGGAAACGCTTGGCTGAGCCACCATCTCATCCCTTCTGTGCTACTAGGTAGAAGCAAAAGCTACCCAGCTACCTGTGAGGGATCCAGGGTGAGTCTAAGTGACCTGGCAGAAAGCAGAATGATGCCACTGAGGAGAGAGTTATTGGAGTAGAACATCAGCAGAACAAAGTAGCCAAGTAAGAAGCAACTGGAGAACGGAGACAAAAGGCAGATAAACCCTCAGAACCAGGCAAGCCAGGCATGGCAAACTTAACAATGGACTTAAAATACGTGGACTAGAGTTTGTAACGAGGGATGGGGGAGGAACAGCAGAAGGAGAAGGAGGGATAGAAGCAGGGAATGAGGCATGTCCCTCTTGTGATGAACTTGGCAGGAGCTCATCTCAGTCCTCAGGCACAGGACTCTTCCTGGCAAGCTTGCATCTCTGTGGGTGCAGTAAATACCCCCTGCTTCCAACTGCTGGACACTTTCAAGGGTACTAGGCGGAAAGGAGGGAACCTGTGCTGCCTGGCTAGACTTTGCTGGTGAATGGCCATGAGTCCAGACCTTCCATTGTGTGCACCCACTAAGAAGTGTTGGCACATGTGGAAACCTTCCTTTTTATAGTGTGTAAAGCCAGATGGGACCATTATGAACATCTAACCTGTCCTCCTGCATAACACAGGGCTGAGAACCTCCCCTGGCCAGGGGATCCTGCATCAAACCCAGTAACTTGTCGTTGAGCTAGAGGTGTCCACTCATGATTTACAGACTCCAAGGGTGTCTCACTACAGCCCTCACTAATCTGTTCCACTGGCCAGTTACACTCACTCTGAAACATTTGCCTCTGGTTTCCAGTTTCTTTAAATCCTTTGCACATTCTAGCTGCTGTGAGTGCTCGCTGTTGGCTAGACTGTGGAAGCAGATGACAGATCAGCACCATCCTGCCTACTCTGAATTGCCTTTCAGGGGCCATGGTTTTGGGAGCTGACCTTCTAAGAAACCGACCAGGTCTTTCTCCTCCACCCTCGAGCAGGCACTGATTTTCTTGTGACACTGCAATGGCCACCATTTTAGCTGATACACTAGGGACTGTACCGGGCACCTGCAGAGCTAAAAGTGTGAGCTGCTACAGCTTGAGCTAAAGAGAGAGAAAATAACAGAGGGCTCTGTAACAGACTAATATCCTCTGTGGATCCAGCACAGAAGGCGACCTCTCTCAGTGGGTTACACCAGCCCCTAATCTCTACCTGACGGCTTGCTTTTTACATTGAGTCTCCTATTAACGAGGGCCTGCTCTGTCTCCTTCCCACTACTCCACAGCTCTTCTGTTTGGGTTTCCAGAGTCCGTGTTCAACTAGCTAGAACTGATTAATTCAGACTCTCTGGCCTTCATTTTTTTGTACCTGTCTCATTTCCCAGCTCTTCCAGCCAAGAGTCCAGGGTTGCTGTTCAGTGAGAGGACACGGAGCCCAGGCCCTGCAAAGTGCCACAGCCTACAGGGGACTGGACTATGCTAAGTGTGTTGTGTTTTACCCCTCAGCTTTCAATGGCCTCTGCTCCCAGACTCGCGGTCTGCAAGGGGCATCCTGCGAGAACCCCCCACCTTAGACTGGATTGGATGGAAGCAGATAAGTCCAAGGTCAGTGGGAGTTCAGCTCGAGCATGACTGAGCTTTCCTCAGACCCAAGATGTGCAGCTGCCCTGAGTCCTCCCGCTCCTTCTATGCAGGACACCAATCTCACTGCAGATAGTAAAACCTTCTAGCCAAACTGGCCCGGGCCAGCTTTGAGCCAATGTCTGTGACCCAGGGTGCTCTCACAGCCATCCCTCCCGCCAGCCTCTGAGCCCAGCTCTGTCAAATGGTATCTCCTGCAGTAAGACATTCCCTCCCCAGCGGGACTCACCGTGCCCCTGGCAGATATGCTCAGCGGGCCCGTGTGTTCCCCTGATGCTGTGCCTGCCCCATATGTCAAGGGGATGGGATGGCTCCTAGGACATGCCTCGTCAGTACAAAGTCATTACGCCAGGAGCACTACGTATCCATTAGCAGCTGCTAGCAAAGTCCCATGAGCAGCAGTGTGTGCCAGAGACTCCTGTGCCTGCAGCACCAGCCCCTCTATCTGGGTTGCCACCTCTGAGGTGCAAAAACTGAGACATCTGGGACAATCCCAAGCCCACAGACCTGGCCAGTTGGCAGTGTGTACCTAGCACCCTTATAGATTTCCCAGGACAGCAACCTCAACAAAGGGATGTTCTTGGGACAACTTAGACAGATGGCAGCCCTGCCTCTATCTGTGGGTCTCTCCCTGTCTCTGCATCCTGTCAGAGACCCACAGCTGAACCCAGACCCAGCTCATTGCCCTCAGCTGAGTCAGCTAATGAACCCAGCCTCTTGACTGGCTGAAGACGCCAGCTGGCCCATTCGTAAACCCTGCAACAGGCCTGGATCCCTGGCTGCTCAACAGCATCCCATGTTGTAGCTGTTTTTTCTAGTCCTGCCTCCTGCTCCTGTGCTCAGCAACATCCTGGCTCCTAGCCCTCACCCCTGACCCCTCCTGCCTCCTGGTTTCCTTCCCCTGGCTCCTGGTTTAGGCTCCTGGCTCCCACCTCTGCTCTGGCTGATACTTAGGCTCTGACCCTCAGCTCCTGATTCCTGGCTCTCAGCTCTGGCTTGCTCCCTGAACTTGGTAACTTGGGTGCTGATTCAGGCTCTGGCCACTGGGCCTGGTCACTTGTCCAACCACAAGGCCTGCCTCCCATGCTGACCATTAGGTAAGACTGCCCAAGGCCTGCTCCTTAACACCTCACCTCCAGCCATCTGGGCTGGGCAGCCTGACAGTCCCCCTCTTCTCCCTGGGTCTGAGAGGAGAAACCCAGACCTCTGAGAGGGGACCATAGGGAATCTGCCCCTGCTCCATCCTGAGGAGAGTAGTGCAGAGTGATGGGGGGAGAAAGGGAGAACAAGGGACTCCAAGAATGATGACTAGAAGTGGGGGAGACGGAGAGTGAGAATGACCAAGGGAGGAACAGAGAGACTGTGAGAGTCCAGGTGAAAGAGAGGGGCAGGGAGTAACAGAGAACGGCAGAATGCGAAAGAGAGACAGCCCAGCTCCAGCATGGTTCCCAGCCAGCTAGTGGCCACGGAGAGGTGCCTTGGACAATGCCCTTCCTCACACTCCCTGAGGGTCATGCTGCATCTCTCTGGTGTACTGTGTTCTAGGGGCTTTCTATGGAGCTCTCCGGGTGACACTAAAGCTCCTAAGCAGGAGTATTGCAGAAAGAAGCTCAAATCAGGCCTGTTTGCCTTTGTGGGGAGACCAGCTGCTTTATTGGCGGTGACTCTGTACACACCCTAGCCAGGACAAACCACAACAGCACTTAGCACCTCCACAGCTCCCTTCTCCCAGAGTTGTGATGCACGCTGGAAAGGTCAGGCTTGGCAAAGCCCTGGCTGGGATGATTTAGTTGGGGATTGGTCCTGCTTTGAGCAGAGGGTTGGACTAGATGACCTCCTGAGGTCCCTTCCAACCCTTATATTCTATGATTCTATGAGCCGTCACACCATTCTGGGAGGCAGCCGAGCATCACCACATTGCACCCATCTTGCAAGAGCAGAGAGAGAGGCCCAGCACCATCAAGTGACTTGCCGAGCTGAAGGCAGAGTAGTGAAAGGACCCAGGAGCTCTAGCTTCCAGACACCAGGCAGCCTCATTCACACCGTTTCCACCCCACGGCTTTGTAGCCCTCTCAGAGTATCTTGTTTGTAAATAATTGCCGAAAGCCTGAAGTTTAGTGAAGGAGGCTGCTTTCCCCTAGCATTTGCAAAGGCTGTGATTTTGGAAGAGTATGTACAGTAAGTGAGGCATTGTTCAGTGGATTAGGGCCTTGATATTTCTAATCATACCCTGCCTCAGCCTCCTCGAATGCTGAGAACCCTATTTACTGGCATTCAGTGGTTTTTCTGGGTGCTATTTCTGATGCAGAATAATTAGCAGCATGCAGGAAAAGCAACAAAGCCCTGAATGGTATTTAGTGACAATTATTCCCCAAACCATTGCTTACTATTATAAATGGAGCTTATTAGCACCAAATTGTTTCCATAGGAAGCAGCATCAGCAAGAAAAAGAATGGCTGCAGCTCATTCTACATTGCGGGTGTCAGCACAATGGAGCCTGCCAGTTTGTTCCCTTGCTTCAAGAATCCTGAGCAAGAAAAGCCGCTGATGGTGGGGGCTGAAGTAGTAGTAATTCCAGGTGGCTTTGATCTGGGCTCGGAGCCCACCCAGCCTGCTTTGGACCACAGGAATATAGGTAACCTGGAGTGATGCATTGCAAGCAGCTGTCGCGAGCCATCTTTGGAAGCTGGAAAGAGGAGGAGATGGAGGAAAGGAGAGATTTCAGAGAGGCTCCAGGGCTGCCTGTGCAGTCCCTTTGTGATGTGCTACTGAGGAGATTCTCACCCTGTACAGGCCCCCAAGCTCCATTAGTCTGTCCCTGCCCTGAGTGCAGGTATGTGGCATGGGACAGTAGCTGTATCTGGGGCTGTTCAGGGAACATTGTGGCATCAGTGCAGCAGCCTTGGGGTTGCTTTAGCTTATGTTTGTGACACTCTGTGCTCCAAAGTGACCCTCTGCACCCCATACGCACCATAGCGATATGATTATGATGCATCTTGTACAAAACATGTCATGTGAGGTGTCAATGGAAAAGTTGTGGTTTGCTGAATATGATTATTCTATTTGTGTGCATGTATCTTTTTTATTTCTGGAGTTATGAATATTGACTTTACATCTGTATTTCAAATGTGTTTGCTCCTGGGTAACTCCCATAAGTTAGTTTACATCCAGTCTAGCCAGCACATTGTGAATGGACAGGTAATGGCCTATCAACAAAAAACATTGGCCATGGGAAAAGCATATCCTCACTGGAGGAGCTTTCCTGTGGATGATTCAGCCAATCTATGGGTAATGGCTGCTATGACTCATTGAATCATGCACGGGCAGGTGACCAGATCATGTGATTCTTGACTCCATCTTGTGCCTGTATTTTTCTACAAAGTGTGCTGGGGACATTGCTTTGGACAATGAAGTTCCCTCCACATGAAAGATGCTAATAAAGGGGGAAGTGACATCATCAATTGGCCTCACTTCCTCTACAACACAACACCTGAAAACACCTGAGGAACAAAGACTGAATTGAGGAAGGTGGTTCCAGGCAGCAGGAAAGAAGAAAGCCCTGCTTGTGTATACAAGATTGGTAGACTTTTTGAACCATCAGGGTGAGTCACTGCTTGATTCAAATCCTATCTAGTTTATGGGATTTTGATTGTGATCTTGTTTATTTCTTAGGTAACCAACTTTGATCTGTACGCTGTCACTTATAATCACTTAAAATCTATCATTCTGTAGTTAATAAATTTGTTATATATTTTCACCAAAAGCAGTGTGCTTCTTGAAGTGCATGGGAAATCTACTCAGTGAACAAAAACTGGTGCATGTCCTCTCCACATTGAGGGACGGGTGGACTGGGTAATAAATTTACACTGGTCAGACTTTTGACCAGGGCAGGACAGTACAGTTCCGGGGTCCTAGGCTGTGGAGCAGGGTGGTGGGTGGGGAAGCTGGCTGGAGCCTCTCTATTGTTAGTTCATGTGTGGCTGAGGAGAAGCAATCATATAACAGCAGCTGGGTGTGTCCCTGCCTGTGTGAATGTTTGTGTGAGTATAGGATCTGGAGGGGTCTGCTGCTTGTCACAGCTTCACTGTTTGAGAGGGGGCCCATATTGGTATGCCAGAGGGCTCAGCAGTATCCCAGTTCCAGGTTGCACCCCAGGGAAGCCCGTCACAGTGTTCTGTCTCCAACAGCTGAGAAAAGGAAACCACAGGGTCAGGTTACTGTTAATATCTGTGTCCAGCTGAGCTGCCACAATGCCTGCTGGGGGCTGTAGTCTGGCCAGGGAGAAAGGCCTGTAGGAGAAGTTGGAGGCCTGAGGAATCCCGAACTACAGCTCCCCATAGGCACTGCAGCGGCTCAGGTAGATGCAGAGATAAACAGGCCAGGCAGCTCTGGGGGCATTGGATGCAGCCCCAAAGAGAAATCTAGTTAGTGGGGAGAGGGCCAGCTGCAGGCGGAGAAGGACCAGATGATGCCCTGGGGATGCCAGCACAGAGCTGGGACTCAGAACAGTCAGGGATGGAGTTTGAGTTGTCCTGTCTAATTTGCTGCTCCATCCCTGGGCTGGGCATAGGAACAATGTGGGATCATCTCCACGCCTCTCCCATTTCCATGAGCCCCTGTGCATTGGCATGGAGTCAACAGATGTGTCTCCCTCCCTGCACACCTGCAGGCTGCCAGTACCCTCACTCCCATTTCCCTACCCAGCTCCCAGTCCCAGATTTATCACCCAGCCAGTCATAGTCCCCACTGGTTCCCGGTTGGTCTCCTTTCTCAGTCAGTCACAGTCTCTCCTCGGCTTCTAGTCTCAGTCTCTGCCCGCAGTTCCCAGTCCCTGTCTCCTACCCCGAGGCTGTTTGTCCCAGTCTACTCTCCCCCCAGCCCTGCAGGGCCAGCTCCTGTCTCCTGTGTATTCCAATCAGACACCTTGCTCATGTTGCTGGACCCACCCTGGCTCACAGCCGACCAGCACTGCAATTTGCAGGGATAACCCGGCTTGGACCCAGTCGGAGCATGCTCAGTGCAGATGGAATCTTCAGGGAATTAATGCAAACTGAGATTTTTCAAAGGCTTATAACTTGGCCAAAGTTGGGTGAGTTTTCACAAGGATGGCAAAAGCCCTGATGCAAACGCTACCCCTCGCCCCGTCAAATTTCAAGTCCCTCCTTCAAAGCGTGGGCGAGATAGAGCTGTTCAAAGAAAAGGTCATCAGGATGTTTCAGCATGGGCAGCACAAAGTATTTCCCCTTAGTCGCAGAGTTTGTCAACATGAGCAACAATGCACATTGCAGAGGTGTGATTTCTAAAACTCACTGGTGGGTTGTGCATTAATTGGTCTGTGTAGATCCTGTTAGTGCACACTAAAGGCTCCCTATAATGCTTTACTGTAGTACTGTTTGAAACAGCACTACATCAAAGTGCACTAGGGAACTTTTAGTGCACACCAGCAGCATCTGCATGGACCAATTAATGCACAACCTGTTAGTGTGCTTAAGAAATCACACCCCTGTAGAGCTCATTACCCCACTGTGTAGACAAGCCCTTAATTATGGAAATGGATGAATTCCATCCTCCCCCCTCAAAAAAACCAAACCAAAACAAAAAAAACCTATCAGCCTGAGGGAGACACCTGGCGTGGAAAATTTCACTGAAGCATTTAAAGTGTGGAAAGTTATAAGCTACTTAAAACAAGGTCATATAATGGGAAGTCTTAGGCAACCTTAATAATAGCCAGTGCTATCAGCCCTGTCTGTAAACAATTTTATACAAAAAGGCTATTAAAAGAACTTTAAAGTTGCAAAGTCGAGCACTTGAAACTTGGGAAATGGCAGAATTAAGGTGATTGTACATGTCCAGTTATGTCCTCTTATGAATTAGCATGCAATCCTTAATTGCATGAACAGATACAATTTTTTCCCTACGTGGATTGCCAGCAGAAGACCTTCAGATCTCAGGCACAAACCTCTTCTTTTTTAAGTGAAAGAAGTAGCTGGTAGACAGGGGCGGCTCTAGGCATTTTGCTGCCCCAAGCACGGCAGGCAGAGCGCCCCCAGTGGCTTGCCGCCCCAACCACGTGCTTGGTGTGCTGGTGCCTGGAGCCGCCCCTGCTGGTAGAAGTAGGTGCTTATCCTCTATGGTAGGAGCAGCCTCTTGGAGAGAGAGCACAGCATGCACTGTGCTAGCTGGTTACACAACTATTTGTGAGACTGCACAGAGATGTTGGGTATCAGGCATCCTGAGGTTTGCTCCTGGCTCTGGGAGCAGGATGTGGTCTAGTGTTAGAGCAGAGGCTACAGGCAGCATAGCCAAGTATATAATTTGGCACTTTCCTTCTGAAAGGCAGTGTTGCAAAGTGAATGTGAAGTGAGTCTGTTATGTTTGAGAGACAAGTTCTCATCCCTGTTCTGTCTCAGGTGACCTTGTGTAACTGCTCAGTTATAACACTTGTAAAACAGATAGATGAGATATTTGTTTTCCCCCAGCAGCAGGGGTCAGCATAAGGATTATGAAGAGCCCAAAACTATGAGGAAGAGCTGAGCAGAGAACTTGTGGTCTATGAGGGTGTAACCCTAGCAAGAAGGCATCTTGTGGAAGATTCTCCTTCTCACACTGTACCAGCTATGCAGGCATCACCATGTTCCCAAATACACAAGTATCACAACAGAGTCCTTAGCGATTTAAAGGTACAGAAAACAAAGATGTACCAGTTACTTAACTAAATATACCACATAGTGCCGTGAAGAATGGTGGCTATATTTACAAAACTATTCTCTTCACACCTCCCTCCTGCTTTCTAGCTGATTTAAAAGTTGCTTTTTCTCTTTCTTCTAGTATGCAAACTTAGTGGGAAATTCCCTTTTGCAAACTGTTAAAGAAAACCCTTCTAGCTATCCATCAAACATAAACCAACAGAGCTGTGTGTCAGAGAGATATAGAGCTGTGTGTGTGTTGCAAATGGTTCATCTGCAGACCGTAAAATAGGTACCAGTTGTTTGATTCAGGGAGTTCGGATCTTTTAGAGGAAGAACATTAATCTCTCTCCTTTCATCGCCTATCATATTTCTGTGCTTTTCATCTTCATCTTCATTATAATGCTGCCAACTGTTGCCGAGACCTTGTATATGAGGCAGTGTTACCTAGTGGGTAAAGCAATCGAGTACTTGTTAGAAGTCCTGGATTTCATTCCTGGCTCTGCTGGGTGACCTAGGGCAAGTCCACTCTGTGCCTCAGTTTCCCCATCTGTAAAATGAGGCTAATGACACTAACCTCCTTTGTACAATGCTTTGAGATGTATGGATGAAAAGAGCTTGGAGTTATTATTATTTTATATCCAGGGGCTAATTTGGTCTGGGAGAGGGTAGGTACAGTCAGTATAAATGTCTCTAGGAAGCATCTGATTTGTGCCTTTTCAGGTAGCACTTAGACACATGCAGTGCTGTACCTGCTGGCATTGAGTCTGTTGGCTTTGATGGTATTTGCATTGCTCTGTTACTCTGCAGTAGTCGCTCATGTCGAAATAGAACCTTGTATAGATCTGTCCTCTCTCCGAGCTTGCTTCTCCCACTGCCTCATCACTGGCATATTAACACCAACCACCTCGAATCCTTTCCATAGCAAAGGAGAGCTCTGCTGGAAAGTGAATCAGATCAATTCATAGTACGTCTGCTGTTGGAGAGGGATGGGGAGTCACGGAGTTTTCATTTTCTGCACAGAAGTCACAGCAGGAGAGCTGTGCTGTCTCTTTCTCCCTCCCAGCAATGGCATGCAAATAGATGCCTGCTGCATGGAGCAGGCCATGGTGAGGGGCAAGGAAATTAACTAGAATAAAAGATCAGCTTCAATAGCGGCTCCAGGAATAAATGCCATTTACAAAGCAGGACAGGGAGGGAACTTTGGACTAATTAATGAACACTTCCCTGCGGGAACAGAATGAGATTGCCGCATGACCTCCATCCATTCTGTGGAGACGCTGGGGAAAGTTATTATAAAGCAAAACAAATCTAAAACTCTCCTCCCCCCAAGGTAAATACATAACTCAAAAGTAGGTTTACTATTGACAAAGCACAGTGGAAAGCACAATTCATCTGGTACGCTTGTGATCTCCTAGAGGCTGTGGAGAGCTGCTGTAAGTAACGGCCATAAATACTGTAACTGAGTTAATGTCTCCCTCACGCTGCTGCTGTTTGTTATTGCACACACCAAAAAACTGCAATGGAAGAACATTAGTTAGGTTGCCCAGTCAAGCGCTAGTTAGGAAGTTAGGAAATGCCAGAATTAGGGTTGTCTGTGAAACGTTAATTCAACCCCCTTGTGCACACACATTATGATACAGTCTTTAATTACAAAATCACGTTATTTTCCCAAACAGCTGCTACCTCACTGAGTGCACAGGAGGCACCTGCTCTGCAGAGGAAAAGAGGCATGTGAAGGAAGGTGCTGTCTGTAGGATCCCTGCCTCATTTGTTTTAGAAGCTGGAAGGTGTGCAGTGAATGAGACAGGGGGCTGTAGAAAGAAAAAATATCATCTCCAGGTGACGGCAGTTCATTGCTGCCCTGGAGAACTGGATTCTATCCCTGCCTCCACCACAGAGCTCCTGTATGATGCTGGGCAGGCTGCTTAAACCAAACATTTCCCAGGTGGTCACTAATTGTGTGCTCCTCATTTTCTGAGTGCCCTGGGATCTGATCTGCAGGAGCACTAAGCACTCACAGCTGCAGCTGAAGTCAATGGGAGCTGCGCTTCAAACATTTGAAGTGTGATATAATGGCAAATCACGTCCTAGACATCTGAAATGGTGCACCCCAAATTAGTGGACACTTTTGACCTTATTCTCTTTGTGCCTCAACTCCTGATTTGTCAAATGGGGATAATACCATCCCTTGCCTCACAGAGGTGAAGCTAATTTCATTGATGTTTGTGAAGCACTCCGATTTAATTTTTTTATTAAAGCTAATATTAAATAAAAGAAAAGAATGTCTGTACATCTTCATATAGTGCTTAGATTATCCACAAATACAAAGTTTGTTTTTAAAAGTCACGATACATAGAGTACATAATCAGCAATAACCCAAATTTAGGTGAAGATTTAACAATACTTTTTAGATATTAGAATCCAAATACTTGGGTATATAACTCATGAAAAGTTGTACAGAGATTTGGTTGTGGGGAAAGCAAAATATATCAATGAGTGGAGATTGTCCCTCAGTAATTGAGAATTAGGTAGGTGTCCATTTAGAAAATACAATCCATGAGGGAAGTATTTCAGTTACTTTCCTCACTGCTCTTCTCATCGGCACACCAGCTCATCCCTCCTGGTATTGCCGATGTCCGGTGATGTGTTCTATGCAGATATCCCTTGACCACCTGATGGTATCCGACATCATGAGTTGCCGCATCAGCTGAGTATAGCGTTGACCGATTCTGCATTCTCTCAGCACTCGCTTGTTACTGGGGTCCCATGCACCCAAGGCTCCAACGATCAATGCGTGTGTCTGGATCTGGCAACCCTTAGCTTTCAAGGTTTCAGCCAGAGGGGAATATTTCTCTACCTTTCAAGCTCAGGCATCGTGGAAGGCCGGGGTCCTGTTCTCGAATGGCACTGTGACGTCCACCATGATGATCTTCTTCCAGTCCTCGCTGGTGATGATGATGTCTGATTGCAGTTGGCTGTCGGTTCTGGGGATGGTGGAGTTCACGGCCATCTTCCCCACAGGTGGTGGGATGGCTCTGGCCAGGCATGGCTCTGGCCAGGCAATCTTGGATGGCATTGTGTCACAGCTGCCAGGCTCTCGAATGGGACTTGCAGCTACACAGGATGTGGGGTAGCGTCTTGTTGGTGTAGCCGCACTTCCTGTGTCGCTTGTCCCGATTCCCATGGCAGACGGCTCCTTTCAGTGGGACGCAGTTGAGCTGGGCCCTGTGGATGAAACTCCAGTTGGCAAATTGGGTGAAGCTGCCCCCAGGGAGGAAGTGGTTGCTGGCGTCCCATCACCTCAAACGCCTTGCCCCGGTCCAGCTTCCATTTTCATATTTTCCACTTATTGGCAGTGGATGGCATCCTTCAGGGTCCTCTCCAGCATGGTTCTAGCTCTCGGAGTGATGATAGTGTGACCTGTATTCTTCATCTGTGGCACCAGGACTCCCAGCTCCTGGTGCTCCTTGCACCACGTCCAGTGGCAGCAAAGCAAAGTCTCCCCCTCTCTTCCAAATTCACCTTCCAGTGAGCCGCTCAGGTGGGTGGCGACATTTTGGTTGGAGGGTGTCCTGGCGATTTGCTTCTTGACGGCATTCTGCAGAGCACTCTCTGCAATGTTCCTCACCTTAGCTCCCGGGCACGTTAGAAGGCAGAAGGCATGAGTGATCATGGCAATGTTGCACATATCACCCATTCGAGGGATGTTGGCTCCGCCCTGTCTGTGCAAGATATATGCCACCATTCATTGTTGGCCCTCTGTGGAAGAAACATCCACTTCTTTTTCACTAGTAGGGTGGTGAAGAACTGGAATGGGTTACCTAGGGAGGTGGTGGAATCTCCTTCCTTAGAGGTTTTTAAGGTCAGGCTTGACAAAGCCCTGGCTGGGATGATTTAGTTGGGTTTGGTCCTGCTTTGAGCAGGGGGTTGGACTAGATGACCTCCTGAGGTCCCTTCCAACCCTGAGATTCTATGATTCTATGATTCTTCACCAGCTGCCGGATGATGTCTGACTTGTTCAGAGGTACCTTTGCCACGCAGATCTCTACAGTGGTTCATGCCTGTAGTGAGGCGGCCTGGCTCCCAGCTGCACCTGAAAGGGCCGAGCCCGAACAGCCGCCGAAATGGGCGGAGTCACCGCCGCCTGTTCCTGCCCCCCGGAAGTCAAGGGGCGGGACAAGAAGTATAAAGTCCCGGCCCCAACGCTCAGTTGTGGCCCGGCCGCTGGAGAGGACAGACGCTGGTGCCTGAGCTCCTGCTGAACTGAGCCTGACCCGAGCCCGGTACCCAGAGGAGGACTGGCCGAGCCTGCCCCAAGCCCGGTACCCAGAGGAGGACTGGCCGAGCCTGCCCCGAGCCCGATACCCAGAGGAGGCGTCGAGCCCACCCGTGCACCTGTCTCCTGAGGAGCCCATGCTGGTGGACCCCCCTGCCGAAGCCACGACGACACAGGTACTAGTGGAGGGGGAGATAGCCAACCCCAGTCTGGCTGTAGCAGACACTAAGCCTATGTCAGTGAGTTGCGGCCAGGATCCCCACTGACTGCAGCGGATCCACTCCGCTGCTAGGGCCCCGGGCTGGGACGCGGTGGAGTGGGTGGGCCTGCGTCCCCCCTGCCACCCCCTACTCACGGGTGGCAGTCTCCCCCTCACCCCACCACTCCGGCATAGAAGCCAGGACTTACCTGTTTGCTGCTCAGCCCTGCCTGAGGGTCTGAGCCACTGAACTGCTGTGTGTTTGCTTAGCCCCTGCTTGAGGGTTTGAGCCCCGGAACTACTGGTTGGTTGCTCAGCCCCTGCCTGAGGGCCTGAGCCCCGGAACTACTGTCTGTTGCCCCGCCCTGACCTAGGGCTCGGGGTTAACGTACTGTTTGTCTGCTCAGCCCCTGCCTGAAGGTCTGAGCCCAGGGCTACTGCCTGTTGCCTCGCCCTGATCTAGGGCGTGGACTTTAAGACTGAACTGCTACTCAGCCCCCTGTAGTGAGGCGGCCTGGGTCCCAGGCACCCCGAAGGCGAAGAGCGACCCCTCACCTGACAAGGGGACCCGTACATGGACCCTTACAATGCCTTAGAAAAGCCCATGAGGAAACAAAACATTCTGTCTTCAGGGTTTGAACAGTGTGCTGTAAATAAGGCAGCAGCCACATACTGAACAATGAGGATAAAACAAAATATTGAATAGCTGCTCATTTAGTGACCATGTCCATCCAGTCCTCTGAATGAGGCAGGGGTCCTGGGGAAAAATAGTATGAGATTGTATAATTAAAGACTATATGATAATGCCTATACACAAGGGATTCTATCAGAGAGTAGTTATCAGTGGTTCACAGCCAACCTGGAAGGGCGTATCGAGTGGGGTGCCACAGAGATCTGTCCTTCGTCCAGTTCTATTTAACAGCTTCATACATTATTTGGATAAGGGCCTTAGAAAGTACAATTGTAAAGTTTATGGACAATACCAAGCTGGGAGGGGTTGCAAGTGCTTTGGAGAAAGTGAACTTGACAAACTGCAGCGATCTGAAATAAATAGGATGAAATTCAGTGAGGACCAATGCAAAGTACTACACTTAGGAAGGAATAATCAATCAATCATTCAAATTGGAAATGACTGCTTACATTCGAGTACTGCAGGAATGGATCAGGAGGTCAAATGGAGTATGAGTCGACAATTTAATATTGCTGCAAAAAAGCAGATATCATTCTGGGATGTATTAATAGTAGTGTTGTAAGTAAGACAGGAGAAGTAATCCTTCCACTCTACTCAGCACTGATAAGGCCTCAGCTGCAATATTGTGTCCAGTTCTGGGCACCACATTACAGGGAAGATGCGGACAAATTGGAGAAAGTCCAGAATAGAGCAACAAAAATGATTAAACATGACCTATGAGGAAAGATTTTTAAAAACTGGATTTTGTTTTGTCTGGAGAAGGGAAGACTGATGGGGGACATGATAGCAGTCTTTGAGTACATAAATGTTTGTTATAAAGAAGAGGGTGATAAATTGTTCTCCTTAACCACTGAGGATAGGACAAGAAGCAATGGGCTTAAATTGCAGCAAGGGAGATTTAGGTTAGACATTAGGAAAAATCTTCCTAATTGTCAGGGTAGTTAAGCACCAGAACAACCGCCCGTTGTGGAATCTCCAGCACTGGAGATTTTTAAGAACAGGTTAGACAAATCACTGTCGGGGATGGTCTAGATGATACTGAGTCCTGTCTTGGTGCAGGGAGTGGGACTAGATGACCTAACGAGGTCCCTTCCAGTTTGGCATTTCTATGATTCCCTGCCTCTAAAGGGGCGAATTAAGGTTGCAGAGGCAACCTCAATTCTGGCATTTCCTGACTATGGATAACTTGACTTTGCAACCTGAGTTGTGTTCCTTGAATGTAGTTTTGTATGTAGTATATATAAAATAGCTACACAAGGAAGTGACAAATGAGCAAAGTAGCCTGTTACTAACAGCACTGGTGTCTTTCAGTCTAAGGGCAAATCTTCCCTTCCTAGTATGACACTCGCAGGCTGAAAGAAATTGCTCAAATTAGATTCTCCTGTGAAGCCAGTGGTGTGAGGGGGTGTAACAGTGATCACTGGAGTCGGCGGGCTCTGGAGCCATGGGTCTGAATGCCCATCCCGTAGCTGTGCAATAAGGGCCTGACCTCAGGGCAGGTGCAAGGATGTTTGTACCCTAGGTGAAACTTCCACCTTGTGCCCCCACCCCCGAGCCTTGTGGCAGCTCTCCGCCCCCCCTCCGCCCTAAAGCACCCCCCCATGGCAACTCCCCATCTCCCCCTCTGCCCTGAGGCGTCCCCTCCGCGGCAGCTCCCCCCGGCCAGGGGAGCCGTGCGGCAGCTCCCCGCCCCAGCTCACCTCTGCTCCGCCACCTCCCTGAGCATGCCGTCGCCGCTCCACTTCTCCCACCTCCCAGGCTTGCGGCACCAATCAGCCGTTTGGCGCCGCAAGCCTAGGAGGGAGAGAAACAGAGTGGGGCGGCGTGCTCAGGGGAGGAGGCGAAGCAGAGGTGAGCTGGGGTGGGGAGCGGTCCTCCTGCATGCCATGCCCCCCTTACTTGCTGCAGGCGGCCCTCCCCATGCCCCCCTGCCCCAGCTCCCTCCGCCTAAAAGCCGATGATAACCGGGCGGCCAAAGATCCGGCTGCCGCGGTCACCGCCGAAGGACCCGAAATGCCGCCCCCAAATGCTAGCACCCTAGATGACCGCCTACGTCACCTAATGGGTTGCACCAGCCCTGCCTGACCTGCAGCACTGCTGGCTTAACCCAGAGACATGATCCCAGGTCATTTCCTGGCCTATCACGTGACCTGGTATCAAGTCTCCTAAGGCAAATACCCTGGTCACATGACAGGGGTCAGTTTCTAGTGATTACTGTTACACTGGGAGCTCCACAGGGCCTGAAGAACAAATTGGTCCCCAAACCCAGTGGCCCTGGGGCGTTTAGGTGCTGTGCTTGCCCTATATTGCTGTTCCCTATTCCCCATAAACTGCAGTGAGTCTCTATCGGCTTCCCCTCTTAACCAGGATGGGCTTTTAGCCAACTTCTCCTCATTCTGGATGGTGGAGTGTGGTTTTTGCCCATCCAAACAATGCCCAATTTTCATTCATGTTTTTCTGTCTACATTTTTCCTCCTGGTCAATTTCACTGATAATTTGCTTCCCCTTTGGGAAATCAGCCTTTTTGAAGCACCTAGTATAAATATCACAGGTTAGCACTGTCCTCTGTTTGCTCATAATGAATAAGAACATAAGAACAGCCATACTGGGTCAGACCAAAGGCCCATCTAGCCCAGATCCTGTCTTCCAAAAGTGGCCAATGCCAGGTGCCCCAGAGGGAGTGAACAGAACAGGTAATCATCAAGTGATCCATCCCCTGTTGTCCATCCCCAGCTTCCGGCAAACAGAGGCTAGGGACACCATCCCTGCATATCCTGGCTAATAGCTTACCTAGTTCTCTAATCAGGTCATCATTATTGGTCCTTAGTCAACCACCAATTTCCAGTCCAGCAATTAATTTATCTTTAAAAGCAGCAAAGAGTCCTGTGGCACCTTATAGTCTAACAGACATATTGGAGCATGAGTTTTCATGGGTGAATACCCACTTCGTCGGATGCATGCGGCCCATGCTTCCGATGAAGTGGGTATTTACCCATGAAAGCTCATGCTCCAATACATCTGTTAGACTATAAGGTGCCACAGGACTCTTTGCTGTGTTATATCCTTGGGGCAGCCGGTGTAGGAAGCAATCACTTGAGGCCAGAGAGCAGGCAGCTAACCAAAACCTCCATTTTATTTACAGATATACAGAGAGCTCACTCAGCTGGTTGAAACCGGCTGAGCTAACCCATAATAATCTAACTCAGTTGCCATAGCAACAAAAACCATGACAACCAAATACACAACATGCTGCTTTTACAGATCCAGACTAACACAGCTCCCCCTCTGATACTTAATTTATCTTTATCCATCATAATGAGGTCCAATATAGTGTTGGGTGCAATATCTTTTGTGTTAGAAAATTATCATCTACAATGTTTAGAAACTCCAGCGCCTGCAGGAGGCCTCCAGCAGGTCTCTCTTAACTTGAAGACCTTCATGATATCACAATTTTCTTCCCACTCATTATGGCAGGTACTTAAGGAGCATTTCAGCTTGTTCTCTGGTTTGTTTCAGTGGTCTGTAACAGAGACTCTCCAGCACCCTCTCTGGACCTTTAGCTCAGTGGTTTGAGCATTGGCCTGCTGAACCCAAGGTTCTGAGTTCAATCCTTGAGGGGGGGGATTTGGGGATTGGTCTTGCTTTGAGCAGGGGGTTGGATTAGATGATCTCTTGAGGTCCCTTCTAACTCTCATATTCTATGATTGACCCTCATGCATTCAAGATACTGGAGTTCTGAATTACTGATAACTAGACAATAGTGTCTTTCATGTAAAGTGCCACTTCCCCACTGGTTTTATCTACTCTGTCTTTCCTAAACAGGTTTTAACCCGTGATTTTAAATTCCTATCCTGTGAACCATCCCACAATATTTCAGTCATGTCAAATATATCAAATCTCCTCTCATCTGTGAGAATTTCCATTCCCTCCTGCTGGTTACCCAGCATTGGTACAAGCATTGGTCTATAATCAATTCTATTTCTTCTCTTCACATTCATCACCAGCTCTGTTCAACATGTTCATGACACCATGAGACTGAAGCACGTTTTCTCTCTTAGCGTCCTCCCTGGCATAGAGCCCTCCTGGCTGTTCCAGCTAGTCTCCAGCCCTGCAGCTTAGCCCTGTGACTTCTGAGAGGCAGATTGCCCCATTGGTGCAACCCTCTCTCCCGCAGGAATGTGGCAGTCTAGCCCAGAGTCTACAGCAGCACCCCTGCAGCAGCTCAGGTCAGCCCCTCTTCCTGGCCTGTGCTGGAAGAACCCTGGAAGTTCCCTTGAGACAAGCCTGGTGTGTGTGTGTGTGTGTGCGTGCGGGGGGGGGGGGGAGACACATCCCAGGAGTACCCAGGCTTGTGAGGCACCTCACTACCACCTGCCCTTAGTGTGGGGAAGCCTGTCTGTGCCTGCCTGGGTCAGCTCCCTGCGTCCACCAGCCTCTGGTGATACAAGCCCTGCCCACCAGGCCTTGCAGGCCCCGCTATCTCTGTACAGGCACACACCAACCCCCTGAGTCCTCCGAGCATCCCCTGGAGCATCCAGCCCCTGGGAACTCCCAGCATTTGCACATCTGCTGCTCCCAAAGGAACGGTATGCACCAGCTTACCAGTGCCACCATGGAATCAGTGCCCCACTCCACACAGCTCCAAGATGTGGTTACAAACAAGCCACTTAACACAGAACAGAGGTTTGAGAAGAAGCAAATAGAACTAATGGAAACAAATGGTTACATGTAGAATAAAATCATAACATACTTTCTAGAGCCTAAACTTAACTGACAAGACAGTCCCCTCTCTCATAAAGGTTAGCTCAGCCAAGCATTGAACAGCCAGACTGGTGGTCAGATTCTCCCCTCCACTGGGGGGTGTGGGAGGAGAAAGCTGAATGGCATCGCTGAGCCCACAAGCTTTTCATCTCCACCCTGCAGCATGGCAATGGCAGGACTTGGCTTGGAGCAGAGGAACACCTGAATTCCACTGAATCCTCCCTGCAGGCTTGGAGAGCTCCTGTCAGAGCCCCCGGAGGGGATTAACGTTGCTCCAAACAAGGACTGTGCCATGCAACTCAAATAAACCCTGAACTGATTGTTCAGAGAGGGTCCCCCTGAGTCGTTGTGGGGAGGCAGGACCTTGTTCCTTGGCTCCTTCACAGCAGAGCAGTGGGAGAGCTTGGAGGTGGGTAGAGGCAGCTTTACAGAGGAGGAACCTAGGGGAATCGTGGGAATCTAAGGGCTGTGGTTTATGGCAGGGCAGAGCCAGTCTAAAGGGGATGCTGTGGACTCCCTGGCTGTTCCCACACCCCTCACTGGGGGAGGTGCACCATGTCCTCCTTACCCCTCTGCTGCTGGAAACCAGCAAGGGGAGCAGAGAGGTCGCCCACTCAGCAGGTGCAAAGTGTGTGGGGAGATCTCACAGTCCTAGCCCTCCTGCTTCCCAGAGCCCAGACAAAGGCAAGACATCCGGCCAGGACTCTCTGACGGTAGCAGTGACCTGCAGGAGTGTCATAGGAGAGGATGCTTAACATGTCTGCAAACAGCTTCTTCTGTGCTGCTGGGGGAGGGAGGGAGGATGCTGGGCTAGCATGTACTTGTGCTATTCAGAACTCTTTGCTTGCTAGATGTTACAGTAATACCTATTGCTCCCCTTGTTGTGGTTCCTACTCTCAACAGAGCTGAGTGAAGTCCCTCCTAGACTGCCCGCTGTGCTCTGGCGTTCAGAGCCCAGCTTCTGGAGGTGCGGTGCGGTACGGAACAGTGTACTTTAAATCCCCAGCCGGGGGACTGGGCTTTCAGGGAACTGGTAGCAGGCTGTCCAGTCCTTCTCCCCTAATTCCAATCCTGCCCAGATGAGAACCAAAAGCTGTCACCATCTGACAGTGGCCTGGGGATCTATGTGACATGCATGTGGAGCTTTCAGTCCCATTCCCCAGGAACAGGTGCTTGCCCCATTGAAACCAGCACCAGAGCTAGGACAAACTGACACCCCTTATTCTCAGCAGAGAGGGTCAGGCTGGCCCTGGCATGGAGACCAGACTCCCAGCTCATGCTTAGAGAGGCTCTAGCAGTGGCGAAGTTGAGGGTTAGGGAACACAACAAGGTTACACTGTACCTCCCTATTCTGCAGATAACTGACGGCTCCAAGTTCCAGAGCTGTCGGCACAGCACCTTTCAAACGCCCAGAACACACCAGAGCTGTCGGCACAGCACCTTTCAAACGCCCAGAACACACCAGAGCTGTCGGCACAGCACCTTTCAAATGCCCAGAATATACCAGAGCTGTTGGTACAACGTCTTTCAAATGCCCAGAATACACCAGAGCTGGTAGAAAAATTGATTCTATTTCCCATAAAAATATTTCAAAGGAAGTGATTTTTTTTTTGGTCCAGATTTGTCATGGAATTTGGTGTGGTTTTGCTGAAAACTGATTTTTTTTTTGTTTTTCAATTGTTGAAAACTGATTTTTTTCCAGTTTTTTAATTCCCACCTTCCCCTGCCCCCCAAAAAACACCCCACAACATAGCGAGAAAAGCAAATGTGTTCATAAGGAACTTTTTGTTGCACCAAAAAGCCATTTTCAGTCAAAAAAGTTTTGACAAGGTGTTTGATCAGCTCTCCCGAGAATATCTTATTGGAACCTGCCACTGTGTCCTAAATTCTGCTCTCAGTAACTTCAGCGAGGTAGCCTGGATCCAACTGAGAGCACTTTTTGGCCCCATCTCTATCCATGACTTGTCTCAAGAGAACTGCACCGGATGACCATGCATGCGAAGCTCCCCATAAACAAGCTGGATGGAATGGCCTGGCTTCCAAATATATCAAGGCTCATTCTAGACATTTCCAGTGTGATGCAGGCAACTTGCCTGGCCAGGATTGTGTATTTTGCTCTCCTGTGCAGCCTGCTGGAGAAAGAGCCCCAGTGGCCAGCCATTATTAAAGACCTAACCACTTGCCCCTGGGAGGGAGAAGAATCCCAGGGAGATAAGTCTGGGCCTGAGCATCCCCCGGCTAAGCCGCCTGCCCAGAGTATCAGAGCAGATTTACTGTGGAAACACTGACTCTGGAAACAGAATGCGCTCCCCCCCAAGTGGCTAGCTGAGCGGGGAGTATAATAGGTTAGCCGTGTTCCCTAATAAGGGAAGCAGTTTGTGGTGTCTGATAAGAACTATTTTACAACAGAACATAATCTACTGTAACTCTTTATTATGTCTAATGCAATAGAAGTGTAAACAGGGCTGACGAGAAATTAAAATCAATTGCATTCTCCTCTCAATGGCAATATCAGTTTGTCAGTAATTACTTGTTTGTTGTCTTCATTGTGAAGCCAAACAATTGCAAGGTTGTTAATGCTCCAAGAGAGAAAATGAAATTACATATTCAATTTATTCTGCGCAGAAACAAATTACCACGAATAAAGGAAGGGATTTATTTGTATTCCTGTGGTGGAGTTGGTGACTTCCAATATGATAGAGCGGCTTCTCTACCTCCATCAGCCCCATGAGGACTTCACAATGACAGTGACTTCAGGGCAGCCACAGGTTTCTATCTAACCATCAACACATGCGGAGCGGGAGGTGGATCTTTGTTATCTCAGTAGCCTGGCCTCCAGCAGGCTGTCTTGGGATTCAGTCTTTTCCTTTCTGAAAGAAGGCCATGCTATTTAATACTGTATGTGCAGCATGGGCTAGACTCTGGTCTTTGAGACATTGGTGTAAATTCAGCATTTCCTCACTGGAGTTGCTCCAGAACTGCACTCTTGTAACTTAGATCAAAGCCTGGTGTAAGGTGTATTCAACAGAGACCACACTCTGCTGTCAGTTACGCCACTATCATGACTTCGGCGGAGTTACTTGGGATTTCCAGCGGTGTATATGTGTGGGCATATGAGGACGTGTGTGTGTTTTTTGTGATAAAGTATTTGAATGAGTTAAGCCCTTTATTGTATCAGTATCAAATGGTATCTTTATCCAATTAACTTCTACAGTGCTTGACTTCATCTTTCTCCAAAGCTGACTTAAAAATTAATGATACTTTGCATTTCTCGTGCCTTTCATCTGACGATCTTAAATGGATGGCTGGTAGCAAAGGGTTGGTTGTTTTTTTTTGTTTTTTTTAACTAGCTGCTAAAAATGTAACAAATCATTAGGGGGATTCACTTCCTGTGTCTTGCTCTCTGTGTTACTAAGCAAGCACAGGCTGAGGACAGGTATTTGAACACTCCATCATCTGTATCCCATAACACAGCCAAGAAGAGCACAGCTATTTAATATAGAATATCTTATTGCCCTTATATAAATCCATGGTACGCCCACATCTTGAATACTGCATACAGAGGTGGTCTCCTCATCTCAAAAAAGATACACTGGCATTAGAAAAGTTTCAGAGAAGGGCAACTAAAATGATTAGGGGTTTGGAATGGGTCCCATATGAGGAGAGATTAAATAGGCTTGGACTTTTCATCTTGGAAAAGAGGAGACTAAGGGGAGATATGATAGAGGTATATAAAATCATGAGTGATGTGGAGAAAGTGAATAAGGAAAAATGATTTACTTGTTCCCATAATATAAGAACTAGGAGCCACCAAATAAAATTAATGGGCGGCAGGTTTAAAACAAATAAAAGGAAGTTCTTCTTCACAGAGACACAGTCAACCTGTGGAACTCCTTGCCTGAGGAGGTTGTGAAGTTTGGACTATAACAGGGTTTTAAAGATAATTAGATAAATTCATGGAAGTTAGGGCCATTAATGGCTATTGTTAGGATATAGATATTCAGGCCTGTCTGCAAAGGCCTATACTTTAAGAATTTAGGTGTATTCTTATCACTTAGCTTGTTATAAAGGTATAAAAGAAAGAATCAAAAATCACTGTCTATCTGTGTAATGGCCTTCTCTTACTGTGACAGTCTGAGGCCTGGTTCTTCAGCTAAGCAGCAGAGGCCAGCCATAAACTGGGAAATGTATGGTCACATCCTCACATTCCAAACTAGTCACATTGAAATAAGGTGCTATTGGGCTGTTAGGAATACAATCCTGTCCTGATATTTCTATCACCTCCAGAGAAAGGGAAGAGCCTAGAAGATGTAAAAGGAAATTTAGTTTGATAGCATCCTGTCTGGCAAGAACTCACTTATCAATAGCTGGGATGTGAAATCCTCATTTCTGTATTGGTCTATCACTGTAGTCTTCACTTCCCTATTGTTTGTCTGTATAATCTCTGTCTAGTTCTGTGATTGTTTCTGTCTGCTGTATAATTAATTTTGCTGGGTGTAAACCAATTAAGGTGGTGGGATATAATTGGTTAAATAACCATGTTACAATATGTTAGGATTGGTTAGTTAAATTTCAGTAAAATGATTGGTTAAGGTATAGCTAAGCAGAACTCAAGTTTTACTATATAGTCTGCAGTCAATCAGGAAGTAAAGGGGGGATGGGAACAGGGACTGGGGATGGAGGTGGGGGAATTGGGATCATGTTTTGCTAAAGGGGGGGATGGGAACAGAAACAGGGACACAGACAAGGCTCTGTGGTGTCAGAGCTGGGAAGGGGGACACTAAGGAAGCAAACTGGAATCATGCTTGCTGGAAGTTCACCCCAATAAACATCGACTTGTTTGCGCCTCTGGACTTCGGGTATTGTTGCTCTCTGTTCCTGCGAGAAGGACCAGGGAAGTGAGAGGCTGAAGGAATAAGCCCCCTAGCCAGGATGGGTAAGGAATGGTGTCTCTAACCTTTGTCAAAGAGTGGAGATGGATGGCTGGAGAGAGATCACTTGATCATTACCTGTTAGGTTCATTCCCTCTGGGACACCTGGTATTGGCCACTGTCGGTAGACAGGATACTGGGCTGGATGGCCAAAGGTCCATCCTTTGGCCTGACCCAGTATGGCCATTCTTGTGTTCTTTATAATTAAATACAGGTTTTATTAACCTGACATGAAATCTAGCCAGACCCAGACAGAAGAAGGTCACTTGTTTGGGAGGTAAGAGGGTAATGGGGTCCTCTGGGACCTTCTGCACTTAGCAGCTGGTTATGGGGTAAGTCACAAACTCAATGTACTGTGGTGGCGAGAATGATGATTCAGCTGGAGCAGTGTTTGTTCTCCTGGGATAGCAGGGCTGGCTTGTAACCTGGGGAAAGCTCAGCTGGAAATTAATGTGCACAGGCCATGAAAGCCAGGAACATCCACTATAACAGGAATCAGAAGGGGGTAACATCTTACAAAGAACCCACGAAGAGTAGTGGCCACATCACACCCTTGGTTTTGCCCACGCAGCCCACGAGTGCCAGCTGCCTGCAAGTGGGACATCAACCATTAAAGAAAAGGAAAAGTGACTTCCATGGTGATACAATATCTCTGCCTTCCAGCCCTGGCCTGTCAGAGCTGGAGGGAGCTTGATAACTGGTGATGTATGTGCAATGTGCATGTAGGGTACGTCTATATGTATATTGGGGCTGCACAGACCTCGCTAATGAGAGAAGCAGAGATGGAAAATATTGTAACCCACTGTCCTGCAAGGTGCAGCTGGGAGCACTGGGGGAGGCCAGATCTCTTGGGGTGGTGGGAGCTGCTCTGTGCACCACAAGCTTGGAGGCCAGTGCTGCGGGCACCCCCAGCCCAGGGCTATAAGGGCTCTGGCCCGTGGTGGGCCCCATTAGCACTCGCATACTCTGGGTAACACTTGGTTGTTTCACCAGGGCTGCCAGGCCAGCAACAAAGGATCAAAGACCCTCAGCACAGCAGCTTCACCGGTTACAGCAAAAGGTACCCGCCCAGCCCCTGGGGAGCCCAGCAGAGGGTACCGGGGTCACTGTGTCTCTGCATTGTCCTCCTGACAGCATCTGCTGCCTGCCCTGGGTCCTTCCGCTGCAGCTACTGCAGCCCCGCAAGCAGCAGGGTGTGTCAGCTTCCAGCCTCAGATCCCCAGCTCCTGCCCTGCTGCTCGCATGCTGCCTCTGGCTCCCTCCCCAGCCAGGTCCTCCCTGGACTCAGGTTGTGTACTCTGGAGGACTGTGGAGCCGCATATTTGCTGCTGCACTGGTAACACAGTGCCCTCTACTGGCTGGATCATCCCTGTCCAGCTCAGCCCAGCTGGGGCAGGGAAGGTACCAGGAATGCACCAGCGGGTGCATTACAACCCTCTCTGTGAGGAGCTTTCTCTCCCTTTACTGGTGACTGGGACACATAGAGGTTGATAAGCCTGCTGCACTCTTGGCTGGTCAAGGGGGAGGCTTTGAGTTTATGTAGACTGTGCTTGTAGAATCAGTGGTGCCAGACTCAAGCCCTGCTGCTACCACCCCCTGCAGGGGTGCACTGTAACCCCAGCTAGTCCGAGGGCGGGCCTTACATCCTCCTGCCCGCTGTGCCCAGCCCTGGAACATGCCCACCACCAATCTAGCCCCAGTAGTAGTAACCAGGAGGGCTAGCTCCTTGAAATTTGCTTTAGCCCCTTGTGGTTCTGATTTCCATGACCTTTTGAATGAATGGGGTTTCCTGTGCAGCAGCTGAAGAAGAGCAAAGATACAGTTCCCAGGGAGGAGTTAGAGCTGGGCAGAAATTTTCCAGTGGAAAGTGCTGATTGGATGACATTGGAAAGCTCAACGGGCATATGTTGATTCCACTAAAACTTCCAAGAGAAACCAGGCCAGTCTGCCAGCCTGGTGCCCTGCCAGCCCTCCTGCTTTCTAGCCAGCTGATAGCAATCTGCCCAGCTCTACATCTGCAGATCTGTTGGACTGTCCTGCTTCCTGCGTCCCTCTTCTCCTCTTCTCCCCATGTACCCAGGGCTTCCCTGCTCCCTGGTCCCTAGCTCCCCCATCTACCTACCTGCTGGGCTGCCCTGCTTCCTGGGTCCCCCTTCTTCCCAGCTCCCCATCTGCTTGCCTGCTGGGTTCTCTGTCTCCCCATGTATCCATCTGCTGGGATTCCCTGCTCCCTGAGCTCTCCAATTCCATGGGCTGCCTCCTCCTCGTCTGCCTACTGGGCTGCCAGGGAGTCCGGCGTCCAGGAAATGGTGCAGTCCAGGCAGTCAGGAGAGTGGGGTGGCACAGCAGTTCCCCTGCCGGGTCGCCCAGGGAGCAGGGCAGCTCAGTGCCAGGCAGGCGGCCAGCAATCCAAACAGCCATTTCAGTTCTCCTGAAACTGAACTTTTTGAATTTCATTCCTATGAAAAAAATCAACAATTTTGAGTTTTTGTCCCAATGTGGCACTTTTGTGACCCTTCCCCAAAACACATCCCTAGGTGGTGCCTGTCTGCACCAGGAGGTGCCCAAATACCTGGGCAATCTGCCCCCATGGCTCGTTTTCTCCAATAACATCAGCCTCATTTAGGGTGACCAAACAGCAAATGTGAAAAATCGGGACAGGGGGTGGGGGGTAATAGGATCCTATGTAAGAAAAAGACCCCAAAAGACTGTCCCTATAAAATCCAGTCATCTGGTCACCCTAGCCTCATTGAAAAACTACCCGGTGCAGAGCAGAATGATTTCCCAATCAGCTGTTTCCCTCTAAGACCCTGTGCTCCTTCCTAGAAATGCACGGCAGGCTGCAGAAATTACAGACAGCTCCCGCTCTGGGCGGCAACGAACAGTGGGTCCTATTCTGTGCTGCTTTATATTTAGGTTTTATAATCACTCACATATTTTAAATTTAACCAAAGCAACGTTTCTCTAACGTGAGCAGCAAACAAAGCCTAAGCTGTGCTGAATGAGCTCTGCACTGCACCCTTCACTTCCCTAATGCTTTTCCTGCTCCAAATTATCCCCCGAGCATTCTCTTTAGCCAATGTATACAAATGATTTGTAGGAGTTTTTCTCCCCGGCAGCATAATAACCCAGCAGGGCCATGTGGCTAGTAGCCCTGTTCCTGCTCAATTCAGAGAGACTGCTTGCTTTTGTGCAGGACTCTCACACATTTGTTCTTTATTAAAATGAAAATTAGCATGAAGCTCAGCTACCAGCTTGATAGTTTCTGAAGCTGCCTAGCAAATACTTATGTTAAACCAATTCCGAGCTGTCCTATAATTCCACTCTCCGAATGGAACGGGCTTGCTGGCATAAATCAGAAAGCAAAGTTAACTGTTCTAAGATGCTGCACAGTATTAGTGCAAGTGATGCATGTTTCTCTTGGAGCCAAAGCTAATAGAGGAGTATAAAGGAGACCAGAGCTGTAATACAGCCGAGTCATTAACAAACATCTGGAGAATAGCTCTTTATATTACACTAGAATGATATTTCAGATTTAAGGTCTACATGGTGGGCATTTCAAAGACTTTGAAGGGATTCTATTAGGCCTGCCACTCAAATTCCCATTATCCTGCAAATTATCTTTCACGTCAGGATTATTGAGTCCATCATTAACCGTCCACGAGTCTGGTTTAAAAGCTCACTGGACTGCACGGAGAATTAGAGAAAGCATGGGCTGAATTCCACCAGCATGTAGCCCCTCCGTGCAATGGAAGGAAACTGATAAGAGAGGATATCTCTTTCCCTGCCATGGTCCATTTCATGTTGGAAAGAAAAAATCCCTTTGTGACCCCAAATATAGTGATTGGTACAATCCTGTGCACAGGAGAAAAAGCCTACATGGTGAAGCACCTAATTCATTTAGACCTAGATACTGCTGGTCTCCAAGTATTCTTCTGAATCTTAGTGACGTATATTCTGCCAATATCTCCTTGGTCAGAGAAATCCAATCCCTGATCTAGGGCTGCTCCGTATTTTCTATTGAAAGCTTTTTTCCCCATGGAATACTGGGGTTTTGACAAAATGAAAATTTTAACAGAATTTTTCCTCAGAAATTTTTGATTTTTCACTAGCAAACCAAAAAACCCCCCCCAAACCCAAAAATATTTGTCCAAAACCTGATTTGGGGGGTGGGGCGGGGTAGTTTTTTTGGATGACAAATTTCAACTTTCTTAAAACTGAACATGTTTCAGGTTGAGGGGGTGGTATTTTTTTTTAAGAAAAGTCAAAATTTTCTGATAAAAATTTCAACAAAAGCAAACAAATCCTTTAGTTATTTTTTTAAAGGAAAAAAGCCTCCATTTTCTGTCAGTTCTACAGAGATTGCCTAGGAGAGGAAAAGAGCCTTTGGAATATTTAACCCACCGGTTGTTATTGACTATATTTTCAGGTGTCTGCACAGTTCCCTGTTGTTTCTCAGTTGAAATAAATCCATTCCCAAGTCAGTATCCAAACAGAATTTCTGCCTGATGGGGAGTCTCTGACATCCACTACTCTTTGAGAAATGGTTTTAGAAGTACAAATCAAAGGTCTGATTCATCACAGCTCTGCTCTGGCCTAACACTGGAGTGGCTCAGGCCCTGACTCTGCCCTACATTACTGTACAGCGGTGCCTGTCCATCAAACTCAGTGGGGTCACTGTGGATGTGTAGCGCTGTCACTGAGATCAGAATCTGGCCTCATCTGCACAGGTGGAACTGAGGGCAGAGTTGACAAGCGGTTGGATTTATCATTTGTATGAGTAATGGGTGCGACCCTGGAGACAGAGAGATGCCCACGGCAGTTGCTTCTGTGTCTGGGGCAGTGATGTCTGACCTGAGGTGTCTGCATGAGGGAGATGCCTAAGCACAATCTGTTCCCATGGCTGTCCAAGGAACAGGGCACGTGCACACCGTGTTAATAAAGGAACAGCAGTAAGGAAAAACCGGGCTTTGGAGCCCCGATTTCTCCTCCACATGGGAAGCTGAGCTGCAAGCCCTGAATTCTGCCTTTGCTTAGCAAAGAGGAATGATCTCTTGGAGGAAACATGATGGTTTTGCTCATGCATCATCTGTGACCACATCAGAAATACTGAGCTGGACTTTGCTTATTAATAATACCAAGCTCTGAACTGGCACAGTTCACACACAGAGCTCCAAGCTCTTCACGAAGGAGGTCAGGATCATTATTGCCATTTTACAAAGGGGGAAACTGAGGCACATAGCGGTTGTCCAAGGCCACCCGGTAGGCCAATAGCAGAGCCAGAACTAGCCCTCCCCCATAGGCTACATTGCCTCCTATACATTTGGTATTTATCTATCTGAGGAGGGGACCATGCCTGATGCATCGATTCATGCCCAGTTCAGGGCACCACTTTGCTCTTGCCTTCCCAATCAGTGCCCAGCTGAAGTGCTGAGACCCCCAAGGGGGATTCTCAGAGCAGACCAGGCACAGAGCAGGAAGAGGGGCCAGCTGGCACGCAAACACCCAGCGGATCTATGGGCTGGATAGGGAACGGCTCTCCTTGCTGTGCTGCGGGTGCTGAGACTTACATCTACCAGACACGTCCCCGATGGCAGAGCTTGTCCCTGCCCAGCTCCATCCAGGAACGCCTCCCCTACCCCATTAATGAAGAGGGGGCTCCCAGTGTTCAGATAGTGACCCTGAGACTGAGGGCAGAGTGAGCCCAGAGGTTCTTGCTCAAGTTTATTGTGATGATGAGCAGGTAGGCCCAGAGGTAAAGTCTGTCTGTCTTTCACACATGGCTGCAAATTTCAGTGGAGAGGGCATGGAAGTGGGAGTGATGAGCCCTAGGGACAAATTCTGCTCTTCCCTCCCCTGGTGTGACCCAACGGAGGCAATGGAATTACCTTGTGTCCCATTGTCTGAAGCGATGCACGACTCTGCGTGCCAGCCTCAGGGCAGACTGTCAAGCACAGGGCAAACATCTCAAACTGGTGATGTGTTCTATAGTTAGATTTCATCAACCCGTAACAAGTGTGAAATTCTAAAGCACTGTAACAGCCTTACAATGGAATCGCAGACAGTCCCTTGAGCTCTCCAGTCTCGTTTGCCATCCAGGCAAGCTGGACTATGTGATAGATGGTCACTTTACACCAAAAATCACAATATTCAGGATACTCCCAGTCCCAAAGGACCAGTCCTTTATCCCAGGTCAATTCTATTCAGATCTCAAACTGAAGACAACGGCAATAGCTAATCCTGTAATTAACTAAAGATTTATTAACCAAGAAAAGAAATGAGCATTATTTACAAGGTTAAAACACACACAAATGAGTTATGGTTTCAGATTTAAAAGGCAGTAGACACTTCTCTAATAAGCTGCTGGGTATGTCCTTTAGGGCTGACCCAGGCCAAGCAGCATGGGGATCTCTTGCTTATGGTTAGGAATCTTTGCCCCTCAGAATCCAGATGGCATAAAGAGACCCAGTTTCTCCTTTGCATGGACCCCTTGACCCAGAATCTATCTGATGGGATGAGGTCATGCATAAGGCTCCCCTTCCCGAAGGGAGCCAGGAATGCAGTCAACAAGGTCTCTGTCCTTTGATGCTGCACAATGCCTCACTTGCCTTCAGTGGGCCACCTTGTGTGCAGGACGAGCACTTTACCTTAATTAATGCTGCTTTTGCCATTTGGCGAGTTACACAGTTACCGTGGTTTACAATGCAAACGCTCAATATAACTTCATACCATGGTATACAGATATTACAAATATGATTAATACATGCAGCATCCTACAAGCATTCCATCAAGTTTAAACACTGAACACACTCTTACCACACTAATATCTGTTTTAACTATACTAACCCACAGGTGAGCCAGACTGGTTTCCAGCTATGCATTTGTCAGTGTTCAGTGAGGCCTGGGGCCTTAGCATGAGCTGGCAGCTGGTCTGCCAGTGGCACACCCTGCATTTCCCTTGGGGTCACTGACAGTTTCCCCAGTGTCATCATGCAGTACACAAGGAGAGGATCAAGCACTGGGTGTTTTCTAATCCAGAACCGCAGGGCATATTTTATCCTGAGATGTGTCAGAATCCAGCAGACAAAATGAACCATTAGGTGCACTAATGGTATGTTAATTACATAAGTGTCACCGTTTACTACCAACGCCACCTCCTCAGGGGAGAACTCCGAATACATATTTTTAAATGACTCATTAGTTGGTGCTGTGCTGAGCACTCTTTAGCGAATTGTTTTCACTATGCTGTGTGCGGGATGCAGTGCATTGTGGGGCTCCAGCACTGGCTGTTTAAAGTCTAAACAGGACGTGTGTGGTTGGAGTCCAGGGAGTGGAAAGCAGAACTGCTGGCTCTGCAAACTGCCCTGGATCAGGTAAATGTTTCCATTCTCGGTCCCTCATTTCTGGGCTCCAAACACTTTGGCACTGAGATACCATAGAGACATGACAGATAGAGAGATGTGCACGGACATGAATGGATGGATGAGATTGATTTTCCTTTTAGACTGAAAGTTTTTTGTTTCTGTTTTTCCTCTATACATAAATAAAGCTCACTGAATGTCAAACCCAGCTGCAAGTGGTCAATCTTTCTGTGGCATTAAACACACCAAAGCCAGAGAATTCATGTCCAGGCCTGCAGTGACATTAATGTAGCCACATGCTGCACTGGGCGCAGTCCGGACTTTTTGCACCTGAAGCAGCTCCTGAGATGGGGATTGTTAAAAGGGCTTCCTCTTCCTGATCCTGCGGTGCTGTGCTGGTCCCCTGGGGTCATGAAGAGCAGCCTGGGCCTTCTGGTGAAGACAAACTTGCTGTGTGAGATGTACGTGTCCGGGGAAGGTGGCCACCGGAAGAGGCTGCCACCCCGGAGTTCGTTCTGATGGCTCCGAGCTGCGCAGCTGAGGTGGGAGTCCCACACTGCCCCCTGAGAGGGTCTCAGCTTTGGCTCATCCTGCTACAATCCGAAACAAAGTTCCAGGCCTGCCTGGCGGTGGGGGTGGGGAGTTACTGCTCAGGCCTGTCCCAGCTGCTGATTCAAACCTCCAGATACCTCTGGGCAGGGTAGGGTTGCCAACCCTCCAGGATTGGCCTGGAGTCTCCATGAAGTAAAGATTAATCTTTAATTAAAGATTATGCCATGTGATGAAATCTCCAGGAATATATCCAACCAAAATTGGCATCCTTAGGGCAGGGATGGGAGTTAACGGGACAGGCCTTGTGCTCAGAAGAGCTTCTTTGCCCTGGAGCAGTTCCTCATCCCCACATGGGCCTGTGAGAAACAGCAGATTGTGTGTTTGTGGGGGTGGGGGAGGGCAGAAACCTTCCAGAACACCAGAACACCTGGGTTCCTTGAACTGCGGCACATTGAAGAGATAATGAGGTCAGTTCTTGGGACCATCCCAGCAGTACTGGATGCCCATTTCCCCACGGCAGCAGATTGGGCCTAAGGGTGCTGGATACAGAGAGGCTGCCAGAGCAATTTTGCAACCACTGCTCTGCCTCTGCAGCTGGAGTTTGCTGGGGAATCTCTGCACTGTACTCAGCAGCTGGGGAGAGGCACTTGGTGGTCCTCAGAGTCTGAAAAAAAAGTTTGTCTTTCCCAAATACCAGAGCAGGGGGTGGGGCTGGAGCGAGAATTACTGTCACCAAATCAGGGACTGGATTTTGTTGTCTATTTATCTATTACATTCAGAGGGGATTTGATGCTTATTAATGGAAAGGACTCAGATCCCAGTGCCCAGCCGGTAATGCTGTGGCCAAGAGTCTTGCAAACTTTCCCGACCTCGTGCTCCAGTAGCCTTTGTGCAAAATGCTCTCTGTGACATTGACCCCTGGGCTGGTCCCTGCAGCGGTGGTGGGTACTTCCGGATATGTGCTCCCCTAGGGTGTCTGTGTCAGAGAAGGCGTCGAGCTGCATGGCCTGTCCGTGGGCTTAGTTTTGGGGGTCACAATCTGGTCCGAGACATCATCTGGTTGGACCCCTTCTCTTTAGCCAAGGCAGACTTGGATGGGTGCAGTATAGTTGATTTCAGGACTCAAGGAGAAGCCAAGAGAGTGAGATAGGGTAGAAGGAAAGAGACAGTGGGGCAGAAAATAACTCAACAAGAGAAACAAGACAGGGTGTTATGTGGCTCTGCGGTACAGGCAGTTAGAGGGACCCCTTAGCAGGGAGGGGGTCTGGCTCTGTTGTGGGTGGGGATAGTGAGCAATGCTGGGCAGAATGCAGTGACTTTTCATGTCTGCGCCAGTGAGATGCTCTCGGGAGCTGCGGGAGGCTGGTCGTTTGAGGCTGGCTCCATTTCCAGCCCTGTTGCTGCCTTTAATCTGCCCTTCCAGGAGCAGCTGCTGACCAGCAGAGAGATGCAGTCTGACAAGGCTCCTCCGCGGTGTTTAGAGTGACAAGCCAGAAAGTGCCAATGGGCAGTGCCAGCTGGGACCAGCTTTCCAATAAAGCTCTTACGCCCCGAGTGTGACCAGGCTGCGGGACACGGGGTGATGGAGGGAACACAACACTTTCTAACTGGGAGGAAGCAGGTCATTGTTTTGACCTTGTAAGAAATAGCACCGTGCCATGCTGTGCCAAGACATGCCGTGCCATGCCATGTCATGCCACACTGTGCTGAGCCATGCCATGCTTGCAATCCAGCTGGCGGGCCTGTGATGCTGACAGACCAGGTGCCAGCTCATGCCATGGTCCCCATGCCTCAGGGAACACTGACAAATACACAGCTTGAACCAGTCTGGCTCACTTGTGTGTTAGTATTGTTAAAATAGGTGTCAGAATTATAAAAATGTGTTTAGCGTTTAGACTTTATTGAATGCTTGTAAATTGCTACATGCATTAATCACACTTATCACATCTGTATCCCATATTATAAGGTGATATTTAAGTATTTGTATTATAACCATCTGCAAATCATTAGACAGGAGAGAGACATTAATTGCTGTGAAGGGCTGATCCCCAAGAGAAGGTATGTCCTGCCCCACAAAGAAGGCCCATTGACACGAGATGAACTATTGTGGAACATCAAAGAGGATAAAAGACTTTGTGGATTGCAGAGGAGTCCTGCAGGTGAGTTCCTTCAGCAGCTGAGTTTACAGCTCCAAATGCAAGGGAGGAAGGGAATACAAAGCCCTAACAAGAAGGAACTGTATCTTTATGCTGCTTGGACTCTGAGGGGCAAGGATTACTAGGCATAAGCAAAAGACCCCCAGTGCTTGGCCTGGGTTAGCCCTAAAGGACATATGGAGCTTACTTATTATGGAAGCTTCTATTACTTCTTGAAACTGAAGATTGGAACTCATTTATGTGTATATATGTTTACCTGGTTTAACCTTGTCAATAACTCTCTTGTTTCCTTTTCCTAATTAATAAATCTTTAGATAGTTGATTAGAGGATTGGTTACAAGCATTGTCTTTGGTGTGAGATTTAAGGTGCAAATGCCCTGGGGTAAGAACCTGGTCCTTTGGTACTGAATATTGCTGTGATCCTTGGTGTAAGGGGACATCTATCACAAGGTACACTCCTCTAGGTGGCAAGATAGATTGGAGTACTCAAGGGGATGGTCTGTGACTCCATTGTTAGGCTGTTATAGAGCCTGGAAAGTTTGCACTTGATAATTGGTTGGTGAAATCTAAGTAGAGAACTCACAGCCAAATTGGGGTTGGTGCCCTGCTTCTTAACAGTCTGCCCTGAAGTTGTACTCACCAGGGCCACCCAGAGGGGAGGGAGGGGCAAGTGGGGAAATTTGCCCCAGGCTCCAAGCCCCACAGGAGCCCCCATGACAGTTTTTTGGGACCCCTGGGACGGGGTCCTTCACTCACTCCACGGGCCCCGGAAAAATCTCGTGGGGCCTGGACCCCTGGAGACTCTTCCACTCTGGGTCTTCGGTGGCAATTCGGTGGTGGGGGGTCCTTCCGCTCCAGGACCCGCCACCGAAGTGCCCCAAAGACCCAAGGCGAGAGGGCCCCGCCGCCAAATTGCCGCCAAAGACCCGTGGGACCTGCCGCCAAAGTGCTGGGTCTTTGGCGGCAATTTGGCGGTGGGGCCCCCCCGCCACGGGTCTTCGGGGCACTTCGGCGGCAGGTCCCGGAGCGGAAGCACACCCCCCCCCGCCGAATTACCGCTGAAGCGGGGGCCCCCCGCTGCCGAAGACCCCAGGCCCCCTGAATCCTCTGGGCAGCCCTGGTACTCACACTCCTAAGCCACTGCAGGACAGCTTGACAATAATACACATGGCCCGACTATGGTGAAGGCCGATGGTTTCACTCGGTTGGGTTCTGCATTTGTGTCTGGTTACGTATCATTAATGCTGTTTCTCTGGCCTCCAAAAGGTGTGTTGTGCCCCTTGGAGTCTGGGAGAAACCTCATAGTGACCCAGGCCATACCCTACCATGGAGATGACACTAAGGTGACTCTGCAGCTGGGGCAAGGGTTACTCCCCAGGGCCCCAACGCAGAGACCAGCTGGGGCCCAGGGGCAGTGGTGACTGAGGCCCCAGAGGGCTCTGTCAGTGTCTCTGCCTGGTGATGTGCACTGCAGACTGAGTGATGCATCCATCACCCCATCGCTGAGCCCTGGTGGGCTCATCAGCTTCTCTTCACTCACCAGCATGTGTCACACAGTTGGGCCCTTGGGCCCCTGCCCTGCCGCTGCCTAGCACCTCACTCTGCACTGGACCCAGCCTGGAGGTTCTCAGTCATTTGGGGCCCGATTGCCCCAGGGCCTACTGTGAGTGGGTCTGTGATACCCCCTCCCCTGTCCCATCCAAGCTCAGTTTCCCCAGCAGGCTGGGCAGCACAGCTGAGCTAGGGACAGGGGAGAGTAGTAGAGTCCTACCCCAGGGATTAGCAGGGACAGGGAAGAGGGAAATGGTGGCCCCTGAGGCTGGCTCTGGGCTGCACGTAGAACTCTGCATCTCCCCCAGCCCATACTCAAAGCCCACCTGCGGGCCCGTGGCAAGGGGGAGTGAGGAGCAGCTGAGTGTGAGAGGGGCCTGTGCACCGGCAGTGTGGGGCCCAGAGCAGGCACAATCCCTACCCTGCCTTCCTGATGGCAGTAACCTGCTCCTGCCATGGCCCATGGAGCTACCCTCGCCCCCACCCCCACTCCAGCCAGCCTGTACTTGGTAGCCCACCCCAGCCCCAGCTTCCCCCATGCACCTGCGGTTAGAGGCCCAGAGGTCATGCTGGGGATGTGGGCCTCTTACTCCTTCCTATATTGCTGTATGGCCTCAGTCAGACTGCACCCACAGACTGCAGACAGAACAGGGAGCTGGGCTGTTTTGTTTTTTTTCACTTTCCTCTGCAGCAGGGGACTGGGGCACCTGCTGGGATCAGCTGGGCACGTCTCACCCGGTCAGTTCCCTGCCATCGCAGGGAACCTCCCGCGCTCTGCCTGGGGCACGCTGTTTAGTTTCCTGAGGACTGAAATGTTCTGCTTTAACGTTAACGTGTTGGGGCTTAATACAGCGGTATCTAGGCAGCGGTGGTGGCCTGTGATGGGCAGCAGGTCAGTCTAGATGATCAGATGGCTCTTTCTGGCCTTATACGCTATGAAATGTGAGGAAAGTGAAGCAAAAGGGGGCTGGGGATTGTACGCTGTGTCCCTGGGACTTACCACTAACTGTGAGGAATGTTGGCTGTGTTCTTCAGCAAGGTCAACCCCCAGTAGATGGGGTAAGACTCCAGCCCTGCCCACAACATATTCAATCATTAAGAGCTGTCTGAGCTCTGCTCACACTATTGTGGGGTTGCCGATCTCACGGGAAGCCGTCATTCAGCGAGTGCTGTGGCTTGGTTTGGCACAGCAATGAACACACTTTTGCAGATGCTGCCATAGGAATTATAGTGGACTCCAGCTGCCTGGGCTCCTTGTGTGTTCTCAATCCACTTGTCAAGCTGCCTCAGAGTATTGTTTCCACACAAGATCTGTTTGGCAACCCCGTTATTTTGTGCGCTGTGTGTGTCACTCCTTATAAGCTGCAACAGCTCGGTGCTGTGGCAGAGGCGGATAAACACCATAATCACATGCGGCTGTCTGATGAGGGACAAATTTTGAACATTTCCTTTCTAAAGTGTCACAGTTAGCACAGTTTCAGCTCTCCTTCTCCCAATGCCCGTTCCCTCTCTGGAACACTCCTGCTGAGACAAGAACGGGGGGAGAACGAGGCTGACTCCACAAACTGCAAACAACTCAGAGAAAAGAAAAGGACAGAGAAGCGTCTCTATTAGCTGAGTCCTGCTGCTAGCAAATCTTAGTGTGTGGAACTTCCCGGACATGCAGAGAGCGGGGCCTGAACACTGGGCAGTCCTTCCTTAGGGAGTTTGCAAATGCACAGCTATAGCAGCCCTGTCGGACCCAAGCTGTGCAGCCTGGAACTGACATTCAGACCCTAGCGGATGTGCTCTGGAAGCCACTGTATGTAGCGTGGGCTAATATCACCATTCCCAGGGCACGGGGCAGCATGCAGCCTAGGCACTGTTTGGCTCCCATTCACCCTCTGCTTGAGGGCCTATGCACTGCCTCGGCCTTGTGCTGGCCTCTGCATAGGATCACCACCCTGCTGGTCACTTAGCCTATTCCAACCCGGCTCTGTCTGCTCCGAAGGAGGAGCCACTTCACAGCAAGGGCTCCTCCCAGGCCCCATTGTGACTGTCAGCTCTCAGCTGTGTCAGGAACCTGCTCATGGAACGTCCCAAGGATGCTCGGAGACTGGGCAGGATGCATTCTCCCCACTCTCTTCTCACTCCCAGCCAGTGGAGCCCTTCCTGCTCACACCTGCCACACAAGTTCCCCTCTGGGCAGAGACCAAAGCTGGCAAATCTCACCTCAGAAAGACATTGTTCCAAAAGTGCAGCGTGGCTGAGGACAGGGTTACAGCGAAAGCTGTTCTGCAACTTCAGCTACTGCTGCTGCTGCCAGGTCCCCGCTCTGCATGTTATTAATGTCCTCCGGCAACTTCCCTTCTGTGCTGGAGGGGGGGTGGGGGAGGGCAACTAACTAATGGGCTTTGCCCGAGCAACCTCTGTGCCTAGGCTCTGGATCTGCTGTATGTGGCAATTATCACCTGCCTGGGACCAGACATGCTCCAGATGCCTGAGCATCTCGCATAAGCCTCTTCCCTCCAGCACCCTACCTTCCTCCTGTTACAATCAAACCTTCCCTCCTGTCTGTGCACAGCGGCTGCTACTCCCCCCGCAAACAGCCTGTTTAATACAGGGACTCCTGGGGCCCCCCAGGAGATACACTTGCCTCTTGCTCCCCCCTGAGCAGGAATACTGAACTGATGGCTCCTGGGCAATTAGCTCACTGGCTAGGGTGACCAGAAGTCCCGATTTTATAGGGACAGTCCCGATTTTTGGGTCTTTTTCTTATATAGGCTTCTATTCCCCCCCCCCCAACCCTCTGTCCCGATTTTTCACATTTGCTGTCTGGTCACCCTTCCACTGGCCCATCTGACTGTGTCTGAGCCCTTGAGTGTCACTATGAGCCCTTCCCCTTGTAACTCACTAGCCAAGAGGGGCTGATTGTCAAACACTCGGCCTGGTGGTTGTTCACAGTGAGGGCTCTCCTAGCATGCCAGGAGACTGCACTCCTCTCCTCCCTCCCAGGCACTGCCCTGTGGACGCCCTGCAGGACGGCACAGCCAGTGCTCCCAGTTCCAGCCTCACCGGGGTAGAGCCCAGAGAAGCTAGAGGTGGAACTGACCAATTAGCTCCTCCAGGGCCTCTCCTCACCAATTGTGGATTGATCCCTCTGGGATACCACCGAGTGCTTTGTCCAGTCTAGTTCTGAACACCCCAGATTCAGCCTGAGATTTCCCTGTCTGAACTTCAGTCCATTGGTGTGAATGATGCCCTGTTGCTCTTCCAGGGATCCCCTCTCCCCGCTTGGTGTCTGTGCCTTCTGGATAGTTATTTAGATTGTCGTGCCTGCATTTCCATGTGGCATGGCCAGGCCGCGGGCTTGCGGCTATTCTCTTTTCCCTGCAAGCCGGGAGTGACCAATATTCTGTCTGTCTCCCCATTTTCCATCTCCCGCTCAGAGGGTCCACTCTTGGGTCTTTTCAGCAATCATGTTGGTCATTTCTTATTTCTTGGGTGCTCCTTTTTCTCAGGATCAAAGTCTTAATTATAGCTTAATTAAAGATCTCTCCAATCTCTCAGGATTCCCCTCCCTTCTTTGTTGCTGATGGGTCTTAATTCACTCACCCATTGCCTGGGACTCACTAGATTTCTTAGGTCCTTTGATATTTGATTCCTTGGAATCTGATACCCTTACACTGCGGTGTCCCTTGCTATGCTGAATGTGTAGCTCACAGTCACTGGGCCTAAGTCCCCCCTATTAGTCTCACATCTCAGTCAGTCCTCTCTTAGTAATAAGTAGGTCTGGGATGGATCCTCCTCTCATTGGAGTCTCAACTGTCTGGGACATAAAGTTACCCCCCACATACTCTTAGATGGCCCATATGTGGCTTCATTCAGTGTAACATAGGCACTTCACCCCAGGTCTGTGTTCTGCAGTAATGCCCATAGCTGTTCCTCTCTTCTTTCATTCCTTTTATCCTGATTCAAAGTTCTCATTCATCCTCTTCACTCTCAGACTCTAGCTCCCCAGCTTTGTAAACACTTTACTACATTTCCACCTCTTCTCTGTAGATTATACCTCCCGGCCGTGACCTCCCATTCCTGAGAGGTGCCGAGAAAGCTCCCATCATTCCCTCAGGACCATGCTCTTTGCATGTTGTAATATAGCAACTAGTTTTTCTCACTGTTTTCCCCTAGTTTATGCACTTTTGAACAGACATTGTAACAGACTCATACACTTCATCATTGTACGTTTCAGAGCAGCCCCATCTCTGGCTGGCCTTTGAGCCCTGGGAATGCCAAGACCATGCCGGGCAGAGCTAACATTTTCTATAATTGTTCTTTTCTGGGGGCGCTGCCAGATCACAAGTAACACGGACCATTTGAGCCCAGCTGTAGGAGAAGGCAGGTCATGGCTAATTGTCACTAAGGGGGTGTCTGCCCTGGAGCTGTAAATATAATTTCCACCTCAGGTGGGCATGCAACAGCTCTGAGCAAGCCGCTCAAATTGGAAGTGTAGCCATGGTGGCACAAGCAACCAGAGGGGCTAGCTACCCTGAGTAGGTACCTAGGATTTCACACAGGACTCTGACTGGGAGCCCAGCCCTTCCTGCCACCACAGCTGCACTGTGTTATTAGCATGTTAGGTCAATCGGCACTAGCATGGTGTGTCTACCCTAGCTGAATCACACTCTTCCAGCTGCAGTGTAGGACTGAACAGCAATTTAATAAATACATTTATGTCACTTGTGATTTCATAAAATCATAGAATATCAGGGTTGGAAAAGACCTCAGGAGGTCATCTAGTCCAACCCCCTTCTCAATGCAGGACCAACCCCAGCTAAATCATCCCAACCAGGGCTTTGTCAAGCTGGGCCTGAGAAACCTCTAAGGATGGAGATTCCATCACCTCTCTAGGTAACCCATTCCAGTGCTTCACCACCCTCCTAGTGAAATAGTGTTTTCTAATATCCAAACTAGACCTCCCCGACTGCAACTTGAGACCACTGCTCCTTGTTCTGTCATCTGCCACCACTGAGAACAGCCTAGCTCCATCCTCTTTGCAACCCCGCTTCAGGTAGGTTGAAGGCTGCATCGAATCCCCACCTCACTCTTCTCTTCTGCAGACTAAATAAGACCAGTTCCCTCAGCCCTTCCTCATAAGTCATGTGCCCCAGCTGCCTCCTCATTTTCTTTGCCCTCTGCTGGACTCTCTCCAATTTGTCCACATCCTTTCTGTAGTGGGGGGCCCAAAACTGGACGCAGTACTCCAGATATGGCCTCACCAGTGCCAAATAGAGGGGAATAATCACTTCTCTCAATCTGCTGGCAATGCTCCTAGTAATGCAGCCCAATATGCCTTTAGCCTCCTTGGCAACAAGGGCACACTGTTGACTCATATCCAGCTTCTCATCCACTGTAATCCCCAGGTCCTTTTCTGCAGAACTGCTGCTTAGCCAGTCAGTCCCCAGTCTGTAGCAGTGCATGGGATTCTTCCATCCTAAGTGCAGGACTCTGCACCTGTCCTTGTTAAACCTCATCGTATTTCTTTTGGCCCAATCCTCCAATTTGTCTAGGTCACTCTGGACCCTATCCCTACCCTCCAGCATATCTACCTCTCCCCCCAGTTTAGTGTCATCCACGAACTTACTGAGAGTGCAATCTATCATAAGAACATAAGAACATAAGAAAGGCCGTACCGGGTCAGACCAAAGGTCCATCTAGCCCAGTATCTGTCTACCGACAGTGGCCAATGCCAGGTGCCCCTGAGGGAGTGAACCTAACAGGCAATGATCAAGTGATCTCTCTCCTGCCATCCATCTCCATCCTCTGACGAACAGAGGCTAGGGACACCATTCTTACCCATCCTGGCTAATAGCCATTTATGGACTTAGCCACCATGAATTTATCCAGTCCCCTTTTAAACATTGTTATAGTCCTAACCTTCACAACCTCCTCAGGTAAGGAGTTCCACAAGTTGACTGTGTGCTGCGTGAAGAAGAACTTCCTTTTATTTGTTTTAAACCTGCTGCCTATTAATTTCATTTGGTGACCCCTAGTTCTTGTATTATGGGAATAAGTAAATAACTTTTCCTTATCCACTTTCTCAACATCACTATCCCATCATCTAGATAATTAATGAAGATGCTGAACAAAACTGGCCGCAGGACCAACCCCTGGGGCACTCTGCTTGATATAGGCTGCCAACTGGACATTGAGCCATTGATCACTACCTGTTGAGCCCAGTGATCTAGCCAGCTTTCTATACATCTTATAGTCCATTCATCCAATCCATACTTCAGTATTCTTGCTGGCAAGCATAGTGTGGGAGACCATATCAAAAGCTTTGCTAAAGTCAAGATATATCACATCCACCACTTTCCCCATATCCCCACAGCCAGTTATCTCATCATAGAAGGCAATCAGGTTGGTCAGGCATGACCTGCCCTTGGTGAATCCATGTTGACTGTTCCTGATCACCTTCTTCTCCTCCAAGTGCTTCAAAATGGATTCCTTGAGGACCTGTATGTCTCCCAACTATTCCAGTCTTGCCTCCCCGTTGAGTGCAGTGGGAATGGCAGGATGCAGGCAATTCTGACTTCTCTGGCTGAACACAGAAAGCAGGGAAGCTAATGGGGCTCAGCATTTCTTCTGGTTCAAAGTAGAACATACTTGTTTTCTATCATTGTTTAAAGTGCCGAATTCTGCCATTTCTGGGGCTTAAATCTTCTTAGCATTTCAACACTAATGGGTGTCAGGCCAGACTCTAAGCACAAGAGCTGCAGCCGTGATTTTGTTGCTGTTTTAAGCTCTTATTTTTCTTCTTATTAATTGCTGTGCACGTTTTATTGGCTCACTTAGCACCGATTCAGGAAGGAAGCGAAGCCTTTGAACAGGGTGCTGACTAAATACTTTTGGATCACTTACACTTGCCTCTTTTGTTCCGATCCCATTGAAAGCGTGGATCAAAAAGGAACAAATTTAATTGTGGGAGATGAGAGTAATGATGCTGAAAGTATGCGGCTCCCTCAGCGAGGGGTCTCTAGCACCAAACATCCCTTTCAACTTTTAAAATAACTCCGATGCCTGCCATCATCCTGGGCTCTTTGATTTCTTCCCACTGATTTCTCTCTCTGTCCCATATGGGCCTTTTGCCAAATGTTGAGCATTTTCCACTGTGGATCTGAATACCGAGACAAAGCTGTTCAGAACTTGGGGGCTCCGGCGAGGTGCCTAAAGCCACAATTAGCATCTCAGTAAGTAGCTTAATGTTCAGCAGCAATAAACTCCTGCTAGGTGACCTGACTGGTTACAATGGCAGAATCCAAACACGTCCCACGCCAGCTTTCCAAACAAACCGGAGCCAAATAGACACAATGCTTCTCAGCAAGATTTAAACCTACAACCTTCAGAAGAAAAGCCCAAGCCTTAGCCACCTGCACTAAGGACTGGGAAACTAACAACCTCGGCAGGTGTTGGGAACTGCTCTCATACACTAAGCCAGGGTATTATTCTGCATAGGTAAAAGAAACTGCAAGCTGAACATGGTCACTGTCATGTCACTGATGAAGAGAGAACTCTCCCAGTCAGTTTGAATTTCCCCAGTGGGGCAGGGGGGCTACTCCTGATTCAGCACCAAGGACAAGGTAAGGGATCCAAAGGAGTGATGCTGCCAAGCTTTGTGCAGCACCACATGGATATTTTAGGCAAATAATTTAATGAGCTCATTTCATATTTCCAAATAATCAGCTTGTAGCCATAAACTTCAGCTGTGGCTCGAGTGCTGGAGAAAGGCACTGGCTTGGTAGCCCTGGTGCCTGGAGCCTGCTGCTTACCTGCCCAATGCCAGCACCCCACCACTGGCTGGAACAGCTTCGAGGAAGGTGGGACCTGGCAGAGAAGTCTCTACCCATGTCATGGCAGCTGAAGAAAAATACTGACTTGCCAGGCAGTTGTGCTAAACAAAGATCTCTCCATCCATCTGTGCTTCTCCAATGTCCATTTTAAGCTTTAAACCAGATTGATTGAAAGCGGTGACCTTTTAAACCATAACTCCCTGCCAAACCTGTCTTTCAGAAACCCTCTGCTGATGCATCATTGCTACTAGACTAGCTATTGGGACACATCCAGTGACTTCAGTCATTCACAAATAAACCACATTAACCACATCCCACATGGTTGATTTTCCCAGGCATTCTACAGTGTAAGAATCCCACAGCCAGGATACAATGGGTATCCCCCACTGACTCCAACAGGCGTTCTTGTATTCTGCAGGAAGACAAAGCACTGCAGGCGATGACACAGATATATTTCAAAAAAGTGAAAAAACAATATTGTGAACATTTTTAAAAATTTGATTCCCTCTTGCAGGATTTAAAATGGAACAAATAATTATTTTTTCTAAAAGTTTTCATGATTTTTTCTCTGACCCCCTCCCCAAGTTTTAATTTTGATTTCCCCCCTTCAAGTACAATACAATTAAGAATGTCAACAGTTTGGGATTAGGGGGTTCCCCACTTTTTAATTTTTCCCTTTTTTATGTTGAAGACTTCTCCAACTTTGGAAGGGTGTCAGAGTTACAAGGCTTCAGGGTTCCTTTTAGTGCTCCGTCATTTTTGGGAAAGCTACAGAGAATGAAAAGGGAAAATATCAGTAAATCCCCTTCCCCTAAACCTAGACTTGGTTCCTTCTATCACATTCAGTGGCAAAGAGAGGGCTGGAGGAGAAAAAATTAGGAAAAAGGGGAAAAGAACAGAATAACATTTTAAAAAAATGGTTTCAGTGAAAAATGGGAAGATTTTTAAGAAAACTGACAACTTTTTGCAAAAGTTTTGTCTGGAAAAAAAGGCCAAAAATGTTGTTCCTACATTGGTTGTGTGTCTTTAAAGCAAACAAAAGGATTGTGAGCAACTGTGTTCATACAATGTACATTGTGATTTCTTGGTTGATAGCAGTGCCCTCTAGAACTGAGGTTCCAAAACTGGCTTCCTTTACAACTGCTTTTTTTCTTACACATACAAGTTTCTAAAACCTTCACTTGGGGGCTGAAATTTTCTACCTTTAGTCTCTGTGCTAAGGTGATTCTACCTGGAAAGGTTGAGCAAAATCTCCTCCAACAGTGTTGTAATCTATCAGGCTGAAAAATAAAGATCCTTCAGCTGTTCAATGTTTTGGCTTTTTAAATTTTTGGGGGGTGGTGCATGTCAGAGAACGAGATCCAGACTCATGGAGTTCATGAATGTGAAATTTGCCATGAACATAGTCTGTAATGTAAAAACCCTCTTTGCCATGTTTCAGGATACTGTATTGTAAAAGAGGAGTTATGACTATATGAACATTTACCTGGGTGTGTGCAATAGAAAACACTGCTAAGGTCTGTACTGTGAAGCTATTTTAGGTTTGTAGTTCCCCAGGTCCAGCCTACTGAATTGCCCTGAACCAGGCATGATAAATCCAGGAGCTGGTGAAACACATCCTCTTTGTCAATACTGTCATCCTCCAAAGTGCCCCCTTTTCACTGAGGAAGAAGCACAGAGGTGAGGCAGTAGGGCCTGGGTTCCTTCCAACCCCTACAGCATCTGGCACTCGTTAATCTAGCCATGGTGAAGACTGTACACCACTTACTATGAGGCAGACACAGATTACTGCCCTGTTTTTATTCCACGGGGGAACGGAGCCACAGAGAGGCAAAGGAACTTGATCCCTGAGTGTAAAGAGAGAGCACAGCTTCTGGCAATCACATTCATCAGATGAGTTCAGTACTGGTTTAAGAGTCCATAGGGACAGCTCTGGAAATTGAATGCATTTATTTATCCCAGATCAGGGACCTGGCAGTGCAAGCTACCCTGCATTTCTTCACCTCCTGCCAATTTGCCTCATCCTGAGCTGACAGGCCAACCTGCAGGGGTGAGAGCGCATGCAGGACGTATTCTTCATTATCACCCAGAAGCACAAAGCCCACCTTGGGGCGGGATGGGTCAGAATCCTGTCCCTTTGGTCATATGCGCTTTACCAGAGCCACTGCTACTTACAGCCTGCATCATTTATGAGCTGTGATTCTGAGAACGAATGCTGTGCAGGGCTGGTGCTCACTGATCATGGCATCTGAATGCGCTCCGGGGCGAACGCAGGAGCCATGCCTTAGAACATCTCTGGGGCATATACAGCGATGGCTCCTTGTACCAAGCTAAAGCTCTAGAGAAGGAGCAGATCTTTGAACTGGGGAGAGAGAATGCAGGCCCAGTGGGGGAGCTGGCAAAACATTACTCCAAAGCTCCTGCTCCTTTTGGGAGGAGACATAAAAGCAAGGTCCTGAGCACGTGGCTTCCTTAAGGAGCTGTGGCCCTTGTCATAAGAGTAGGGACGTTAATGTCCCTGTCCAGTCCTAGCTGGGGCTGCTGTATTGTGAGCATGAGTTACCCATCAAGCAACGGAACATTGTCACCACTCGCTCTCCTGCTCACACCACGTCTTTATGCTTCTCTTCTGCATCTCCCCTTTGAAAAGCAAGATAATAATTCCAACCGAACACCAGTCATTTCTTTAATGGAGACAGGATCTTACTTTATATATGCTCTATAAAATCTAGCGTTATGCATTCAATGTGTGTTGTGCTTCTCTCTGACGCTTGCGCTGTAACTCACAAAAGAATAAAAAACACAAAAATACATCTCCATTGACATGTAGGAAAGGGAGCCTCCCAGCTTAACCCCCCTGTCCCGCAAATAAACAGCCTTTGTCATGTGCCACGCAGGACAATACATCAGGGCACTGTCAGATGAAGTGGGGAAGTGGCTGCCAGAGTACTGCACCCAGAAGCTTTACCCAGACCATTATTTAATCCCAGGAGCTTCCCTTCTGGCCATGAACTGGTCATGCCCCTCAGGGGACGTGCCCATATCCCAGCGGGAGTCATCGTCTCTTAGCTGTGGAACCTAGTAGGTGAGGTAAGATGAGGCTACACCCTCCAAACACTGGTTCAGTTCCCAAGGGCCTTGCATAAGCACCATTTAGGCACTACTGACATTCACAAAAACCTCTGCTCAGCTGCCATCTTAGCTGCCAGTGTCTACAGTTCCGTTGATGGGCCCATGCATCAGTGCTGATGCTATTCCATAGCTAGTGAGCCGCTCGGAGCCCTCACTTACACCTAAGCCCTGGCAGAAGACTCAGACAAGGTGTTACCCCGCCATCTCATCTCTGTGGCCCCATCCAGTGGGTGCGCTCTGATTTTCCTGGTATATATCTTCTGGCAGCATATTGGCTTGGATTCTTGTATCAGATTCAGTTGGGACAGAGTCCCCATTCAATTCCCCAGTTATTTTTCATTCTTCAATGTCCTCAATTCTGACTTGGGGGCCTGTTCTAATAATCAGCTTGCCAAGAGCAATGTTTGCATCGCCCATTGCTGTGACTGTGTGCATGCTGATTGTGTCACACTAGGGCTCTCTCTTTTGCAGCTGCTGTCATTTCTCACATGCCCGGGATGTTCAGTAGCACATCTTTCCCTTCCCTCACTGTTACTGCTAATGTTTCATGAAATGCAGTCTTTCTAGGAGTTGTTTTCTTAATAACTTCCACACCAGCTGCTTCCCTATTCTCCTCCTGATTTACCAGTACTTTTATTTGCTGCTCTGCAGCTATCTCCGGTGTTAGTTAATGTTAAGGCTTAACAATTGCATAACTCGTAACAACTGCCCCTTCACAATGTTGTTATTGATGGCAGAAACAATCTTGTCTTTCAGCAGAACTGCTGTTAGTTATTAATAAATAACAAAGGTGTATGTGGTACCAGGCGGTAGGTGAGCATCCCTGTCTTCAAATTTCACTAGTAGATTTAAGGGCTGTGATATGTCACTCTATTGTCTCCTCTTGTTGTTGGAGACAAGGAAAGGACTGTCTTAGGTTCCCTTCTTAAGCTCCATTCTTTTTCAGGGTGCAGTATCCATCACACTATTTCTTTCAACCTTAGTCTCAAAGGGGAATGTGTTCTAATGCTTTGCCTACCATCATATGCAAAACCAAAGCAATCTTCAACTTCAAGAGCTTTTTCTCCAAGTCCATAGCCATTAAACAAGGCAGAGACCCTTCTTTGCTCTTCCTCTATTGCCAGCATCTTTTCTCAGGAGAACTGGCTTCAAATGAGCATTTGTGTTTGAATTTTAATCCTGTTCAGACCCCATGTTGTAGTCACAAAGCAGGCTGGTTGGGCCCTTCATTGAAAGCATTAGAGTTATTCACCGAGAAAGACTGTCGCCATGAGGGAACACTCTTGCGGCAGTGCATGGGATTGCAGTATAGGAGCCCTGGGTTTTATTGCTGGGTCCATCAGGAAGAAGGCAGAAAAAGCATGATGGAAACACTGGTTATGAGAGAGCGAAAGGAGGCTTTGGGAGCACAAGTCCTCAGGGGAGCACCCGCAGAACTTGTAGTTTGCCCCTCCATGGGCTCCTGCATGGTACAGGGCAGGACCAGTGCTTATTGCACTTTCCTGTTTTCATCCGCTCCCGGATCCTCATTCCCACACTATTCCACCTTTGCCTTGTACGAGAGAGCAGGAACCCACAAACGATGGACGCCCCAGCGCTACAGCCTCTGTGACTCATGTCGTTCCTTGTGTGGCACTTGCAGCTGCATGTCTCACGGTAAATAAAGCTGTTTACTGGCATCTCTCTCTTTGGCAAGATTCCATTAAGCAAACTTCAGTTAACCTTCACAGCTTTCCCATATTACACCCCACTGGGCTGTGGCCTCCTTCTCTCTTCTCCAGACACTCTCCCGCAATGTCATGCACATTCAGAAAACTGCATGCCCAGTGACAAATTGACCAGCAGAGCTATCGCATAGGATCAAACCAACCCACTGCAAGGAAAACACAGATGAATAATAACAACACATGCAAGCATTAAATCTGCCTGCTTCAGGCATTGCCTTCGCTCATCCCATTCATGTGCTTATGCAGGGAAATGTAAATACCCAGTGCCCCCCTGGTTGGGTTCACACACCTGGCACTGGGGTTACAGCACATGCTGACAATGGCAGGTGCCACTGCATGACTGAACAGCTGGGCCTCATCTGCAGCAATCAGTGAGGCCTCTGCCGTGTGTGTCACACCCCACTCCAACCTTTTCCCAAAGACCCCATTGTTCCCCTCCCTGCAGTGCTCCCCCTGAACTGCTCCCCCAGGCTGAGTTCTCACCCTGAATGATTCTCCCACCCGAGTACTCAACCTAAACCACTCCCCATACATGAAAGGTGTCCCTAAACCACTCATAGACTTTAAGGTCAGAAGGGACCATTATGATCATCTAGTCTGACCTCCTGCACAATGCAGGCTACAGAATCTCACCCATCCACTTCTATAACAAACCCCTAGCCTATGTCTGAGTTCCTGAAGTCCCCAAATTGTGGTTTGAAGACCTCAAGCTGCAGAGAATCCTCCAGCAAGTGACCCGTGCCCCATGCTGCAGAGGAAGGCGAAAAACCACTCCCTTGCCTGAGCACTGCCCCAAAACCACTCCCCAACTTATGTGCCCCTCTAAACTGCTACCCCCATACAAATTCTCACCCTGACCCATTCCTCATCTCAGCTGCTTCCCCTGACCCCAGTGCTCACCCTAATCAGCTCACTCTACCCAAACAGCTCCCCCACCTCAGTGCTCACCCTAAAATGCTCCTCTACCCAAGTGCTTACCCTAAATCACAGCCTCACCTTACTGCTCACAGTAACCCACTCCACCCACCTTAGTACTCTCCCTGAACTGCGTGTCCACACAAATGCTCCCCCTAGCATGCCCCCCACCTGTGGGCTCTCCCTGAACCGCTCACCCTTTAAGTTTTCCTTACTGGTCACAGCCATGGGTGCGGGCCTCCATGATGGACAGTTTTGTCAGCTGCACTGGGGTGTGGTCAGTCTGATTGCCTGTAAAAGCCCCTCTCTTCTGCCTGTGCTCAGTATGGGGTTTGTAAACCCCATTACACCCACCCAAGTGCTCTCCCTAAATCACTCCCCTAAGTGCTCACCCTAATCCATTCACTCTACCCAAGTGCTCACCTTAAACGGCTCCCCCTGTCTGAATGCTCACCCTAAACCATTCCCTGCCCCATGTGCTATCTCATCTGTACAGTCTGAGGGCCTGTGTAAGGAGGTTAGCTGGGGCTTGACCCTCTCCGGGGCAGCAGGGAGCCACACCGCCTCACTACACACAGTTGTTGTTTGGGGGAATTAGTCCAGCTGCGGGAATCTCTCTCGGCAGCCCTTGCGGTAACTGAAATAAGCACCCTGAACCCAGGCCCTCGGTCAGGACGGGGCAACAATGAGTCAGGAGCTCAGGCCTTCAGGCAGGGCTGAGCAGTAACAGTACAAGCAGTAGTGAGCCCAAGCCCTAGGTCAGGGTGGGGCAATAATGATGAGTCAGGGGCTCAGGCAGGGTTGAGCAATGACAGTAGGCCCAAGCCTCCAAAAGACCTGGGAGAGGGGGAGATGGCCACCCAGGAGTGGGGTGGCAGGGGGGACGCAGGCCCTCCCACTCCACTGCGTCCCAGCCCGGGGCTCTAGCAGCAGCAGAAGACCTGCTGTTGTGTCAGTGGGGATCCTGGCCACAACACACCGACATGGGCTCTGGCAGTGCTGCAGCCACACTAGGGCTGGCCGCCCCCGGGCTACTTCTGACTCCTCCTCTTGTTGTACCTGAGCCACAGTGGTGTCCTCAGGGGGGTCCAGCACCAGGGGTTCCTCGGGGTAGTGATCCAGTGGCTGGCCTGGCAGCTCCTCCAGGTAGTGGGCGCAAGGCAAGTCCAGCAGCTCCTCCGGGTAGTGGGCACAGGGCAGGTCCGGCAACTCCTCCAGGTAGTGGGCGCAGGGCAAGTCCAGCGGGCCCCTTGGGCAGTGGGGGTTTCCCAGTCGTGGGCTAGGCTGGAGGCGTCTGGCCTCCTCGGCGGCTGGGACCTTACTGAGCTCTGAGGGCGAGCCTTTATACTTCCGGGTCGCCACCTGACCCTCTGAGGGGCGGGCTCAGAGCTCCTGAGCTCCGCCCACTCTGGCCTCCGGATGGGCTCGTCCCTCTCCGGGGCGGCAGGGAGCCACACCGCCTCACTACAGCCTGGAATACATTGAGTGTTGCCCATACCAAGTGTTCAAGAACAGTGCGCTATGGCGCCAGGCCCACGCTCCAAAGGGGTCCCGGCCTGGCCCGCTCTTCTCCGCCCCCCGTTCTCTCCTGCGGGGGCAGAAGCTCGGTGCTACCAGCTCCTGGGGTTCCATCCTGCTGCAGCCAAGCTCCTCACCTGCCTCTTCCCCCAGTGTACTGCATTCCTTCCCCTCCCCGTCTCCCTCCCTCTCCCTGCCGCTGATCAGCTGTTTGCCGGCGTGAGGGAGGGGGAGGAGCAGAGCAGCAGCACACTCACCGCTCTGGGGAGGAGGACGGAGAAGAGGTGGGAGCGGGGCCTTGGGGAAGGGGATGGAATCAGGGCGTATCCCTCCAGTCCCCTGCCATGAGAAACTCCGAGCAGGAGGCTGGGAGCACCCCCACGACCCCAACCCACACCCCCAGCCCCCTGCTCTGACTCCTGCACCCCCCCACACACCCCAACAACCCCAGTCCTGACTCCTGCACCCCCCACACATCCCCACCCTGAGCACCAAACAGTTGCTCCTGCACAGGGCCGGCGCTCCCATTAGGCGACCCTAGGCAGTTGCCTAGGGCGCCAGGATTCGGGGGGCGGCATTTTGTGCGCTCCCCACGGGGCACGCGGGAGCTTCCGGTTCCACTCCCGTCGCACCCCCGAAGAAGGACCTTCTGCCGACGTGCCGCGGAAAACAGCGGCAGGCAATTGAGCAGTTCAATAACTGCCGCTGTCGCCTGCGGCATTTCGGCGGAGGGTCCTTCTTCAGCGGCGCAATGGGAGTGGAACCAGAAGCTCCCGCGCGCCCCATGGGGAGCGCACAAAATGCCGCCCCCCGAATTCTGCCTAGGGCGCCAGAAACCCTGGCGCCGCTCCTGCTCCTGCACACACACACCCACATTCCCACCTGCACCCCTCTGGGGACCAATCCTTCCCTCACACCATGCCCCGCTGTCAGGGTGTATAAAAATAAATCACTTTTTAAAAAAAATCAAAAAATCAGATTTTTTGTATTTAAATCAGATTTTTGAGGGAAAAAACCATCTAAAGCTAGTTTTAATTAAGATGCATTATATCTCATCATGGAATAGGGATTATACATTCTAATTCTCTACTCTGAGACAATATATTAATATAATGTTTAAGAAAAGTTATGTAATTGAATTCTAAAAGTTCATGGATAGGGACTCAATCTTATGGGGTTCCACAGGCTTCTAATCTTTAGTCTAATCTTTCTATCTATCCAATGGGACTCAGTGCTCAGTCTAGAAGATACCATCAGAGATGCTTAATTTTGCAGTTCTCAAACTGTGGATTTGTGTCTCCAGAGGTAACGTGCATGTTAAGAGCAAAAATGTTTTTAATCAATAAATGAGAGAGATGAGACATAACAGACCTCAACTCTATTGTTCCTCTGCAAATTTGGGTACACAAAGTCAATCCCTTACCTCTCTTTAAAAGTGAAAAGTTTCAAAAAGTTCAATGAATAGAAGATTGTTGGGGGCAGAATAGATCTGGACAAGGGGAAGAAGTCTGGAGATAAATGTGAGAAGCGAGGGGCATATGCTTTTTTGTTAAAAATATTATGTTTGCTGTTTAAGAAAAAATTCCAGAATACTTAACGTTGTTGTTTTAGTTAAATAAAACAATTTAAATGTCCGTCTGGTGATGTTCTCCTCCTGGCAAGAAAATCCTCCAAATATTAATGATTAACCTGTTGAATTGGAGTTAGTTCACCTCCCAATGACTTCATAAATATCTGCTTCAATTATCTTTGGTAAATGAAATAACCAAACAATCATTCATTTTCTGATATAGCTGTAAAACTCATCTGAAAAGTTTTCAAAATAAATCACTGTTTAAAAATGTATAATGTGTACCTTCTAAAAATGAAACCTACATCTATCTCTGAGTTGGGAAGAATATGTATCAAGGTTATAACAATCAACAAGAATGCACTTTTATGTAGAAAACCATGATTAAATTGTGTCTGCCTGACTAGTGATTTAAATCAAATCCACCCTGCCCGCTGTGCTCTTCCCCTCGCCCCTTCATTCCCCAGGGGGGGCCACAAATATGTTTGGCGCCGGGCCCACAAAAAGTTAATCCAGCCCTGTGACCATCAAGAATCATGACACAGTCCCCAATATAGTATGAGAGTTTAAAAATAAATACTTGGGAGGTGTTTTTATTTGCTGGAGTGGGGGGTTGGCTGGTGAATTCATGTAGCTGTGGACCCCCCAGCCACAGCTTTCCTCCCACCTCCCTCCAGAGTTTTCCTCCATGCTAGGGCAGAGGGAACTGGGCTCCAATGGGGTGCAGATTCCATCTGTAGGCTTCCTGCATCCTGCTACCTATTCCACTGCATTAGGGCCCTTTGTGGCTGTTACTTGGTCTGGCAGATTCAGCCCTTTGTGGCTGTTACTTGGTCTGGCAGATTCAGCCTTTCATGCCCAGCTCAAGTCCCATGTGATCACAGCAAAGTAAATAATAACTGCAATGTTTCAACTCCGATCCTGCTACGGCATCTCAGATCACTACTCCAGGGAAGCCTGAGCTGCTGTAGGACATCCCCCTTTGCAACCAGTGCCCCGGTGAATAGTACTTCAAATTACACAAAATACCTAGAGCCCAAACTCAGAGGATAATTCTCAGTAGTCAGATCATGCTTCTTTCAGACTGTTTCCCCCCGTGTTTTATTCTAAATTAAAAGAATGCTTAACCTTGATACATTTTGATTTATACATGTAAGAAAATAGAGTTGGGAATAAATAGTTTGCTCCAGCGTGAAATTGAATACATCTGAGTTGAATCACAGAGTGTTACTTACAGAATAACAGTAAATGGTGTGTGCGCTTTATGGTTAAACAAGAGCACAGCACTGGAAATGAGGTTAAAAGGAAAGTTGTCAAGGGTGTATCTGCAGCTGCTTCCCAGGCAAAAGGAAAACTCTGTTAAAGGGAATTAGGATGTAACTATTTATCAGTTAGTGAAGGGAAAGAAACCTTCCAAAAGCAACACAACTATGGGAAGTTTTGGAACTCAGAATGGTTACCCCAGCCACTGTGGATTCCTAAATTTCACTTCAGTCCATCACTGCAAGGTCAGTTGCAAGTCTTTCATGGGGATGATCGGAATTTCCTAGTGGCTGCCTGGATTAGTTTCTCTGATGTGCACTAGCCAGTCGTGAGTAGCGAGTCTCCATTCGACGGGCTCTGGTTTCTCTTCTTTGCACTGCACCCCCCTTCTGACAACAAAAATTACTACACAACGCAGGAGTGGGGACTGAAGCCTGAGCCTGCTCGAGCCGGGTGCCCTGGGACGGGGAGGCAAAGCCAAAGCCCAAGGGCTCAGCCCCAGGTGGGGGGCCTGTAACTTGGGCCCTGCCACCCAGGCCTGAAGCCTGAGGGCTTCAGCTTTGGCCCCAGCAGTGGGGCTCAGACTTTGGCCCCAGGCCCCAGCAAGTCTAACTCCAGCCCTGGTGACCCCATTAAAATTGGGTTGCGACCCACCTTGGGGGCCCGACCCACAGTTTGAGAACTGCTGCTCTACAAGTTTCGCTCTGAAGCACCAACTGACCTCACGCTGTGCACTGCTGAAGAGTTTCCCACTGGGGTTTCATGACTCCCAAGAGTGCATCATTGACAAGCGGAGATGAGGGAGGTCATTTATTTCTGCCACTCAGATGGGTTTGTCTTTCAGTAAAACTCAAAGCTCATCCCAAGGAGTGAAGGGGATGGCAGGAAGGCCAGGGCTACTTCCCATTTCACACAGGTCTGCAGAAGCAGAGCATTAGTTTAGGGGTAGCACATTCCTCTGGGAGCTCCCAGGTGTCGTGCAGTCCCTCCATAACTACAGGCTGGGGCTTAAAAGCCACAATGTAACTCAGAATATTTGACATGCTCATATTGTCCAAGATGCTCTCTCTCTGCTGCTGCGGAATTGACTCAAGCAATGTTTGTGTATTTGAAGTTAATTGCCTGCAGTTTGCAAACTAGCTGAGTAGTGTTTAATTAGTTTCCTTAATTTAGACATGATATCATCTAAATCTAAGGGGGGAAGCATTGAAAAGCTGTTTTAGGCAAGGCACTTTCAGAGATTAATTCACTTTTGGTATGTTCTTCCTTGATTTCCTTTTATCTGCATACAGAATTGTCCTTGGCTGGTTCTGGGACTTGGATATGAGCTCTCCCAATCTATCAGTAGACCCTGCGCCTGTTTTTCCACTGGGTCTTTACCAGCAGCAGCTAAGTGCAAAAGTTCACATTCCAAAGTCTTGATTTAGGAATGACTTTCAAACAAGATCCAAAAAACGGCAACAAACCCAGCACACCCCACTTCATTCTTTTCACCCCACTAGTATTCACAGTGGTCCTGCTGAAAAGATAGGCTTTGCCAAGTTACCGTACAATGGGACACACGATTTCACAGTTTCTCTGTAAACTTGGAATCAGAAACAACCATTGGCAAATACTGACTTTTTAATGGCAGACAGGGTAGTTGGACTGAGTAAAATAAGGGTCATGATTACTTTCTTGTGTGGATGACCAGTCTTTGTTCTTGCTGATATTTGCTGGAAGAGATGGTGGATTAAATCATTGTAATTAATACAGTGCGTTAGTGCTAAGAATGAATTCCCACTTCTACAATGGAATGGTCAGAATGATAGTGTTTCAAGATCAGCTGATGATAATTTTGCATGCGCATACATTGCCTTTCATCCAGCAGGCTTCCAAAGTGCTTTACAATCTTCACTGGTTGCACAGATTCTACAGGGAAATCACATCAGTCACCACTGAAACGCAGCCACCTCTATGGTTAACTGTGGCAGCTGTTAAACTATGCAAAGGAACATAGAAGGAAAAAAGAACACCATAGCCAACAGTGAGGTGTCATTATAGGTAAGCGCAACTCCAAAAAGACCTCTCAGCCCAACTTCCAAAAGTAGCTACAGATTTTTGTGCCTTTGATTTTGGTTGCCCAATTTGGGGCATGTTTAAGTGGTTTCAGGTTAATCACCCAAAACCTGAGGCACTCAGAAACAGTAGCCACTAGGAAAATTCTTTCAGCAGAAAGCTAGATCAATCTGCTATAAGGCTACTTGTGTGGTTGGGCTCCTATCCAGCCAGGTAGAGACACCACTGATGGTCTGAGGTCTGGAAGGGCAGATAATTGTCAACCTTAATAATAATGTTCTTTTAACATAGTTTGTGTGTGTTTAACATTTCTTAGGCTTTTTGTAAAAACAGAAATTCCATCATGTGCTGACACACATGTGGATCATCAGCAGGGTTGGAAACTTTAGACCTCCTGCACAGACATCTGCCATCTGAGCAGGGAGTAACTGATCTCAGTAGTAACTTGTCCTCCTCCATGTAGCCCAGTATTTGAGGGGGATGAGACATACACCTTGCCAGTGGGTTTCACAGATTTTTGCTGACAAATGCAGAGGAATAGTGAGATTCAGGAATCTTGGGTTCCATTCCAAGCTCTGAAGGGGAGTGTGCTCTAGTGGGCATAGCCTCTTCTGACCATTCCACCCCCCGCAAGCTTTATCCCTTGTGCCCCATCCAATTCAACTTGTCCCAGTCCTGTCTGTAATCCAGTCCTGGTTCCTAGTCCCAGTCCGATTCAGCTCATCTGGCCAGACCCAGACTCCACTCCACAGGGTTCTTATCCCACTCCCAGTCTCTTTGCCCAATTTACCACCTCTTAGCTCCTCTCTCCACTCAGCTGGCCTCCAGTCACCCCCCACCCCAAACCAAATTCCCCATTCTCATTGGTTCCTACTCTCCTTACCCAGCCAATCCCAATCTCCCCAAATTATTAAAGTTTGTCAAAGCTATCAGCAACTGAAAACATGGGAAGTGTCGGGCAACCTTAATCATAGGAATCACTACCAGCCCATAGTTGGTTGTCCAACACTTTCCATTATGAGATCCTGTTTTCAGCCGCTTATAATTTTGCCAGACTTTAAATATCTGGACTGAAATTTTCCAGTGTCTTCCTCAAGTTGAATTGTATTTAGAAAGTTTCTGCTAAAATGGCTCTGCTCTTTCCAAAATTGAAATTAGGAAAAAATATATTGTTTCACCTAAATTGAAATATTCTTATGATCATTTTGTTGAAAAGCTCTAGCACCTCCATGTGTTGGACCTGGGATTTGAAATTTGGCAGGGTGGTCACACTGGAGTCAGGGATGTACATTTTGCCACTCCCATGAAAATCTGGCCAAATCTGGTCAAATTATAAGCCTTTGAAAACTACCGTATGCACATGTTCAGTAGAGGTTTGTTAGAAGATGGCAGCTAAATCTAAGATTCCATCTGCACTTATTACGCTCCATCCCCATGCAGCTTAAATGTGCCAACTGACTTTTTCTGACAAGCCAGTAACATATTGAATATAAGAACGGCCATACTGGGGTCGGACCCATGGTCCATCTAGCCAAGCATCCTGCCTTCCGACAAAGGCCAGTGCCAGATGTTTCAGAGGGAATGAACAGAACAGGGCAATTATTGAGTGATCCACCCCTGTTGTCCAGACCCAGCTTCTAGAAGTGAGAGACTTAGGGACACCCAGAGCATGCGGTTGTATCCCTGACCATCTTGGCTAATAGCCATTGATGGACCTGTCCTCCATGGACTTATCGAATTCTTTTTTGAACCCACTCATATTTTGGCCTTCACAACATCCCCTAGTAACAAGTTCCATAGGTTGACTGTGCACTGAGTGAAGAAGTACTGCCTTTTGTTTTAAACCTGCTGCCTATTAATTTCATCATATGACCCTAGGTTTTTGTGTTCTGTGAAGGAGTAAATAACACTTCCTTATTCACTTTCTCCGCACCATTCATGATGGTATAGACATCTATCATATTCCCCCTCAGTTGTCTCTTTTCTAAGCTGAACAGTCCCAGATTTTTTAATCTCTCCTCAGAAGGAAGCTTTGTTCCAGAATCCTAATTGGTTTTGTCACCCTTCTCTGTACCTTTTACAAGTCTAATATATCTTTTTTGAGCTGGAGCAGCCAGAACTGCACTCAGTATTCAAGATGTGGGTGAACCATGGATTTATATAGCAGCATGATATTTTCTGTCTTATTATCTATCCCTTTCCTAATAGTTCCTAACATTCTCTTGGCTTTTTTGACTGTTGCTGCACGTTGAACCTATTAAAAAATGGGACTTAAAAATAACCCCTCTCCTGGCCTGGTCCAAAGCCCATAGAAGTCGATGGAATTATTCCCCCAGATGTCAATGAGTTTTGGCATGGGCCCTAATACATTACTTGTTTTAAAACAGCACTCACTCTAGAAAAGTCAAACTTTAAAGAATACTGAGGGTGAATACAAAATCCTGGCTACTCTGGAAGGCAGATTTCTCAGGGCTCAGCTATCCATCACTGCTGGGTGGAAGATGGGGACAGTCAGGAGGAAAAAGAGTGCTAAACCCACTCCTTCGAGTCCAGATGATGGGATTGGAGACATGCACACTGCTAAAGCCAGGAGAAAGAAGATCCTTGCTTCCCAGCATGGACAATGTCCTCACACCAGCTCTCCGGTGTCTGGCTTCCTGTTCCTTGCTGAGAGGTCCCTATAGAACAGCACATGACATCTTAGGACCAAAGCCAACTTCTCCCCACTTTGTTGTCTCATCTGGGGCGAGAGGTGCTGGATGGCTTGGCCTGCTGTTGTGCCAGCTGGAGAGACCATCATTTGGGAGGGAGGGAGATGTTTTGTGTTTTTGTTTTTGTTTTCATAGCCCAGGCTGGTGACACAGAAAAATAGCCTGCATCTCCCACTTTAGCTATTGCTTGCTGGGAACAAGATCTAACTGGAGAAGAATGAGAAGCAGTGACTTCCAGAGGATGCAATGGGACAACCAAGCCCAGTTCCATCCCACAGGATTTCCTCAATCAGGGCAGTGTCTGACTTCCCCTTTTGTCTGGGCTACAAATAGCAGAGGGATGGAGCTCTCAGCCAGTCAGAACTGGGGATATTAAATCTTTTACCCTAGATTCCTGGGTGGAATGCAGCCCCATCAGTACTAAGTGAAGGACATCCCTGTTCAATGGCTCTGCAAATTGCTCAACTTTGAGCCCCAAAGTATGGGAATCAGCCCTGGTGCGCTTACTGCCTGTGTGGTTTGACCTGTCTTCCTGCCCAGGAACTGCTTCTTGCCAACTCAGTGTGGTTGCATTCAGCCCCCAAGGGGGACATGATGGGACACTGCTTGCTATTTTTTGACATACAATAAAATGAGACCAGGAGGAAGGATGGTTGGGTAGTGTGAGGTGGGGTTTGGGAGTCAGGACTCCTGAGTTCATTTGCTGTTGCTGTCATGGACTCATTGTCTGACCTTGGGCTCATCACTTAACCTCTCTTTGCCTTAGTATCTGGTCAGCAAAATGGGGATAATGTAGTGGTCTTGTAAAACACTCAGAGACCCTTGGAGAAAAGGAGCTAGTGCTGTCATTGTAATCAGAGAAACATAGGGCTAGAAGGGACCTCGAGAGGAGTTAGGACCAAATATACCTAGTCAGTCTCTGACCGGTGCTTGTTCAACCTGTCCTTAAAAACACCCAGTGACAGAGATTCCACAACCTCCCTCAATGACCTGTTCCGGTGCTTAACTACCCTTATAGCTAGAACAGTGTCCCTAGTATCTAACCTAAAGTTCCATTGCTGCAGATGAAACCCATTACTTCTTGTCTTACCTTGCTATCCTCTGAAAACCATTTGGGGCATATGTGACCTAGGGACCACTTGCTGCCATCTGGCAGAAGGCACAGGGGGTGCATTGGTTTACACAGGCATCCCAGATATATGCATAATAGTTCACCAAACAGCGGCATCTGAGGTCTCTGCAGAGAGTCAGTTGCCCACTGGTCATCATCATCATATAAGGAGCTCTGTATCTATACTGTAAATCATGTTCTTAAGGTCTTGGAGTGAAGAGACATTCCTTTGAGGCAGGAGATAACAAATGCCTCCCTCCCTGTCTGGCCATGTGTGTATTTTGCCATGTATGTCCCACAATGGAGGCTTCTTTGCACAATAAACCAAAAGCCAATTGAAAGATTTCAAAATCTACAAGAGAGAAAATCTATAGGAAGAAATAAAACAGCAGAGGGGTGCCCTGTTTCTGACTAAAGACAAGGGGTTGTTAGGGTATCTCTGGGGGTACAAGGAAACACCCAGAATCCTTTACCAAGGAGGCAAGCTAAGAGCATGGTTGTCTTATGAAAGCATGGTCACAGCCAGCCTGGCTGTAAAACGTAGCAAAGATTTTGGGTGAGCAATATTCTATAAGAGATGGGAGTATCTTGTCAGTTAAGTCTAGGCTCTAGAATGTGTGTTACGATTTTGTTTTATTTGTAACCATTTATTTCAATATTTCTACTTGCTACTACTTCGAACCACCATGCATTGTTCAATAAACTCATACCTGATTTCACTATAACCCAGTCTCGGTCCTGTGTGTTAAGTGGCGTGGTGATCTGCGGGGTAGCTGGTAAGCTGGGGGTGTTCTTTTCTTTGGCATCGTGGATCTGGGAATTCTGCAAGTGTCCAGTGGCCCAGAGGCTGGACACTGCAGGGAGATGCTCAGAGGGTTTGGGTGCACCAATTACTAATCAATAGAGAGATTGCAGGGCCTGTGGAGGCCTGGTGGGCAATGCTTATGTTGCCTGTGGCTGCGGGATTTGGGGAGCTGACCCCCAGCAGGAACAGACCAGGCTTCCTCATGCTAAGGCAGGTTATAGTGAGGTGCCTTCCAGTCCTGGGTACACCCGAGAAGTGTCCCACCATGATAAATGCAGTGGGTACTTTTGGTCTGTTTTCTTTTATTTAGCTGACCTTAGTCATAAGAATCCTTTTAACGCCTGATTCTCAGCACTGGAGCTCAGATGGCTCTTTACTCTTAATGAGAGCTAGGAAAAGAGAACAGGTACTTTATCAGGAGCACATGTTGTCACGGACTCACAGATCATGCCCACTCTTGGCTCCGTGCAGTCCATGGGGGGTTCCCCTTTCAGTGCGACAGCCCTTCTTGGGGGTCCACTCTCTCTCGGGGTCAGGCCCCTCCACCTCCTGGAGCCGCACCTCTCTGAGCCTTAGCACGTCTGTCTCTCGCCGTGGGCCCTCTCAGGGAGTCCACGCTCTCTGGACCCCCCGGGTCTCCTCATCCCCGAAGGAGTTGATGCAACCCTGCTCTCTAGACCAGAGCGACTCTCAGCCAGCATAGAACAGGAGGGTTTATTGAGAGTTGAACACAGCACAGGAAACTCTCAGGGCCTCAGGCCTGGCCTTTCTCAGTAACAGCACATCCCAGTCTCCCCTGCATCCAGGTGGGCTCTGCCTGCTTCCCCTCTCCAGCCCAGAGCCCCCCTGCTTCCCAGCTGGGTGTCCGATATCCCCGGCCCCAAGCCCCGCCTCTGTCCATTGTCTTCTCTCCAGGTAAACAGGGTTGTAAACAGGAAGGCCTGGGTCTCCTCTCCCCTCAGCCCTCCTCTGGCCCCTCTGGCTGGAACCGTCTGGTCAGGTCACCAGGGTCCTCTCTTCGCAGTCCATTGTCCTCCCACTGGCCAGAACCAGCTGTGTCTCCTGAGCTGGGTCTCCGGGTCACCAGGTCACCAGTCACTGGGGTCTCCATCCTCCAGGCCACGGGCCGGTGTCCCGAGTCTCTCTCCGGTCCTCTGTAACAACAAACTCCCTCTCCCCTCACCTCGTTAAACCAGTAACACCCAGGGACACTGAGTCCCATCCCCTGTGCCTGCAAACCACTGGAAAACACAGAAAACCCCAAGGAAACCCCCCCACGTCGTCACACATATTATTTCCCACCCCAGTGGCTGACATACCTGGTACTGACCAGAGACTGTAGAGCAGCTATCCCTGACTCTAATAGAAAAGATGCAAGAGCAGTCCAAAACTTGATGAAAATGCCAGCTAGAGGCTCTAGGAGGCATCACTTGGGAGCTAATTTTCTTTCTGCTGATGTTGCACCAAAATCCACCTCACACAGGCAAAAGTCATGGTTTCTCTTCTGTTAGGTTGTGAGTGATCTCTCCTGTGTGTGAGGAGCATAAATCTGATATAAAATGGTCCTTGGAGCCCACAGTTTTTAAGACACACAGCAGTTTAACCTGAACCGAGTGTGCATGTTTATGGATCAGATCGAGCTTCCACACAGTGCATGGCAACCAGGTGGGGGTGGGGAGCTGTTTGGGGATTTGACTGAGGGAGCAGAATAGTTTTTTTAAAAAGCAAAACTCGACAAAAGGAAGAAATAGTTTTCTAAGAGCCCAGAGTGAAAATAAACAGCGAGGTGGAGATTTGAAGGGCACAAGAGGACTGTGTGCTGAATGTGCAGCGTTAGCAGAGACAAGGACAATATTTGCATTTCGCTGCTCTGTACAGCAACTTTCACAACAGTTATTCCTGCTCTGAAGTAAAACTCTTCTCTTCACTGGTTTTGATAGTGTCGCGTTTTCCCAGTTTATAGAAGAATGTGCAATAACATTCACACACCCCCACATACAGACCAGGTACCAGTATCCCTTAGTTCTCTGGCCAACTGCACTGCAGCCAGTGGAACTCAGTTCAAGACTGCTCATGAGCAGAGACTACTGGATCTGGGCTATTTGCATTAATCTAGAAGTAACCATAAACAGTCCCAGTGCAGCCATGATGGGCCACCTCACACACAGAGCCCTCTGTTGTGGTGGCCCCTACTGACCACCATAGTTCAGAGTTAACCCATAAAGAGCCATGGAGCAGTTCATCCCTCTCAGTCCAGTATTTCAGGTTGCCTGCAGACTCAGGCTGGCATCTGTTACACTTGGGGCTGGTTTCCAGGCTTTGCTCCAAGACCATGAGGGATGGAAACAGGAGTTATTTGTAAAAGAGAGCTGGGATTCCCCCATCATCATGTGACCAGCCCCAGAGCCTGAGGCCCACGCCCATTGTGCTGATGACCCAGTTCATCTCTGCCCTGGAATGTTTCCTACTAGCTGGGAACTTCTTGCTGACTAATACTAGTTTAGACAGTTTCCCATGAACGGATGTTCACTGAGGGCTGATCCCCAGGTTGCACCTGTTGGCACCAGCTGCTGTGGAAGCGAAGGTGCCTTGAGCCCGAGGCAGAGCTAGGAATGCAGAGTTAGATCCCACTCCATTATTGCTGGACTGGATTGTGAACAGCCCAGTTAGCTGCCAGGACACTCACCCCGACTTAGCACTCAGTTCAAACCAGGGCAAATGCGTCAGCTAAGCAGAAGCTGACATTAATATTTTCCTTTGTTTACTGGCTTTAAATATTTAAGTCTTTGCCCTTGTTCAGTAAGTAATATCCCTGTAAACTGACTCTGACAGATCACACAGAGACAGTCTAATGGAGCATTGTAAACACCGAGCTCTGCTCCGTGTAGTGGAATCTGAGACCATAATTTAATCATGCACTCTGGTTCCAGCCCTAATTGAGATCTACACTGTTTCTTGCACTTGTAGCCATCCATGACTTCCTACCCCTTCGTCATCTGTAAGCTACATTCCTAAGGTGTCAATGATCATGATCATAGCTGGGGCTCTCAAAACCACCCATCAAAAAACCTAGGTCTCTACCCAGCAAACTCCTAGAGGAAGAACCTATAAACATGAGAGCAGGTCTGGTTCCAGCCAGTAGGGGGCAGAAGTGTGCAAGGGAGCTGGGCAAACTAGTCCAGTGGATCTCAAACTTTTGTACTGGTGACCCCTTTCACATAGCACGCCTCTGTGTGCGACCCCCCTTATAAATTAAAAACATGTTTTTACATTTTAATACTATTATAAATGCTGGAGGCAAAGCGGGGTTTAGGGTGGAGGCTGACAGCTCACAACCCCCCATGTAATAACCTCGTGTTCCCCTGAGGGGTCCCAACCCCCAGTTTGAGAACCCCTGAACTAGCCCTTCTGAATAATATTCATTATGGATTTATCCCCTTTGTTGCTTAACGAATCATTCACAAACTCAATTTGCTTTTAATGTATTTGTTACTCATGATCATTTTCTGGATAGTTTGGACAAATAATGTTCTGTTTGTCATTATTTCAGGGCATCTTTAAAGCAAAAGTGCGTTAGACAATAAAAGATATTCATAATTCTACCAATTGGTGTTTCTAAACTTTTTTCTTATCAGTTTACTAGGAAATACATTTTCCAAGGGGAAAGATATTGTGCATAATGGTCCACAAAACAGGTTAACAAGTTTCAATTAAACATAAAATGAATGTACCATGCTGTGATAGCAATGAGCTAGAGCACAGGGAGTAGTTTATTTATTTAGATTTCAAACTCCACTCCAAAAAGTACCTATCAGAGCACCCTTGACATAAAACTGAAACTCAAGAAAAGTTGCCCAATTAATTAGTGTTCTCTTGATGTAATTCCCCAGCCTCACACGCACCCCATATATGGACCAATAGTGTTTTTTAATGTCATTTTGTATTGCTATAGCATGACAATGTGCGGGTAGACTGTGGAACTCACTGCCACAGGAAGTCATTGAGGCCAAGAATTTAAGCCATGATTCAGTTAGGGATTGGACATTTATATTGATATCAGGAATGTTCATATTTGTCATAATTAATGACAACAAAAATTTTGGCAGGGATGTTAAACCTTGGGTTTCAGGGTTTAAGCTGATCTCTAGCTATCAGAAACCAGGATAAGACCTAAAGTGGGGGGCAGATTATCCCACCTCTGTCTGCTGTAGCATTCTTATGTCTTCCTCTGAACTGCAAGATGCTGGCTACTGTCAGAGACAGGCTATAGGGTAGTACAGATGCTTAGGTCTGATTCAACCTGGCAATTCCTATGTTCCTTGGACCTCAAAAGTCAGGGCAATTGAACTCAGTAGTTTTACACAGGAAAATATTTGTAATTAGTCTTTTTAATATTCAACAGCTCGTGTGTGTGTGTATACAAGCATACATGTATGCATGAATGCATGTATGTGTGAATGCAGGAGTGTGTGTCTGAATGTACATGTGTGAGTGCATTGTGCGTGCGTATGCACAAGTCTGACTCCATCCAGTAGAGGACAGGGATTCACAGTACAGCCCATGTTCTTCAAAAGCCATTGCAAACCATGGCCCACCAGCTCCCTGCATTCTGGCACAGCAGCATTCCAGTCCCATAGGCCAGAAAGCAACTGATTCTTCTTTGTGTCTGAAGGTAGAATGGTCACAGTGAGAGGCTTAGAAAAATATTAGGAAAGGCAGTTTCCACCATTAGACAATCACCATGTAGCAGCCGAAATATTTGGGAGAAGTTTGCTTGTTGTGCATGCTGCATTTGTGCCAGAGGCATAGTCACAGTCTTGTCAAGCAGCAAATATTTGGCCACAGATTTCTGAAACCCCAAACCATATTCAGGTTTTGGCAGACTAATTTCAGCTTTTCAATTAAAAAAAAACACAACAAATTTTGAAGGAAAGCAGACATTGTGCGTGATTTTTTTCTGCTTTTTAAAAACCCCTAGTTTTCGATCCAGAAAAAGTTTTGACGGAAAATATTTGTCCAAACCTTTTAATGAGCTTTAGTGCCTTTTAGCCCTAGCTGATGCTGAGAACCAGTGATATCCTGTAAAGAAGTTTTCTCAAAACTGGGTTTTTGCCAAGATGCGGAAAGTTTATTTTTCCCAGGGCAGCCTGTGGGTGTGGAGCAAGTGGGGCAATTTGCACTGGGCCCCACAGGGGCCCCCCATGAGAATATAGTATTGTATAGTACTGCAATTTTTTTTATGGAAGGGGCCCCTGAAATTGCTTTGCCCCAGGTCCCCTGAATCCTCTGGGTGGCCCTGCCCAAATGAGGCAGAAATCTTCTCAGTGCATTAGCATAATCGGTCTCATGTTTTAGATGGGAAAGTCTAGTATGCACTGCAATCCCTTTGTTCTGACAACATTAAACACGGATTCTTTCTGCTATATCAACTAGGGATGACACAGAGTCACATCCTGTTAGTGCCTGTAGAGCAGGAAGTATCTTGCAGAAGTTAGGAGGGAGTGCATCACAAATTGCATGGGCAGGTATGAAGCGACACCTGTCAGTTGTGCTGGTCATGGTGCCTGTTTCAATTGACATGTTATCTATGTGTTCCATTTTTGGAAAGCAATGAAAGCAAGGTCCAAAACATCTGTGTCAGATGACATAATTACTCTGGTTCCTTTGACACCAAGAGACCCAAAGCCATATTGGCATGTGCAAAAGCATTCTTGTGTCTGCTTCCTCTTGAGTACTGGACAAGTCTTGGGCTTCTTTAATACCTGTACTGAGGAACTTTGCTACTTCACCATTGGAAAGGCCTCCAGCAAGAAGGAGTGTTTGTGCTGGGTGTGTTCCGACATGCTCAGGTGCATTTTGAACCATATACTCAAGTGACTGCTTGCTGGATGCCACGTTTAGAAACTTTTTCCGTGGAAGCTCAGGGCATCCACTAATCATCTGGTATTTCTTGCATCCAATCTTAGATCCTTTCTAATGCTATCTTTCTGCAGTTTTCAGTTACTGTTGTCACAGCTGTCAAAGGCCTCAATCACTGAATTAGCTTTGTCAAATCCTTTTAGGACCTGCCTCAAGTACTCAGCAGCCAATTCATCAAATGCATGGAGTTTGTCTCCAGCCATCATTTGTATGACAGCCATGAAATCTCTGATGCCTACTGTGGGTTCTTTGTTGCATGCACTTAGCTAATAGATTCTTTCAGCTTGAACTTCCATCTGAAGTCCTAATTCACCTTTGTCTGTTCTTCTCATTGTTCCATCAGCATATAAGAGGGACATAGACATAGGTCCTATTGGGTGACTAAAAACAGTTGCCATAGAAACATCATTTCTGCATCTTGAAAAGGACAGGGCTCTGTGGAAAACAATTTCTGGACTGATAGCTGCTGTGATTGTCCCTCCCTTGCCAGACCTAAATTTGGTCATTTTGGCCATGTCAATAAATGTTTTAATGCCAGATTTCTTAACTGGGCTGAAGAAGCTCATGTCCCATCAAAATCAAATGTACCTCTTACAAATCTCTCCATTTGCTCTTTACCCCCATCTTCTATTTTCAGCGGAGACTCTTGTACACTGATGTTACATGCAGTCCAGTAGATATGTTGATAAACACTTCTGGGTATGATTCAGGGTGGAATGGGTTTGCCAGATTGTTGATGACATGGGTTGGGAAAAGCTATAATATGCTCTTCATCCCTCTTCAATGCAGAGGCCAAGACTTGTTTATGGACTTTGTCTTCACTACTTCTTGTTAGGCCACTGCTTTCTCTCGGAGCTTTTGCATATTCACGCAGGACATAGCTTGTGAGGGTCACCTGACAAGGGCTGGATTCTTTCTAGTCAACCTTACCATCTCAATGCTGGACTTCGACTCTTTGATGACAGTTTCCTCTATTCCATGTCACTCCAAATTCTATTGAAAGACCCAGGAGTCTGTTGCACAGAAAAAAGGCACCGTGTACTTCTTTGGGGAGATATAACATATTGAGAATGTAGATGGGTATCTACCTGGCATAGTTGGGTCTGTTTGCAGTAAAGAAGTATAGAAGCATGGCATGTTATATGTATAAGTGAAGTTTCAATTACCCTGTCACTCTGCACAGACATTTAGAAGTAGTATCTGCATAACCTGAAAATGATCCTTGAACATGAATGTAGGAGGCTGGGCATACACCCATGTATGAAATTCCTCCGGTAATGGTAGCATATGCATATGGATCATCAAGCTCTTTAATGACATGCAGTAGAAACTGTGAGCATGCAATCTACTGCTTCTAGTGCACCTTCCATGGAAGACTGATCTGGTCAGCAAATTTCAATTGAAAATATAGAAAACTGTCATAATCACTTGTGAGTCACGCTGACAATTAAGAATATGGGATGTTAGTATATTGCAAAATGTTGATATTTGCCATTGTTGCCAAATGCTGAACGGCTTCATCTGAAAAAAAAATATATGCCTGCCTATGCAAAACCAATAAGCATCTTTTAAAACATTGTCATTTGGTAGCTTTGACCAATAAACACCACAATAAGGTGTTGAACTGAACTTAGACAATACAAACTGTAATCATAATCATGTCGCAGTGTTTCTGGAACTGTGCAAGTAATGACACACTCTTTCATTCTGGGTACCGTTGTTTGAGCTTGCCTACAGGCTTATGGCACCCAATGACAGCTCCACATCCTACCTCATTTAAACATACATAAAGTTAGCTTTCAAGTGATATATGAGGTGGGTGTGTGTCGGGGGGGTACATTGAACTCCAAAAATATGGCCCTTCTTGAAGAATTGCTGCACGCCTAGAAGGTGAATAGAAAATGACAAAGATTGGCCCTTCCCACAGCCTGTATTTGGAGGAGCTGATGGAATGGGGGGAGCAGAAGGAACCTTTCTCGACCTCCCAAGCTGCAATGAAGCGGCGTGGGGAAATGCCAGGCAACTCGTTCACTCAGGCAATGGAGAGTGAAGCTGACAATATTGCTGGGGAAGGAGATCCGGATAATGATGATGGTGCTCAAAAAGCTTGATGATGGTGCTCAAAAAGGAAATTAATAGCAAAGATTCCTGGACAAAGGTCAGTGGCCCTTCTAAGAATCCTATGTGAACAAGCTCAGGACTGTGGAGCTACAGGGATCACCTGAGCAGCCAGAATGGGGTGCAGAACCCAGAATGTAGCGGATAGTAGATGGTTCATAGAAATTTAGTTTAAGGGACTGTTTGGGGTTGGGATTTTCAAAAGAACCTGTGGGAATTTGGTTGGATTTGGGGGGCTCTATTATCATAGGTGATTTGAAAATCATAGCCTATTAGAGTAGGTAGAAATTAAAAAATGGTCATAGCAATAACATCTATCAATCCTCAGACACAACAACCCTCCGTCTAGATATCTATCCTCAGACACAACCCTTCTGTCTATCTGTCTCCATCTCTCCGTCCGCCGCGCCACCCCCATGCAATCAAGGCTCTCTATCCCTGTCTCTCTAGGAATGCCTGTATCTATTGATTGATTGATCGACCAATACATAGTTTTTATAAAAGTAGAAATGAATTCATAGTTCATGGTAGAAAATGTCTCTTTAAAAGCAACAAAGAGTCCTGTGGCACCTTAAAGACTAACAGATGTATTGGCGCATAAGCTTTCGTGGGTGAATACCCACTTCGTCAGACGCATGCCAGGCTAACTCAGCTACCCCTCTGATCTTTAAAAGCAGGAGACAAGAGAGCTGCTCTCCCCTGGCTGTAAACATTCACAGCGCTTAGATGTCACACTCTGATTTCCCACTGTATTAATGCTACTAAATACCAAGTAAAGCTCCTCTCTGCCAAAGGAGATGAGCCGCTAACAAACTGTAATAACTAATTACAGCCACACATTTATTGTCACTTCACTTTAAATTAAAAGCCTTGGCCACTTACTTGTTTACAGCAACCCGCCCCAATGAAAGGAAAATAAACTAAACTGAGCCGAAGTCTGATTGCGGGGAGAGCAGGCGGCCCAGGGAGCCGGGAACGTCTCCAAGCTCTAATTGACAGGCAAGGCTTCACCAAATTAATTGCAAATGGTCGTTGAAAGCCCTTGAAATTGACTTAGTCTCCCTTCTGAGCAGCCACAGAGAACAGGATTTGGAAGCGTGAAGGTGCCTGGGGAGCTCCGTTGAGAAGCGCACCAAAGGGGAGCAGCACAGGAATCTAATGACAGCTCCTCTCTTGTCTACAGACTGGCCCAAGGTGCTGCTGCTTTGTCCACACAATTAAATGTTTTGGGAAAGATGTTGTCAGCTCAGGAGCCTGAGAACTGAGCTTCCCCGTCTCTGCGGGATTTCAGCTGCGAGGGAGACGCTTTGGGCAGCAGCCCACTGGGACATGGTCCTGCAGCTGCTCTTATTTACTGTGGAGTTGAAGACAATGGCCCAATTCATCCTCCCTACATGGCCTTGTCACACTATGCTGGTGCAGACTGGCCAAAAGCTCCACTGTGAGTCTCACCTCTGCCGGGTGCCAATCAGGACACTGAAGGGAAGGGAAGGGGCAGGAGGAGGCCTGGCCAAGTGCAATCCTATACCCTTGCTATTACCCCTTCTGCAAAACCTGTGGTAGTGGAGGGAGCAATTTTGGGGCAGCCCCAAGGCTGCTCTAACCCCTCGGGAGCAGGGTGGAGGTGATCCAACCCCCAGCACAGGGCAGGGTCAGAATATTCTCGCTTGGTCCCTGTGTGGACTGAATGGAGTCAGTCAGATTTATACCAGTGCCACAGGAACTTGGTGAGTCGCCATCACTTGGTATTTCTAAAACAAGATTGGACGTAGCTTTCTAAAACAAGTTCTAGCTCAGCCAAGAGGCCTGGGCTGGACGCCGGAGTCCCTGGGAGGTCTTTGGCCTGTGCTGTACAGGAGGCCAGACAAGATCAGAACCATCCCTACTGGCCTTAGAATCTCTGAGTCTGTGAAATTGTGTCCCTAAGGTTCTGATTGGTGTTCTCGATTGCCGTAGTCACAAGGGCCAACCCCCTCACAAAGTAGCCTATGGGGGCTAGAAAAGGTCTTTTCTTAGCCAATCAAAAGCTAGAGACTTCTCCACTGGGGAGTGGGAGGGAATCCTGAGGCGAGGGAGCCCAGAGTTTTGGGAGTCATCCAGAGCAGCTCCGACAGGGACTGAGCTCTCTGCTTTGCTGCTGCCAGCTCTGGTCCTGGCTGCTGGCCCAAAGGAGCTAAGACTCTGTGCTTGGAGGACTCTGGGGAAGAGACCTTGGCCCGTATTCACAGCTGCCTGTGGCCCCTTGTATCAGCTACGCCCATTTTGCAGATGGAGAAAAGAAGGCCCAAACTGACAGAGGGAATCAGCGGCAAAGCTGGGAGCAAAGCCCCAAACCAAAAATCCATGCAGCACTCAGCACCTCTTCCAGAAGGACACAGCGTTTCAGCCAAAGGGCTGGGTTCTAGCCACCCCTGCTCCTGTACAAGGGCAGCACAGAATGGATACCTGGGTAGAGGCTGGCCAGACGCTGCTCCCCGGGGCTAGCCACCCAGAGGGACGAGAGTGGGTGAGGACTGGGCTATGGCCATGTTCTCTCCTCCACCCCTGCTCCTGGATGCTGAGCAGCTGGTGGTGGAGTGGGGAGCATGGCTCACTCTCTGGAGTTCCAGCTGCAGCATGCATGGCCTGGGGGCCCTTGGAAGGGATTCTGACCAACAAGCCCTCTCCAGCCCTCTCTCCCCCACAACCCCACGCCATAGGGCCTAGGAATATATCCTCTCCCATTGTGCCCTAGGCTCCCACCAGGCTGCTTCTGTCGCTGTCCAGGGCCAGTTCACAATCTGCACAAACAAAGCTGTGGCACCGCCCAGGCAGGGAGGCAGGGAGAGATGTGTGGGGCTGGCTGGCAGAAGCTCTCTGGCCTGCAATTACTGAGGCAGGAAGGCATTGTGTTGACACACCCAGATGTCCCCTGGCACCCCACCGGCACCAAATTCCCCTCAGACCACAGCTAGAGATGAGTTCTGCCTCTGTGGCATCCATCCTCTCACAATTACTACAGTCCCATCTCCCTCTCATCTTTCCCGCTGCTACTGTCTGCTCTCAGCCTATGGCGCTTGGTCTCTTTTGTCCTGTCCTGTGTGAGCTATTTCCCAATCTGGTGCTGATAAAACATCTTTTCTGTGGCAGCTTCTGCCTCCCTGGGGTATTGTCACCTTTGCTGCAAACATCACAAATGTTTCCTCTGTGTCACTTTGTAAAAAGGCTCTTTTCCTCTCTCTGCAAACAGTGGTGAATTCCAGCTTCCACTTTCTCATTTCATCATTGTCTTCAGCTATACCAGTCACACCGCAGCCTGAGAAATGGGCTGCCCAGAAACCCTCTGTCTCTTCTCACATGGGCGGTCCCCTTACTGAAGGCAGACGCTTGAATGCACCATTGTATGTGAATGCCTGGGAGGGAGATCACAGAATGCTTTGCTCTGCACTGGATCTTTCCAGTTTGGTTAGATCTCTGGCAATGGTATCCCATCTCTTGTTAACATCAATCTCTTTGCTCAGTTCCTTCTCAATCCTTACCCAAGCAAAATCTCCAGCGACTTCAGTGAGTTTTGCCTGAGTAAGGGCCTCAGGAAGAGTGGGGCAGTTAGGAGGCCAACTCCCAAGATAATCAGTACACTAGCCAGCAGATGTGATGAGAAAGGAGGCTGGGGCAGGGACCATTGCCTGCTATATAAATAGGGGTTCTGATTTTTTAAATTTTTTAATTTTTTTTAATCAATAAACACCAATAAAACACCCCAATGCAAAAACTAAACTAAAATGAACCATCAGAAAGGGTTACTTGTATCTGAGGGCTTGTCTACATGGATTAGTAATATGGATTACAGGGCACAGTACTGGAACTATTTTTATAGTGAGGGATGCTGAAAATCATAAATAAAACCCTGTAAATGCTGTATATGATGGAAGCATTTTGGTTGCTATTATTACTTTAAGAATGGGGTCCTGCTGAACCCCTAGCACCCCTAGTTCCAGTGCCCATGCCACAGGGGTGTGATTGTCCAAGCACACTAACATGTTGTGCATTAATTAGTTTGTGCAGACCCTGCTGGGGCGCACTAAAGGTTCCTCACGGCTTGGCTACACTTGCAAGTTGCAGCGCTGGTAGTTTGCAGTGCTGGTCGTCCAGCTGTGCAGGGCCAGCGCTGGAGTGTGGCCACACTGACAGCTACCAGCGCTGCAGTGTGGCCAAACTTGCAGCATTTGCAGCGCTGTATTGAGAGGTGCATTGTGGGCAGCTATCCCACAGAGCACCTCGTCCCATTTTTGTGCTGTGGATTGTGGGAAGGGGACGGAAGGGTGCGGGTCATTCCGCTTCCTGTCCCAACGCCCTGTGGTGAATCACTTCGCAACCCAGCATTCACAGTTTTTCCAGCCACGTTTGGCGCCATTGTGAGTCGCTTGCTGCTTTTTACTCTCTGTCTGTGAATCGCGATTTCTGTGGGAAATGGAGCCCGAGCTGCTGAGGACTGTGATGATGAGTGTCGTCAGCACAACACGTTTGGCAGTTGAGCTATTCCTTCAGCTCCAACGTGACAGTGAGGAGTCCGATGATGATATCGATGATATCGAGTCGCCTGCCGCGTGTGACACTACAGTGCTTGTGGCATTCACGGAAATGCTCAGCACCGTTGAACGCCGCTTTTGGGCTCGGAAAACAAGCACTGAGTGGTGGAATCACATTGTCATAGAAGTCTGGGATGACGAGCAGTGGCTGCAGAACTTTCGTATGAGAAAAGCCACTTTCATGGGACTGTGTGCTGAGCTCGCCCCCACCCTGCGGCGCAAGGACACAAGATTGAGAGCTGCCCTGACGGTGGAAAAGCGGGTGGCTATTGCAATCTGGAAGCTGGCAACTCCAGACAGCTACCGTTCGGTCGGGAACCAGTTTGGAGTGGGAAAGTCGACCGTTGGAATCATGTTGATGCAAGTTTGCAGGGCAATTAATCGCATCCTGCTAAGAAGGACCGTGACTCTGGGGAACGTGCAGGACATTGTGGATGGCTTTGCACAAATGGGTTTCCCTAACTGTGGAGGGGCGATAGATGGGATGCATATTCCTATTCTGGCACCCCCCCACCTAGCATCAGAGTACGTTAATTGGAAGGGGTATTTCTCTATGGTTCTCCAGGCGCTTGTGGATCACCATGGGCATTTCATTGACATTTACACAGGCTGGCCTGGAAAGGTGCATGATGCACGCATCTTTCGGAACAGTGGCCTGTTCAGGAAGATGCAGGCAGGGACTTATTTCCCAGACAGGAAGATCACAGTAGGGGACGTCGAAATGCCCATTGTGATCCTTGGAGACCCCGCTTACCCGTTACTGCCTTGGCTCATGAAACCCTATACAGGGAAGCTTGACAGGAGCAAGGACCGGTTCAACTACAGGCTGAGCCGGTGCCGAATGACTGTGGAGTGTGCTTTTGGCCGTTTAAAAGCCCGCTGGCGGCCCTTGTATGGGAAGCTAGACTTGGGGGAAAGCAGCATCCCCACGGTTATATCCGCATGCTGTACCCTCCATAATATTTGTGAAGGGAAGGGTGAAACATTCAGTCAGGCATGGACCACTGAGGTTCAAGTCCTGGAGGCTGAATTTGCACAGCCAGAGAGCAGGGCTATTAGAGAAGCCCAGCAGAGGGCTACAAGGATTAGGGATGCCTTGAGGGAAGAATTTGAGGCTGAAAGCCAACAGTAATGTTTGCTGCCTTGCATGGGAGTGAAGTGCAGTGGTTACACTGCTAGGATTCTATTATCCCTAACATGATTTCCAGTGACTGTTTCTTTACTGGGATAAGGTATCTTTCACTATGCAATAATAAAGACTGTTTTCAAAGCCAAGATTTATTTTATTGAATAGAAAAATACTTCATTGACAGACACACAACATTTCAGGAACCTAGGGCAGGAGGGTGGGTGGGTGAACTGTACAGTTACAAGTTTGCATATGTCCTGTCTGCAGTGCTGTGCAATGGCTGCTGCACTTCAGGGTGCATATACTGCATGGTGATGGGGGTTGAGTGCAGAAGATAAGGGTCGTAGTTCTCAGGGCTGGTTGGTGAACGTACAGGTGTTGGAGGCAGCTGGTGGTGGTAAGAACCTGGATGCTGGGGAAGGGGGTTTGGAGCTAACATTGGGGCAGAAGAGAATAAAATTTGGGACAGGGGGGGCTGTGGGGCAGTACGGGACTGCTCTGCCTGCATAGCTACGAGTGCCTGGAGAGAGTCCGCTTGGCGCGCCAGGATGCCTAGCAGCTGGTCTGTGCTTTTCCTCTTTGCCACAGCGTTTCTCTGCCAATGTCTCTGGCGGATCCTGCTGTCCCTCTGGCGGATCCTGCTTTCCCTTTCTCTCCACTCCTGCAGCTGTTTACTCTCTCGAGCAGAGTGATCAATAACTGTTTTCAGCATGTCTTCCCTGGTTTTTCGAGGCTTTTTCCTCAGATTCTGTAGTCTCTGTGCTGTGGTAGATCTGGGCAGTCCAGCAGTCAAGGTCACTTCTTGAAGGCAAAAATGGCAACATTTAACAGGGTAGCATTGTTAATTATCTCATCCAAACAGTAATTCCCACACACTGAAGGAGTTTTCAGTGTTCACTTTAGCATTCTTTTCCCATACCAAATAAGACCACACATAACACAACAGGAGACAGGAAATGGTGAGTAAGGGGTACTGAGATTGCTTCAGGGCTGTGCAGGGGTTTCTGTGCGTTGGGGACAGCAAACAGCTGCATGGGGAATCTGCACTAAACAGTCTCCCAACATTTTCCACAGAAGTTACTCCTGGAAGATATCTCCCTGCTGCGGGTCACTAGGGAAGAGTGGGAAGGTCTTCTACAGCAATGCGGATTCCGCCCTGGCCCCTATGCAGCTTGCCTGTGTGCAGCAATGGTCCCCCCACCCCTTGCAGCACAGTGGCACGGACGCGTTAGCCTGACTGGGACAAGGACCACAGTGGCTCTCCCTATAAACCTGCGCAGGCACATTGCCCACGCTCTGGCTGAAACTTTTGAGGAGATTACTGCAGCCAATTACCGTGACGTGATAGACCACATCAATGGGCTATTTCACATCTAGGCATGCATGTATGCAGCCCTAACCCCCCCTCCTCTCCCGAAACATTTCCACCCTGAAAATAAAAGATGCTTACCGGTAACTCGCTCCTCTGTTTGTCCTTCAGCAACTGCTGGCTGCTGCGATTGGCTTCCTTCCTCCTGGCTTGAGAAGAGCTCCTGGCTGCATGCCTCCTGGGACTCTGGGGTGTCTTCCCCCATCCCAGTAGCTTCACTCGCGGTTTCCACCCCCCCGCCTCCTCCTCCTCCTCCTCCTGCTGCTCCTGTCCCCCACCCTGCTCAGAAGTGTCCATCGTGGTCCTCGGATTGGCAGTGGGGTCACCCCCAAGTATCGCGTCCATCTCCCTGTAAAAACGGCAGGTCGTGGGGGCAGCGCCGGATCGGCGGTTCCCCTCGCGGGCTTTGTAATAGGCACTCCGCAGCTCCTTTACTTTAACCCTGCATTGCAGCGCGTCCTGATCATGGCCCCTATCCAGCATGGACCTTGATACCTGCTCAAAGATATCATAATTCCTACGGCTGGAGCGCAGCTGGGACTGCACAGCTTCCTCCCCCCAAACACTAATGAGGTCCAGCAACTCACCATTGCTCCATGCTGGGGCTCGTTTGCCGCGTGGAGGCATGGTCACCTGGAAAGATTCACTGATTGCACTCCACACCTGGCTGCAGCAAACAGGAAGGGGATTTTTTAAATTCCCGGGGCACTTAAAGGGCGGGTCACCTGAGGCCAGAGCAGTAGAGTGCATACTGATGAGCAGAGTGGCTGAACAGGAATTCTGGGATATCTCCTTATTCCCTGGAGGCCAATTAAAGCGCTGGTGTGTGTACACACCTGATGAGCAGCGCTGGATCACCAGCACTGCATTCCTTATACCCCAACCCGAACGGGTGCACAGCCAGCGCTGCAGCCAGGGAGTTGCAGCGCTGGATGTGCCTTGCAAGTGTGGACGGAGAATAATTGCAGCGCTGGAAAGCCTCCACCAGTGCTGCAACTTGCAAGTGTAGCCAAGCCCTTAGAGTGCTTTAACATAATGGTGTTTGAAACAGTACTGTGTTAAAGTGCACTAGGAACAATACACAGAGATTACTCATTTCAGTTCATACTGCTGTAATGAGCAACTGTAAGGCCCCATCAGTTTAAAGCCCAGGACTGTAGAGCTACCAGGCATCTGATGTCTCCATGCTGCCACCCAGGGGCAGCTGTAAACAATTTGAGCTCCACTTTCCGTAACCCACTGTGGACACAGACCAGGGAAGTTCTGCCTTGACAGACAGCAGCCTCATGGCTCCTGATTGGCTCCTTGCCCTATATAAACTCCAGGGGCCTTCCAGGAAGTGTCCAAGTGTGGCTCTCCTGTGGGTACCATGGCTGTTCCTACCCCTGAATTCCTGACTGTGACCTTGGCTTTATTTGGACTTTGTCTCCTGACATGGACTGTGGCTGTGGTATTGAGCCTGGCCTGGAGCCTGACTATGAACCCCTCTGCTACTCCCAGCCTCAGGTTTGTCCCTCTCTGACTCCTGGCTTGACTGCTCATGTTAAAATCCCAGCAGTAAGGTGTATAATATATGTGACTCATGGCTGTACATACAAAGACCTGAAACCCCCTAATTTTTGGATATCTACATAAAACTCAAAAATTGCTAAAAATAAATCTCCCAAAATGAAATTAATAAACCCTGAAAGCCACCTGTATTCACTATATAAATCACCCTCCCTCCTCTAGGGGCATCCAGGAAGACGGGGATAGCCAGAGCTAACCCATGGAGAAGGGTGCTCGTGAGCTGGCTAGCGGTGCTAAGACCCCGTATGCCCCATATGCAATATCTCTATTTCCTCCTCACTGCAACCTTTCAGCTTCTGCACATTCCTCTCTGGCTTCATCCCCAGGCTACAGCTGAAAATACATTTAGTTACTGACACTAGAGCTGGTTCCATCACTGGGTGTGAATGACTTAACTCCTCCTTTATTCTTTCTTCACAAATCCCTCCTGAATCGATCCCAGCTTCAGCAATTGCATTTGTTAGTTGTGAGTAGGGCTGGGGGGTAATTTTCTGACAAAACAATTCCATTGGACAATGACAATTAATAGAACCCAAAATCTTCCATGGAAACATCTTGGTCTTGACAAACTTTTGGTGAATCAAAGGCAGGTTTCCACAGGAATCCTGTCACTTGGCTGGCTGGCTGCCTGGGACCCTACTCTCCAGAGTTTCTGTTGCGGAGCTGAAAGCCCCGACTCAAACCCAGGTTCAGCTGTGCCTGCGTGGGTCAGCCCTGCTGTACCATTTGTTTGTTAGCAAAGTCAGCAGAGGCTGTTCTTTGTGGAGTGTTGCATTTGTATCTTGGATGAGGTACCTGTTCCCATATGCACCAGCTTTTTCCCTGTTCAACCTACTCCTTTTCTTAGGAAACAGGAGCCAGCTGAGCTGGAATAGCCTGTGAAATAAAGGTGCTTCTAAACATCAGCGTGCTGTGCAACCCCTGCTAACCATTAGTGCTCCCCAGGGGACACATTTAGCAAACAGTCTGTCTGCCGGCCAGACACGGCTTCCCTTTAGCGCAGCTTCAGGAATGCAAAACTCTTCCTAAAACATTTTTTCTGGGTGAGCAAAAGTTTTCATTTCCCCCCCGTCCCCAATTAACTGTTCACTGGAGGTGGAACATGTTCCAGTTCGGAACAGTGAAGGAAGTGGCTCTGATCCAAGCCAAACTCTCCAGCAGAGCGCAGTGCAACTTTAGTGATTCCCAGAGGGATGAGGAAAGCTCAGTGAGCTTTGTGGGGGTGGGTTTCTTGTGCTGGTCCTGGCCCTGCACACCCCGTGGCCGCCCAGGGTCAGACATTGCGTATGACAGTCACACAGGGTGGCTCTGTCTCATATTCCTGCACACCCGCTGGAGTCTCACGCACCCTGCTGAGCTGTTGGAAAGCAGCAGCCATTTCCCTGCATTGGGCCCTTTGGCCAATAGACACTGATGGGGCAGCTGCTGTGCTGGCAGGCCAGGGTCTCTGCTCTCTGCTCCTCTGTTGTGTCACAGCCAGGAACAAGCAGCTGGGATTAGCAGTGACTGCAGAAGAACGGGGTGAGACAACAGGACAAGGTGAGAGGCCGGATTCTGGGCCCCAGCTCCCTTCCCCCCACTTTGCCACCAGCAGCACCAGTCTCCCCACAGCACAATCCCCTCCCCAGTCCCAGTTATGCCCTCAGTATCCACTGCTTCCTAGCAGCCTCTTCCCACCAGCAGTGACAGCACTGTCTACCCCTCCCGGGGTTCCCTGTCACTCAAGCAGCCCCGGCACCCCTAGACATCAACAGCCTCCAGAAATCCCCTAGCCTTCAGCACCCACTGCTCCTCCAGGATTTTGCTTTAACCCAGGAGCCTCATCCCCTATCCCCCAGCACTCTCTGCCCCCTCAAGCTGCTTGTTCGCCAGGATCCCAGAACCCACCAACCACCCAGCTGCCTGCTAACCCCCATCTATAACACCCAGCCAGCTACCCTGCACCTGCCCCAGCCAGACCCGTCGAGTGTTGTGTAGCTCCATGTCCCACTCCTGCTGCTGATCAGAGCAGGGTGTGTTTACCATAGCATTAAATTGATGGTGATATGCAAATTGTTCTCAAATCAGCTCATTAAATAATTTGCATGAACTATCCAACATGGATCAGAACAAACCTTGGCGGCTCTGACTTCTGAGTGTGGAGGAAATCCAATGGACTCAGGGCCGGCTCTGCCATTTTTGCTGCCCCAAGCAAAAAATATATATTAATCAATTTTAAAAAGCCACTCGGACTGCTGCCTGAGCTGCCGACGCAAAAAAAAATCTGCCCGGACTGTCCCTCCCCAAGAATGGACGGAATGTCGCCCCTTAGCATGTGCCGCCCCAGGCACGTGCTTCCTCCACTGGTGCCTGGAGCCAGCCCTGCTTAGAGTGAGCCTCTAATGAGTGCCCTTCTCCCTTCCCAGCATGCCGGGCTGTTCCCCAAGAACTCCCCTATCCTGATTCCCCCACCTCCCCAGGATGGTCTCTTGCCTGGGCTCTCTCTTCCCCACTGGTTCCCTTTTCCTCTCTGCATTTCCTTCCCTTCAGTCACTGCCTATTCCTTTCCTCCTCTCCCCCCATCCACTCACCATGGACTTCACTCCCACTCCTTTCCCCATGCCACGGCTAGCCTAGGCAATGCACCATTTAAATGTCGCTAGAGTTCTCTCTCCAGGAATGCGGACAGAGCCGTTCACTCCTCTCAGAGGCATTGCTTTGGGCTGCCTGCAGACCCAGGAAGGTCACACTGCCTTGGTTTGCTCCCACTGAGCATTTGGAAGGTTTTTTGCACAGCAATGAAGGCTGGTCATGTTTGGGATATCAGCAGATATCTCGACTCAGTCCTCCCTGAAGCAAAGCAGCAATGCAGGAGTTTGTTTGAAACCTGCAGGCTGCTGTGTCTTTCTAATGTGGTGAAAGTCTCTTTAAATTCTACATGTAACACGGACATCTATCCACCAGACACTAGACTCAAACAACCGCCACATTTCTTCCAAGCCACTCACTGCAGCTGTCAGCAGAAGCTGATGACTTTTATTCCTGGCTCTAACCACTGATGAGTAGCCATTAGAGCTGGGCAGGAATCAGATTTTCCATTCCAAAAGCTGGCTAGATCATTCAGGTTCAACAGGTAGTGATCAATGGCTCCATGTCTAGTTGACAGCCGGTGTCAAGCAGAGTTCCCCAGGGGTCTGTCCTGGGTCCGGTTTTGTTCAACATCTTCATTAATGATCTGGATGATGGGATGGATTGCACCTTCAGCAAGTTCACGGATGACACTAAGCTGGGGGAGAGGTAGATACGCTGGAGGGTAGGGATAGGGTCCAGAGTGACCTAGACAAATTGGAGGATAAAAAAAAACTGATGAGGTTCAACAAGGACAAGTGCAGAGTGCTGCACTTAGGACGGAAGAATCCCATGCACTGCTACAGGCTGGGGACCGACTGGCTAAGCGGCAGTTCTGCAGAAAAGAACCTGGGGATTACAGTGGACAAGAAGCTGGATATGAGTCAACAGTGTGCCCTTGTTACCAAGAAGGCTAACGACATATTGGGCTGCATTAATAGGAGCATTGCCAGAAGATTTAGGAAAGTGATTATTCCCCATTATTGGCATTGGTGAGGCCACATCTGGAGTACTGCGTCCGGTTTGGGCCCCCCACTACAGAAAGGATGTGAACAAATTTGAGAGAGTCCAGCAGAGGGTAACGCAAATGATTAGGGGGCTGGAGCACATGACTTATGAGGAGAGGCTGAGGGAACTGGGCTTATTTAGTCTGCAGAAGAGAAGAGGGAGGGGGATTTGTTAGCAGCCTTCAACTACCTGAAAGGGGGTTCCAAAGAGGATGGAGCTAGGCTGTTCTCAGTGGTGGCAGATGACAGAACAAGGAGCAATGGACTCAAGTTGCAGTGGGGGAGGTCTAGGTTGTATATTAGGAAAAACTCTCTCACTAGGAGGGTAGTGAAGCACTGGAATGCGTTACCTAGGGAGGTGGTGGAATCTCCATCCTTAGAGGTTTTTGACAAAGCCCTATCTGGGATGATTTAGTTGGGGTTGGTCCTGCTTTGAGAGGGGGCTGGAGTAGATTCCAAAACTAATTTTCTATGATTCTATGATACTCACTCCAGCAGCCACTGTCAAAGTCAATCTGAGGGCTTGGCTACACTTACGGTTTGCAGCGCTGGTAGTTTGCAGCGCTGGTCATCCAGCTGTGTAGGAGCAGCGCTGGTGTGTGGCCACACTCACAGCTACCAGCGCTGGTGTGTGGCCACATTTGCAGCATTTCCAGCGCTGTTGGGAGTGATGCATTATGGGCAGCTATCCCAGCATTCAAGTGGCCGCAACGTGCTTTTCAAAAGAGGGGGGTGGAGTGGGCTCTAGTGTGACAGGGAGCGGGGGGAGAGAGAGAGTGGATTTTTGGAGCCAACACTGTGTGTTAGCTTCCTGACTTGAAAAATCAGAACATTTTTCCGACCCCTTAGTCTTAACTCTTAATTGCAAACAGCCTGCAGGCAACAGGACTCCCCACTGTTTCCCTGCCTGCCTCTATTTGATTGTTTACAGCCAGGTACAGATGATCACAGCAAACAGGAGCTTTGTTTGTTTTTTAGATAGCAGCAGCGGCAACGGAGGAGCTCCACAGAGCTCGTTCACAACAGGGAGGAGGATCTCATTTGATTGTTCACAGATTGATCACAGCAAACAGGAGCTGATAAACAGCTCCGGTAGAAACGGAGCTCGGAGCTCCGGAGGTTCACAACAAAACAAAGAGAGGTTGCATAACAAAACAAAGGGAGTAATTTAGTTAAAAGCATTCTGGGATATCTCCTTATTCCCTGGAGGCCAATAAAAGCGCTGGTGTGTGTCCACACTTGATGAGCAGCGCTGGATCACCAGCGCTGCAATCGCTACACCCCAACCCGGCCAGGTGTACAGCCAGCGCTGCAGCCAGGGAGTTGCAGCGCTGGATGTGCCTTGCAGGTGTGGACGGTTACTAATTGCAGCGCTGGAAAGCCTCTACCAGCGCTGCAACTTGCAAGTGTAGCCAAGCCCTGAGGCAAGATTCACTGCTAGCATAACAATGTGTAACTACAATCATGTTAGTGAGAAATGTGACCCTTGGTCCAGAGCTGAATCAGTGAGAAGAGATGAAGTTTCATCACCCTTTGCTGTTTCTCCTAGTCTTCATTCTCCTGGGTTTGACGGTCTGTATTTTCCAAGTGATATTTCACATTTAAAGACTTAGTTTGTCATATTTCATGTGGGTAAAAGCAGGACATTGAATTCAACTCAATCTATGGTACAGAGATTTTGAAACAAATATGCAGCAGGATGCTACAGGAAGAACGGAACCAATTATTCTCTTTAGTCAAAGAGGACAGAACAAGGAGCAATGGACTTGAGCTACAGCAGTGACAACTTACATGAAGTGTTATGAAAAACTTCCTAGCAAGTTTCTGCAGTAAAACAAATTGTCAGTGTAGGTTAAGGACTAGCTAGAGAATGGGCAGCTCAAAAAGTTCAAGCTGGTTGAAAAATAGAATTTTTTCCCTATGGGAAACTTCAAAATGAACCAAAATGAAAATTTTGCTTTTAATTTCTAAATGACATTTTGAAACTACATTAACATTTTCACTTCAAAGTCAAATGCTGTTTTGCTGTGGTTTTTAAACAAAAAAAATGTTTATTTTATTTTTATTTTTGAGTTCCCTCCCCTTCTTTTTCCCTGCTGGAAAAAATATTCAGAGCAGTAGGCTAGTGTGGGAACGTAACAAAGAACCATTTTTCACCTTTAAAAGTAACACTATCAATGACACTTTCTACACTTTTAAAAGTGAAAGTGTTACGGTCTGTGAAGCAGCACTAACGCTTTGTTTCTGTTTTCCAATGGAAAAAAAGTCAGGAAATGGCAAGGGGGGAGAATTATAAATTTAAAAGTTTGAACAGTCAAAAAATTCTTGTATCAATATTTTCAATCTTTTTTCTAAAAAAAATTGTTTAGAAAAACATTCAGAAAAATATAGTTTTGTTAGAAATAAATTATTTCAGAAGTGTCTTTTTTTTTTTAATCATACCTGGTGATGGAAAATTTGTCAACCACCTTATTGTCAGAGCTTCAGGGTAACTGGCCATGTATCCCCCCCATGGCCCATTCCAGGAGTGTTTCATCAGGTGTCCGGTCTCCAGCCATCACCTGTCTCTGGGCTGGGACCCTTGTCCCACTCCCTTTTGACTGGGGAGGTTTAAGGCTGCACAGCTCCCTGCCTTACACTGTGATATCCCCAGCAAGCCACTCTACCTAACAGCCAGCACCTGTGTATTGCTCTCTCTCTCAAGAGCTATGGCCAGTGTATTAACTGCAGTTACAAGTTCCCACACAGCCATTGCCAAGCAAGTACAGTTATTCTTAAGGTAAAAGCATGTCAGAGACAATATATAAAAACAAAAAACAGATTTAAAAACACACACTAGACATACCAGGAGTCACCCACACATCTTATGGGGCCCTAGAAGACCAAAGTCTTTTGAACCCTTCAAGGGTTGGGGCCTTGGGACAGCAGCTCCTGTCCATTTGCTGGATCAGAAAGCAGGCCCTGAGTAAGTTTAAATGCAGCCTTTTTATGCCATAAGGCCTTTCTTCGTCTGTTGGTCTCTGGAAAACCCAGTCTGCACCAGCATGCACCAGCCTCCCCAGGGGGTAATGTCATGGTTTCAGGGTAACTGCCCCTGTATTATCCCTCTATGGTCCCTCAAGAACACCCATTGAAAAGTTTCCAGTTCCCAGCCGTCACCTTTCTTGGGCAGAGACCCACATCTCACTCCCTTCTGACTGGGTGTTTTAAGGCTACACAGCTTCCTGATCTACACTCGATATTCCCATCAAACCGGTCTGCCTAAAAGACCTGTGTCTTCACCTTGCTTTCTCTCTGAGGGCTATGAACAGTGTATTGCCAGCAGTTGCCAGTTACCATTCACTTCCTTCTAAGCAAGCACATTTATTCTGATGGTGAAAGTATTAGAGAGAAAATATAAACCATTTAAAAAACCTAGACGCATGCTAAAAACCTTACCAGAGGTCACCTCCAGTTCCTTCACAGGGTTCTGGCAGGTGTCAGTCCATCACATCCCACAGCAGGGTTGTAACCCTGTGGCTACAACATTGTATCACTTTTAGATCAGGAACCAGAGTGAAGACCCCGAGTCAATTTGAGCTCAGGCTATTTATCCAAAAGTCCTTTCTTTGTCTGTTGGTCTCTGGAGAATCTAGTTTGAACCAGACTATGCAACCTCTCCCCAGGAGGTGGTACCTCGCTGACGGTGTTATAACAGAGTGATTTGCCTTGATCATACCCTGCTGTTTTTACATCCTGGAAGAGCTGTGGTAACCCTCTCTCTTTGGAGTGCTCACAGTCTCTGGCCCACAGTGATACATAAACCATGTACCATCCCCTCTCTACCTCATCTTCCCTTACTGGTGCACCTGGCCTCCAGCCACTTCTCCACCCAATTCCCCCTGTGACATATCACAGTACAATCCAGACTAGTGAGTAGCTGTGTGACCCTTGCCCTCTAACCTGGGGTGTCCTGTACAATGCTTTGCAGCTGTAACCTCCAGCCTGGACTGCTCACAAACAGCCTCCAGCATGCAAGTCACTCCAAGCTACATCTGTGTTTGCTGCAGCCAGCGAAGACCTTGGCTCTTACCAGGCTGCGTTATACTGCAGGATGACTCCAACATACTCCCAGTCCTAGATTTTCCTCAGCCCTCTCCTGGACAACACAAGTTGATATAAAATCTGTTATTGCTTTAATAGAAATAATATGTACATAACTTACCACCCTAAATGGAGTTTCCTAGACACTTCAATTTAAACACACTGTATTAGATAAAAATATAAAACAGTTTATTAACTCCAAAGAGAGAGATTTTAAGTGAGTACAAGTAATGAGGCATAAAAGTCAGAAATGGATGCAAGAAAATAAAGTTAAAATGCTACTGGTGCTTAACTTAACAAATGATAACAGATTCAAGCAGTTTCCCACCATATGCTCTTAGCAGTCTTACTGATCAAACTTCTTAGGTCAAGAACCCCTTCTTCAGCCCCACAAATGCTTCATTTTTTGCTTCTGGTGCCATGAATGTGGTTGGCAGGGAGAGTCGAGGGGTGGTCTTGGGATGTTTGCCCCCCCTCTTGAAAAAACATTTCCAGCTGGGTACCAGGAGACAACAAGTCTACAGGGAAGGATGTTCCCTGATGCTTTTCATCACCGGTTGGAGAGTCTTTTCTTCCCCTTCCTGCTTGATGACTCTGTTTACTGCTTAAGTGTGAATTAAGCGAAGCACGCATTTGCACTTGCTTGAGACAGATCTGTTTGCCAACCTCAGTTTGGAACATGTGTTTACAACACCATACAGTGGAATCTTATAACTTCACATACAGTGTTGCCAAACACTTTTTTATCAGGACACTAATAACCAGCAAATTATGAGTTTTCTAATGATACCTTCTGAGGTATACTTGGTACAAAGATTATTACAATAGTGTGTAGGGTGTGGACACAGGTATACATTCTGTCATGTGCGCGTGCACACACACACACTCCTAAGCGTGTAAACCCTAAAATCTCATAGGCCCAGCTCTCCCCCAGTCCTGAGCTCATCAATCTTTCCCAGCCTATCCCGCCCCTTGGATTTTGCTTTTGTAAGATACTTTTTATACGATAAGAGATGTTATTCATAATATTTGGATCCAGCTGACTCTGGTATTGCCAATGGATAATCTTACTTTGCTTTGTCCTTGCACAGTGCTGCAATAAATATTAGGAAACTCGTCAATGTTCGAATCTGTTCAGGAGAGAATTCAGCCACGGGGAAGGTTACAGGCCATCTTAGTAAGGGGCTTCTCTTTTCCTTTAGAATGTGACTCTTTGAATGCATGTTATTGTTTCTGCTTTTCTCCACTGGAGAAATTGCCAACCTCCCACTTGCTCCTACCTGGCAAAATCTGGGTACCCACAGTGCTAGCCCTCCTGAGCTCTGCTAACAGCTCATTGCAGGGTCTAATGTATTGCTCAGACCCTGTCAAGAGGTTTGTTTTTTATGGGAACAGGCACATTATTTGTGGGCCATAGTATATAATGGGACGTATGGCTGTGTGCTACAGACTGACGCTCTCATCACTGGGACAAAAGTCGGCCACAGCATGTGTCAAGCCCCCACGTCTCTCCCTCTTGGAAAAAGGGGTTGATCAGCAAAGAAAGCTGAATCATGGAGGTTAGTAAATTTAGGAATAAAGTGAGGATTGCTAAAAGTCAAGCTGATTTAGCTCTTACTGAGGAAAGGAAAATAAATGATAAGACGTTTATAAGTTATATAAATAAAAGCGAATAAGGAAGGGTGAGGTTGAGCCACTATCATTAAAGATAATCTAAGTATGGCCCAAACCTAAATGAATAGTCTACCTCCGTTTTCAGTAACGATGCTAATATGGAACATATCATAGAATCATAGAATATCAGGGTTGGAAGGGACCTCAGGAGGTCATCTAGTCCAACCCCCTGCTCAAAGCAGGACCAATTCCCAACTAAATCATCCCAGCCAGGGCTTTGTCAAGCCTGACCTTAAAAACCTCTAAGGAAGGAGGTTTTTATGCAATGCATGAAGGCAGGACAACTGATGGAAATGAGTGTCTATAAGGACATCTGAGGTGGAAGAAAAATGTAAAGATCTTAAATTGGGGGGGCTGGCTAATTTCCATCCCAGAATACTGAAAGAGCTGGCTCATGAGATTGCTAGTCTGGCAGCAAGGATTTTTTAATAAACCTCTCTATTCAGGCGTAGTACCATATGACAGGAGAATAGCTAACAATTTACCAAGAGTCATGTTGAATTCTCCATCACTGACAAATTTTAAATCAAGACTGGATGTTTTTTTTTTCTAAAAGCTCTGCTCTAGGATTTATTGTCGGGAACTTCTCTGGCCTGTGTTACATAGGAGATCAGACTGGAGGATCGCAATGGTCCCTTCTGGCCCTGGAATCTATTACTATAACATCATAGCTATATTTCAGAAAGAGAAAAAAATGATCTGGGTGATTACAGATGTGCTAGTCTAACCCTGGTAGTGTGCAAGCCTTTAGAACAATGTGCAAAGAAAAGAGTAAATAAATTCCTGGAGGTAAATGGTAAAAAAGATGTAACTCATGCCCAACTAACCTGATTTTCTTCTTTGAGAGAATATCTAATTGTTTCAGATAAGGAAGTGCAATAGATCTAATATATTTGGACTTCAGAAGAGCATTTGAAATGGTGCTGTAGTAGAAAGAGAGACAGCCTGAAGCATGGACCTGGTGCAAGGCCTGAGGCCTAAACCAAAGTCATCAAAAGTTATGCTCTGAGCAACTGCCTATCAAAAGCAGACGCTTCCTGGCAAGTCAGTGTCCGGTACACAAACTCGGCACCAGTATTGCTAGCATTGCTAAAACACACTGAATATATAAACACATTCCAGCAGGCTAGCACAAGAACACCCCAACCTAGCACACAATGACATGGTTTTATTGTCTCAAATATCAGATGTAAAAGTACAAATCAAGCGGTGAATAGGGATATTTTGTCTGAAACATCAGGAGGAAAGTACAAGGGGAGGTAACAAATATTATGAAACGCATAAGGTGATATGTAAGTTGTTTATCCCAGATTGTTTGTCTCCATCTATAAATGTTCGGATACCTCGCTTTAACCCTGTGGCTGGCCTAGGGGGCAGTGGAAAGTCCTGCCACTGACTGAGCTGCGTCCATTGTCACGGACATACATGTGCTACTGTAACTGTAGACATTGATCCGGGGAGCTAGGACCATGCTTCGTTGGCAATAAACCTGACCAAGTTCCTTTGCTACTAAAATGGGTCTTGTGGACTTATTAGGTAGTTTGATCAATGTGTGCTATACGGGCTATCTGGCCAGAGCCAGTGCAGCATAAGAACAGCCATACTGGGTCAGACCAATGGCCCGTCTAAACCAGTATCCTGTCTTCCGACAATGGCCAGTGCCAGGTGCCCAAGAGGGAATGAACAGAACAAGTAATTGTCATAAACAGATAGTTAAGGGTTAATTCCTCTTTTTACCTGTAAAGGGTTAAGAAGTTCACATAGCCTAGCTGACACCTGACCAGAGGAACCAATAGGGGGACAAGATATTTTAAAAGAGGAAGGAGGGAAATCAGTTTAGAAAAGTTTGTGCCGGAGTGAAGGATCCAGGAACCAGCCATCTAACATTTCTTAAAAGTAGTAAGTGTTTAGAGAAGGAATGTATTAGATTATGTTTATTTTCTTTTGTGACTTCGTTTTGCATAAGAGGGAGAATCAAATTGGGTATCTTTGTGTAACTAAGGTTTTTGCCCAGAGGGACATCCTCTGTGTTTTGAATCTGTTGTCTGTGAGAGTAGCTTGCATGCTAATCTTACAGAGTATTCCTTTAACCCTTTCCCTTTAATTAAAAGTCTTCTTTTAAAGAACCTGATTGATTTTTCCTTGTTTTAAGATCCAAGGTTTTTTTGGATCTGGGCTCACCAGGAATTGGTGGGAGGTGAAACAGTCTCAATCCTGCCAGGAAAAGGGGAATAAAGACTGGGGAAATATTTGGGGGGAAGACAGAGTTTCCAAATGACTCTCCCATAAACGTTTGTTTAAACCATTTGGTGGTGGCAGCAACTACATCTAAGATGGTAAATAAGCTTAGGGGTTATCTTATGCAGGTCCGCACATCTGTACCCTAAAGTTCAGAGTGGGGGTGACACCTTGACAGTAATCATCAAGCGATCCATCCCCTGTCGCCCATTCCCAGTTTCTGGCAAACAGAGGTTAGGGACATCATCCCTGTCCATCCTGGCTAATAGCCATTGATGGACCTATTCTCCATGAATTTATCTAGTTCTTTTTTGAACTCTGTTATAGTCTTGGCCTTCACAACCTCCTCTGGCAAGGTTGACTGTGCATTGTGTGAAAAAATACTTCCTTTTGTTTGTTTTAAATCTGCTGCCTATTAATTTCATTTGGTGACCCCTAGTTCTTGTGTTATAAGGAGAAAACAACATTCTTATTTACTTTCTCCACACCAGTCATGATTTTCTAGATCCCTATCATATCCCCCCTTATTTGTCTCTTTTTCAAGCTGAAAAGTCCCAGTCTTATTAATCTCCCCTCATACGGAAGCTGTTCCATACCCCTAATCATTTTTGTTTCCCTTCTCTGAACCTTTTCCGAACCTTTTCCAATTCCAATACATCTTTTTGAGATGGGGTGACCATGGATTAATATAGACAATATGGTATTTTCAGTCTTATTACCAAAATTCTGTTTACTTTTTTGACTGCTGCTGGACATTGAGTGGATGTTTTCAGAGAACTATCCACAATGACTCCAAGATCTCTTTCTTGAGTGGTAACAGCTAATTTAGACACCATCATTTTATATGTATAGCTGGGATTATGTTTTCCCAATGTACATTACTTTGTATTTTTCAACATTGAATTTCATCTGCCATTTTGTTGCCCAGTCACCCAGTTTTGAGAGATTCTTTTGTAGCTCTTTGCAGTCTGCTTGGGACTTAACTATCTTGAGTAATTTTGTATCATCTGCAAATTTTGCCACCTCACTGTTTACCCCTTTTTCCAGATCATTTATGAATAGGTTGAATAGGACTGGGCCTAGTACAGACCTTTAGGGGACACCACTAGTTACTTGTCTCCATTCTGAAAACTGATCATTTATTCCTACCCTTTGTTTCCTATCTTTTAATCAGTTACCAATCCATGACAGGACCTTCCCTCTTATCCCATGACAGCCTACTTTTCTTAAGAGCCTTTGGTGAAGGACCTTGTAGTGAGGCGGCCTGGCTCCTGGCCGCACCTGAGACGGCCGAGCCAGAACAGCCGCCGCCGCAGTGGGCGGAGCCACTGCTGCCTGTCCCCGCCCCCGGAAGTCCAGGGGCGGGACAGGAAGTATAAAGGCCCGGCCCCAGCGCTTAGTTGCTGCCCGGCGGCCGGAGAGGACAGACGCTACTGACTGAGCTCCTGCTGGACCGAGCCTTCCCTGAGCCCGGTATCCTGAGGAGGACTGGCTGAGCCTTCCCCGAGCCCGGTACCCCGAGGAGCGGTTCGAGCGTCCCCCCGACCCGAGTCCTGAGGAGCAGCCCGAGCTAGCCGGCCCTCAGCAGGTCGAGGAGCCCATGGTGTGGAACCCAGCGCCGGACACCAGAGATGAGCAGGTACCCATGGAGGGGGAGATGGAAAGTAGCCCGGGGGTAGCTGACCCCAGTCTGGCTACAGCAGACTTTGAGCCGATGTCTGTGTGTTGCGGTCAGGACCCCACCAACACAGCAGCAGACTAACTGCCGCTGGTAGGGCCCTGGGCTGGGACACAGTGGAGTGGGTGGGCCTGTGTCCCCCCTGCCACCCCACTCACGGGTGGCAGTCTCCCCCTCACACCAGCGCTCAGACATAGAAGTCTGGACTTACCTGCTGTTTGCTCAGCCCCTGCCTGAGGGTCTGAGCCTGTGAAGTACTGTTTGTTGCCCCGCCCTGACCAAGGGCTGGACTTCACTAACTGTTGTTGCTCAGCTCCTGCCCAAGGACCTGAGCCCCTGATCTATTGTTGTTGCTCAGCTCCTGCCCGAGGACCTGAGTCCCTGAACTGTTTATTTTGCTCAGCCCCTGCCTGAGGGTCTGAGCCCCTTGAACTACTGTTGGTTGCCCCGCCCTGACCTAGGGCTGGGCTTCACTGTCTGTTTGTTTTGCTCAGCTCCTGCCTGAGGACCTGAGCCCTGAACTACTGTGTGGTGGCTCAGCTCCTGCCTGAGGACCTGAGCCCTTGAACTACTGCTTGTTGCCCCGCCCTGCCTAGGGCTAGGGCTTTACTGACTCTGTTTGCTCAGCCCCTGCCTGAGGGTCTGAGCCTAGAACTGCTGTCTGTTGCCCCGCCCTGACTGAGGGCTTGGGCTTAAATTACTGTTTATTTTTGCTCAGCCCCTGCCTGAGGGTCTGAGCCCTTGGACTATTGTTTGTTGCCCGCCCTGACGTAGGGCTTGGACCTTCGGAGACTGAACTACTGATTTAGGCCGTGTAGTGAGGCGGCCTGGCTCCCGGCCGCACCTGAGATGGCCGAGCCCCCACACCAGACTCTTACAGACCTTGTCAAAGGTTTTCTCAAAATCTAAGTAATCTATATCCACTGGATCCCCCTTGCCCACATGCTTGTTGACCCCTTCAAAGAATTCTAGTAGATTGGTGAAGCATGATTTCCCTTTACAAAAAACATGTTGATTTTTCCCTAACAAATTATGTTCATCTATGTGTCTGACAACTTTTTTCTTTTCTATAGTTTCAACCAGTTTGCTCTGTACTGAAGTCAGATTTACCGGTCTTTAATTGTTGGGATCACCTCTGGAGCCTTTTTTTAAAAAAATTGGCATCACATTAACTATCCTCCAGTCATCTGGTACAGAAGTTGATTTAAATGATATGTTACAGACTACAATGAGCAGCTCTGCAATTTCACATTTGAGTTCCTTCAGAACTCTTGGATGAATACTATCTGGTTCTGGTGACTTATTACTGTTTAGTTTATCAATTTGTTCCAAAACCTCCTCTAATGACACCTTAATCTGTGACAGCTCTTCAGATTTGTCACCTAAAAAGAATGGCTCAGGTTTGGGAATCTTCCTCACATCCTCAGCCATGAAGACCAATGCAAAGAATTCATTTAGTTTCTCTGAAATGGCCTTATCGTCCTTGAGTGCTCCTTTATCATCTCAATTGTCCAGTGCCCAACTGGTTGTTTAGCTGGCTTCCTGGTTCTGCAGTACTTAAAACTGTTTTTGCTATTAATTTTGAGTCTTTGGCTAGTTGTTATTCAAATTCTTTTTTGGACTTCCTAATTATATTTTTACACTTCGTTTACCAGAGTTTATGATCCTTTCTATTTTCACTAGTGTTTAACTTCCACTGTTAAACTGTTCCACTGTTCATGCAGAAAGAACACACAGACAGACAGCTGAACAGCTGACAACAGTTGCCACATAGGAAATTATTAGTTAAATTAGGAAAGATGGAGGTCAGTGCATGAATTGTAAGGTAGAGAAAGCAATGGGTTGTGCTGAAACATGAATTAATGGCCTGGAGGGTGGTTACCAGTGTAGTTCCTCAAGAATTTGTCTTGGGACCAATCTTATTCAAAATTTTCATTAATGACTTTGGCACAAGAAGTAGGAGTGAGCTAATGAAATTTGCTGATGATACATAGTCAGGAGGTATTGTCAATATAGAGAAGGATCAGAATACTGTACAGGAAGATCTGGATAACCTTGAAGAGTGGATTGACTGAAATGGGATCAAATTCAATGGTCCAAAGTGCAAGGTCTAATAATAAAAGTGTCTGCTACAAGCTGGGGGTGTGGGGGTCGATCACAGGATGACTAAGGGTACGTCTACACTACCCGCCGTATCGGCAGGTAGTGATCGATCTATAGGGCATCAATTTATCGCGTCTAGTGTAGATGCGATAAAATCGATCCCCGATTGCTCTGCCATCGACTCCAGAACTCCACCGCGGCGAGAGGTGGAAGTGGCAGCAGTCAACTCACCGCCGTCCTCACTGCCAAGTAAATCGACCTAAGATACGCCGACTGCTATTCACGTAGCTGAAGTTGCATATCTTAGGTCGACCCCCTCCCCTAGTGTAGACCTAGCCTTAGAGCCATCAATGTGATGTGACTCAAAAAAAAGGCAAATGTGATCCTAGGATGTATCAGGTGAGGGATTTCCAGTAGAGGTAGACTAGTGTTAATGCAATTGTACAAGGCATTTGTAAGATCTCATTTGGAATACTGTGAACAATTCTGGTCACCCTTGTTCAAGAAAGATTAAATTAAAGTGGAACAGGTGCAGAGAAGATCTACTAAAATGATCAGGGGAATGGAGGGCCTAGCTTATGTGAGGAGACTGGAAGAGCTTGGCTTGTTTAACCTAGAAAAAGAAGGCTGAGAGAGGATCTGATTGTCTCTGAAAATACAGCAGTGGGGTAAACACCAGAGAGAGTGAAGAGCTATTTCAACTAAAGAATAATGTTGACACAAGAACAAATGGATATAGATTGGCCATCAGAACATTTCATTTTGAAAAATTTGAAATATTTCATTTAGATTTTAACCTTTTTAATTATAAAAAAAGATATAAAATACAATTACTTTTGTTTCAAAAAGTTATTTCAAAATGAAAGATTGAAACATTCTGTACGTAAAATGTCGAAATGGGATGCTCTGACATCTCCAAAATGTTTCACTTCAAATTTTTTCCAAATGAAAATTTCATGAAAATTGACATGCTCCCATGGAACATTTTGGTTTGGACAAATCAGCATTTTCTAATGGAGAAATATTCCACTGCTCTAGTGAGCACCAGCTCTAGTCAAGAAAATCCCTCCATCCACGTATCTGCCTAAATCCTCACCGTTAGCCCCACAGGATAACCCCAGCTACTCAGACAGAGCCACCGCGCTGAATATTTCCCAAATAGGATGAAATGGATCAGTCCCATGGGATGTGCTCCTTCCAAATGTAAGCCCAACCTCAACACTGGTCAATATTCCAAGTGGCTTGCAGCTGAACCTCCTCTCTATGGAATATTCCATACCCTTCTCCCACTTTAGAAACCAGTGCTCAAAACTGGTGTTTGCCCTTTAAACTCTAGTCATCTACTCTGGCCATTCTCCCTGATTTGCATTGCAGGGACCTCTTCTAACCCACTGGAACGGGTGGTCTAAGACAGTAATTCTATGTCTAAGGGGTCTCCAAAAGACTTAGACTGAAACTTAGGCCTGGTCTACACTAGGCGTTTAAACCGGTTTTAGGAGCGCAAAACCGATTTAACGCCACAACCGTCCACACTAGGAGGCACCATATATCGATTTTAATGGCTCTTTAAACCGGTTTCTGTACTCCTCCCTAACGAGAGGAGTAACGCTAGTATTGGTATTAAAATATCGGATTAGAGTTAGTGTGGACGCTGATCGACGGCATTGGCCTCCGGGAGCTATCCCACAGTGCACCAGTGACCGCTCTGGACAGCATTCTGAACTCGAATGCACTGGCCAGGTAGACAGGAAAAGCCCCGCGAACTTTTGAAATTCATTTCCTGCTTCCCCAGCGTGGAGATCTCATCTCATCAGCACAGGTGACCACGCACAGCTCATCAGCACAGTTAACAATGCAGTCTCCTGAGAATCGTAAAAGAGCCCCAGCATGGACTGCACGGGAGGTACTGGATCTGATCGCTATCTGGGGAGTGGATTCAGTGCTAACAGAACTGCGTTCCAAAAGACGAAATGAAAAAGTATTTGAAAGAATTTCTAAGGCTATGACGGATAAAGGCCACAGCCGGGACTCAGTGCAGTGCAGAGTGAAAGTTAAGGAGCTCAGACAAGGCTACCAGAAAACCAAAGAAGCAAACGGAAGGTCCGGGGCAGGTCAAAAAACATGCCGCTTCTATGCTGAGCTGCATGCAATTTTAGGGGGCTGCGCCACAAGTACCCCACCCCTGATCGTGGATTCCGAGGTGGGGGTTGTAATCTCTTCCATGGCTGAGGATTATGCAGACGGGGAAGATGAAGATGAAGAAGAGGAGGAAGACCTAGCAGAGAGCACACAGCACTCCGTGAGCCCCAGCAGCCAGGAGCTTTTTATCACCCTGACGGAATTACCGTCCTCCCAGCCCTCACAAGCGGAATTACCGTCCTCCCAGCCCTCACAAGCCACTATCCCAGACAATGACGCCATGGAAGGGAGCTCTGGTGAGTGTACCTTTGCAAATAGCAAACATTGTTTTTTTAACCAAGCCTTTTTTAATGATTGATTTGCCCTGAGGACTTGGGATGCATTCGCTGACAGTATAGTTACTTAGAAAAGTTTGTTAACATGTCCGGGGATTGAGAGGAAATCCTCCAGGGACATCTCGATGAAGCGCTCCTGTAGGTACTCCAGAAGCCTTTGCAGAAGGTTTCTGGGCAAGGCAGCCTTGTTCCGCCCACCATGGTAGGACACTTTACCACGCCATGCATGTAGCAAGTAATCAGGTATCATTGCGTGGCAAAGCATAGCAGCGTATGGTCCCGGTGACTGCTGGCATTCAAGAAGCATCCGTTCTTTATCTTGTTCTGTTATCCTCAGCAAAGTGATATCGTTCAGGATAACCTGTTTAAAAATCAGGAATTTAAGTAAGGGGGGTGGCCATTTTTCTACTGGGTTCGTGGAATGCATCAGCTTAAAAAAAAAACTTTCCTGCACGTAGCGAAGCGGGGGGAGGGGAGGAGTGAAATGCCGATGATCTTTTCTGTGTTTGGTCACCGGCGATCTTCACCAAGGTACCAGACACGCAGGGGGTTGGGGGTGGGAAGGGTGTTGATTAGCAGGGAGCTAGCGTGGTATTAGCCATGCGTTGGGGGGAGGGGTAAAGCACTGCAGAAGCCGAAAGACAGTGGCTTACTATGGCCGCATGCAAGCTGAATTCTGATGCCTGGACCTGTGTCTGAGAGATGTGTAACTGCAGAGCTGCAGGCACTCACTATTAAGATGAAAAATGCGACCTTGTAGGGAAATCACATGTGCTAGGTGAATACTGCTTTTCACTGTGAAAGAGTATAACCATTGTTCTGTAAAATGTATCTTTCTAAATATTTATCTCCCTCATGCAGCTGCAAATTTTTCAACGATCCCTCCTCCATCCCAAAGGCTAGCACAGATAAGGCGGAGGAAAAAGAAGACGCGAGATGAGATGTTCTCGGATATTATGGAAGTTACACGCAATGAAAGAGCTCATCTGAATGAGTGGAAGGATGTGGTTTCAAATTACAGGAAAGAGGCCAGTGAACGTGAGGACAGGAGGGATGAACGTGAGGACAGGAGGGACAACCGAGATGAGAGGTGGCGGCAGGAAGACTGGCAGGAAAATCAGCGGTGGCGGCAGGAAGATCAGCGGTGGCGGGATGCAACTCTGGGGCTGCTGCGTGATCAAACTGACATGCTCCGGCGTCTTGTGGAGCTTCAGGAACGGCAGCAGGATCACAGAGTGCCGCTGCAGCCCCTGTATAACCACCCTCATCCCTCACCATGTTCCACATCCTCCTCACCCAGACGTGTAAGAACGCGTGGGGGGAGGCTCCGTGCACCCGCCCACTCCACCCCCGTGGACAGCCCAACCAGAAGGCTGTCGTTACTGTGAATTTTTTTAATGGCCTTCTCCATCCCTCCTATCCTCTTCCCAAACCACACCCTTACTTCTCTATCTCTTTTTATAATGAATCAATAAAGAATTCATGCTTTTTAAATGAGAGTGACTTTATTTGCATATGTAAACTGTACTTGAAGGGGGTGGGGGAGTTGCTTACAGGGACTGAGTCAATCAAGGGGGTTGGGTGTTCATCAACAAACACAGCAGTCACACTGTACCCTGGCCATTGATGAAGCTCGTTTTCAAAGCTTCTCTGATGCGCACCGCTTCCTGGTGTGCTCTTCTAATCTCCCTGGTGTCTGGCTGCGCGTAATCAGCGGCCAGGTGATTTGCCTCAGCCTCCCACCCCGCCATAAAGGTCTCGCCCTTACTCTCACAGAGATTGTGGAGAATACAGCAAGCAGTAATAACATAGGGGACATTGGTTTGGCTGAGGTCTGAGCGAGTCAGTAATGTCCGCCAGCGCGCCTTTAAACGGCCAAATGCACATTCCACCACCATTCTGCACTTGCTCAGCCTGTAATTGAACAGATCCTGACCACTGTCCAGGCTGCCTGTGTATGGCTTCATGAGCCATGGCATCAAGGGGTAGGCTGGGTCCCCCAGGATAACGACAGGCATTTCAACATCCCCAACTGTTATTTTCTGGTCTGGGAAGTAATTCCCTTGTTGCAGCCATTTAAACAGAGTAGTGCTTCTGAAGACGCGAGCATCATGAACCCTCCCTGGCCATCCCACGTGGATGTTTGTGAAACGTCCCTTGTGATCTACCAGTGCTTGCAGCACCATTGAAAAGTACCCCTTCCAGTTTACGTACTGGGTGCCCTGGCGCTGCGGTGCCAAGATAGGGATATGGGTTCCATCTATCGCCCCACCACAGTTAGGGAATCCCATTGCAGCAAAGCCATCCACTATGGACTGCACGTTTCCCAGAGTCACAACCTTTCGTAGCAGCAGCTTAGTGATTGCTTTGGCTACTTGCATCACAGCAGCCCCCACAGTAGATTTTCCAACTCCAAATTGATTCCCGACTGACCGGTAGCTGTCTGGCGTTGCAAGCTTCCACAGGGCTATCGCCACTCGCTTCTCTACTGTGAGGGCTGTTCTCATCTTGGTATTATGGCGTTTCAGGGCAGGGGCAAGCAAGTCACAAAGTTCCATGAAAGTGCCCTTACGCATGCGAAAGTTTCGCAGCCACTGGGAATCGTCCCACACCTGCAACACAATGCGGTCCCACCAGTCAGTGCTTGTTTCCCGGGCCCAAAATCGGCGTTCAATGGATAGAATCTGCCCCATTACCATCAGGATCTCCAAAGCGCAGGGGCCCGCGGTTTGAGAGAATTCTGTGTCTACGTCCTCATCACTGTCATCGCCGCGCTGCCGTATCCGCCTCCTCCTCGCCTCGGATTGAAGGTCCTGGTTCACCATAGACTGCACGAGAGTGCGCGAGGTGTTTAAAACATTCACGATTGCGGTATGGAGCTGAGCAGGGTCCATGCTTGCTGTGCTATGGCGTCTGCACAGTTCACCAAGCAAAAAAAGGCGCGAAACAGTTGTCTGCTGCTCAGGGAGGGAGGGGTGAGGCTGTACCCAGAACCACACGCGACAATGATTTTTGCCCCATCAGGCACTGGGATCTCAACCCGGAAATGCCAAGGGGCGGGGGAGGCTGCGGGAACTATGGGATAGCTACGGGATAGCTACCCACAGTGCAACGCTCCAGAAATCGACGCTAGCCTCGGACCATGGACGCACACTACCGATTTAATGTGTTTAGTGTGGCCGCGCGCACTCGATTTTATAAAATCTGTTTTACAAAACCGGTTTATGCAAATTCGGAATAGTCCTGTAGTGTAGACGTACCCTAACTGAACAGAATTCAACTATATATGGACAAAGGGGTCTGAACCTCCATTTGAAATTTTTTAGGGGTCTGCAAATGAAAAAAGGTTGTGAACCACTGGTTTAAGCTACAACCCTGGATCTGCTCCTTCCCCTTAGTGTCTGCATCTCATACCCTTTAATATCTTGATCCTTACAACACCTCTGTGAAGCAGAGCACTGCTATGACCCATTGTATAACATGCCCAGAGAGACTAAGGCCAGCTCCTCAAAGGGATTTAGGCACCTAAGTATCTTTGGGGATCTGGGCCTAAGTGACTTCCCAAGGTCAACCAGAAAGTTTGTGGGAGAGCGGGGAAGTGAGGCTGGGTCTCCTGAGCCACACAGCAGCACTCTAACCACTGGACCAACTTTGCTGTCCTAAGTAGATAGTTGCTCCATACTTTTACAGCAAACTCCAGATCAATTTCCTCCCCAGTGTCAGTCCACCAGAGTCAGTGAGTTTCACACCAGGCATGAATGGAGCGACCCTCTGCAGTTTGTTTGTTCTCAAGAAACAGAGTCGTAAATCACACAGGCCCCCAAATTCTCCAGGCACATTCTCTGGGTACGAAAAGGAAAAGGCAGTACACTGGCACTCATTAGTGGAATTCCTTTTTGAATTACCATTTGGGATTGCAGTTAACTGATTATCTCTCTTCTGTGCTGAGCCTGCACCTCCACTTTGCTGTCTAGACTTAGGAAGATAAGTAGTACCCTGAGTGCCCAACAATGCAATGCGCCTTCAGCCTGAGGCAGTTAAAGTGCCAGCAGAGTTGGGTTTTGTTCTTAAGAAAACAATCAGGCAGCAGCCAAGACCAAAAAAATAAAGCAAATACAGTACAGTACTGTGTTAAACATAAACTACTACAAAACTAAAGGGAAAGTTTTAAAAAAGATTTGACAAGGTAATGAAACTGTTTCTGTGCTTGTTTCATTTAAATGAAGATGGTTGAAAGCAGCTTTTTTCTTCTGCATAGTAAAGTTTCAAAGATGTATTAAGTCAATGTTCAGTTGTAAACTTTTGAAAGAACAACCATAATGTTTTGTTCTGAGTTACGAACATTTCACAGTTCTGAACAACCTCCATTCCTGACGTGTTGTCGCTCTGAGGTTCAACTGTATGTGTCATCGCTCTAATGAGCTTAGAGCTTGACTTGGTTGACTGGCATTTGTTTTGCAATCTCCTACCATCGTGGAAACTTTATGACCTCCCTCCATGGTTACTAAATAAATAAACCAAAGGAAATCCATGCTTGGTGCGATTTTTATGGCACTGTTTATTTTCCATGTATCACATGGGGTGAACTGCCTACCTACTACTCAAGATTCTATCAAAGGCACATGGGTTTGCTCCTGAGATGAAAATAAATGTCTGGGGTAAGATAGAAGACACTTAAAAAAATTCTCCTCCTCTCACTATAGCTCGGGTGTCCCAACTCCCTCTGCCAGCAATTATCAGTTCTCAACTTCCCCCCAGTGAATAATAATAATAATAATAATAATAAATGATGACGTTGATGCCTTGGGTTGGCTCAAGCCACCTGAGATCTCATCTCCCTTTATGGGACAGTGACCTCTCTGCTTTGCCCCACTGCTGTTGATACAAGGAGAAAGACTTGTATCTGCAGGAAACCAACCTTATCCAGGCGCCAGTCCAACCCTATGGAACTCATTGCCAGAGGAAACTGAGCTCCACCCTCAAACCCTCAGTTTAGCTTTCCAGTAAGAACTCCTTTAACCACATTAGCAGCCTCACAATTTCATAGATAGATAGATAGATGGATAAATATAGATATTGCACATTTGATGTATACACAGTGACAGCTCTTAACTACACTGCAGATTGCTATTATTGATTCCACTTGGGGTCATGATGAATTTAAAAAAAAGACTGTAGCTTGAGTTAACATTCCATTTATTTCTCCTGTGAGCCCAATGACCTCATGAGTCAATTAGAACATTATAGGGTTTTCACTGGAGGCTGAATGCTGATTTCAAGAATGCAAAATCCTGTGTGCTCCTCATTCATCTGTCAGGCTGGCTGCAGTGGGAGAGATCAGCCTCTTCTGGGAGACGTGTAGGCAATCAGAGAATGTGGAGTTCATGGGGCTCTCCTGTGAGTGGCCTGGAAGCTGTGGGAGATTTATTTGCAGATTCAGTGTAAATGCTGACAAGGGCATCTATGGGATAGAAAATCAATAGTTCATTTGCGTGGTGTTCTCAGCTAGCTGGCATTTGTTTTAGATCAGCCCTCATGGCTGACTTCATATTGGATTATTGTACTTAACTGGGATGCATGAACCACTGTAAGTAAGAAGCAGTCTTGGCCTTCTTGAGTGACAGTCAGTGAACAAAGAGCATGGGGCCACCGTGATTCTGGAATTCGGAGCCTGGATATGAGCAATGGCTAGTGATTGGGTCTGGCTGGGACGGACTCTGACAGCTCATCTGCCATCACCATTTCCTGAAGTTCCAGCCCAATAGCAGATCCAGGGACACCTCTGGACTTCTCCAGGACTCTGTTCAGCCCCATGATACCCTCATCCTTGTTATCCAGGTGGAATGATGAAAAAATATGGTCTCCCCCATTAATAACTCCCACACACCCTTTTGCGAAAGAGGCCCAGGCTGACTTTTTGCAACACAGTCCTCCCTCAGGTGGGAGCTTTCACTTCAGCCGCTTGAGTGAAGAGTCCTGGGAGTTTCCGGATCAGACACTGATGTTGTTGAATTCAGAAACGCGATCCAGGGCAGCATTCTGCTGTTTCTGCCTCCTGAACTTAGGATTTTCTGCAACAAAAGTAGCTAAAAACAGCATTGTGGGCAAAACTGGGCTTTTCCCGCAAATTTATCCTCCATAGGAAGGGACATTTTTCCACTGAAATGGTGCATTTTCCAACACGAGGAAACTGCAGTGTTGCCAAAATTCATGAGCCTCATGGTTGTTAGTATTTGTTGGAGAGCCACAGCTTCTGGAGTCAGGAGATTGAATGAGGATCTCAGCTTGCTTGCTTTCTTGAAGTAAATTTCTGGCCTTGAAGATTGCAGAGAAAAGCTTAAAAATGTTACCTGAGAGCGACCAAAAGGTTCAAAAGGCAAAGAAAAAGAGCCCAGTGTTTATTACTTTTAAAAATCTACGTTTTGTAGCCAAACTCATGATTTTGGAACCGGGACTCGTGATTTTGAACATTTGGAGTTGGTGATATCGGAACGGCTTTTCCTTCTTGAGATGCGAACCATGTCAGAACAAAAAAGGTTTTGCTGTTTTTTAGCCTTCATTCATTTTGCAGGTCTCACCAGCAAGGAGAATTTTGTCTCTGAACTCAGCTAATGCCTATACTTGGGGCCTGTCTGCTTTTGTCAGGTGGGACCAGCGGCTCACTCGACCAGACTCCTGCACACGCCGTCAAACGGAATTCATGCTCTGTTATCTAAAGGGCTCACCCAGAGCTCAGGAGCGCTATTCACCTCCGTTAGTGAGAGATCACAAAGACTGAAGCCTGGTGTAAAGCCATAACACAGCACAGAGCTTGTACAGATAACTGCCAAAAACGGCACTCACCTGCACCTGAAGCTGCTGAACTACATTAACGACTTCCCCAAACAACACAGATACAGCAGCTCCTGAGCCAAGGGTCTTTCTCAGCCTTTAAAAATCACTTCCTTGCTCATGATGGTCAAATGATCAGACATCCTCCAGCCAAAGCTTTGCATGCCCAGCAAAGAAAGCTATAAGCAGCACTCTAACTCCAGCTCCTGTCCTGTCTGCTTTCCCCATGAGGTGGCAGGAGCTCAGCTCCCTGGAGAGAGCTCTAGTGTCAGATGATGCTCTCCTCTAGGAGAGGGTAACCGTGGTGGCTATGCTTCTTTCCCCAACTCTCCAGGTCCCCTACTTCTGCTGCCTCTCCTGAGACCCTTGCTTCAAGCCCCAGGTGGACACCTTCTTTTCCCCATCCACTGGCCCATCTGCGTTCCTTTTTGTCAGTTGTAAGAGGTTAATTTCCATACACATAGCATTGTATTATTAATTATTATTATTTACGGAATAGTACCTAGAGGCCTCAGTCAGGGATCTGGGCCCTGTTGTGCAAAACACGGCACACACATATAATGAAAAGACAATCCCTGCCTCACTGAACTTACCTTCCCAGACCCTTGGTGCACCCAGGCACTATCATGTATGACCGGAGACAAACAGAGCAGGAGATGGGGTAACGGAGAGACAGCTATGACAAGTGAAAGTCTTGTAGAGGGGTAATTGCTATTTTTGCATAAATTATGCAGATAAAAAAATGCATGCATAGACTATTTGTCTGGAAAACATCCTGGCTTTTACTGGCAGTGCAGAGATGGAGGTGAGAGTGCTGGGCTGGGTGGGCTCGGGTCAGGGGAGCAGATAGAGTTTGCCAAGGTTCGTAGGAGGTGAGTTGGTATCTCCCCTCCTTAGGAGCAGGAGACAATCTCTAGGCCGAGACCTTCCTTATTGCCCAGCCAGGAAAGCTCTGGTTCATTTAAATGGCTGAGCTGCACGGTAGTTTTGACAATGTCAGTTTCCCATTCGGTGTCAATTACACCTGCCCATTATCCACAGTACGATGGACTTTCCCACAAATTAATCTGATGAAAAAAATACCATGCAACAAACAGTGTTAAATTAATGGAAATGATTATGCCTAAGAATGGTCATAAACTCAAACACTTGTACAGTTCTAAACATAAAAAAAAAGCCTGCCCCTGCCTTTGATTTTCACATACTCTGCATGTGACGTGCAAACTTTGTGAACTAAAGGTTGAGATGTCAGAACTTTACATGTGCCAAAGCATGCATTTTTCATCCCACTCTTTTCCCCCACTAGCTGGATTTTCTGCTAAAATGGCCAGCAGTGAAACAGTTAACAGTGTTACCACTTAGGGTATGTCCACACTGTAATTGGAGGTGTGATTGCAGCATTTTAGGCAGATCTGAGCTAGCTTGATAAAAATATGCAAATGCCTAACCTATGCCACCACTCATGCCACTGTGACTTCACTGCTACTTTTAGCTTGCCAACTAGCTCAGTTGTGTGTACATGTGCTGAAATCACACCTCCCAACATACCCTTTGATTATCATTAGGTTTCAGAGGTAACAACCCAAATGAAAGGAAAGCATCAGTTCAGCATTCTGAGTCATTGTTTCAGGCTGTCTGCAGATTCAGGAAGACCATGCTGCGTTGGTTTTTGCTTGATTTACATTTTTAAGGTTTCCTTTGTCAAAGTTAGACTCAGGACTCACAGTTTGTCAGACCACTCTGTTTTATTAGCACAGCACTCTGCTAATAATACCCAGATAATGTGAGCACTATGTAAGACACAAATGATCTTATTTATACAGATAAAAGGGCGAGAACTTAACAAGATAACAAAGGAAGCAGAATCTGATAATTTTACCTGGGCTAGGCATGCATATCTTATTTCCTTGCTCACTATTACCAATCTTCTGTTAATGTTTCCCTATTATCACCATTGTTTATGCCTAATGTTTCTTTTCCTGGCATCTGTATTTCAACATTTCTTATTTCTGATTAAAGGTACATACAACATTTCTTTAATCCATTCTTATTTTTACAATATAATTCACTCTACTTTCACACCTTACAATCCATGAAGGCTAACACAGTTTTTTTAATTTTAAATTAAAGCTTCTAGCACACCCATCTGATAAAAAGTATACTTGAGAAACAAAATACATGTAGACGATCTTTGTGACCTAGCTAGAAATAGTTACAACAAAACCTGTAAGACCCTTTATTATGTAAAAATCGATTCATCATATCCTCTGTGCTGGTAAGATGTAGAAATATAGTTACATTATTTTATATGAAATTAGATGTTATTAAAGCAGTGAATCTCAAAAATGAGTGGAATTTAAATGCATCTAATGCGTAGCATTTTCAGCAAAATCACTTAAGTGTTTCAAAAAGTCAGCCTGGGCCTCTTTAGCAAAGTGGTGTGAATCTGGGGACAGAACATGTTGATTTTCAAGGGCATAAGCCCTCACTTAACTGCATTTTTCAGAGCAACTATAATTACAGTCACAACTTGTAGCTCCATGATACGAAGAAAGACATTTTTTGGTGATGGAACAGCTTTACCAGAGGTGGAATATTTATTACACCAAGTTAGAGCGTCACACTTTCTTGATCAGACTTGTTTACCCCATGGTAGGATGTATTAAGCTTTCAGAGAGCTCAAAGTTGGACTCTGCCCTGGGAGTTATGCAAAGGTTCAGTCTAACAAAGCCTCTTTGGAAGCTGGTCTCTGATCTAATTGTCATTCCAGGCCAAGGTGGCCAGAGAAAAAATAGACACAGTTTGTTTCCTGGCAAATGTGACATGGCTTTAAATAGCAGTGAAGACCAATGGGGGGAGGCTGCAGAAGCTGCTACTGGAATTGTCCCCAGTATTTAAAAACAAAAGCCCAGAGCCACAGAAAAGATGTTTTTTCCTTTCTGAAAATGTCCCTAAATGTATCCAGTGTCAAGCAACGCAGCCGCCAGCCTGCTTGCGTTACATCTAAAGAAGGACGACGCTGAGTTCTGGCTCAAAGCCAGATAGCCCCTCAAGAGCTGTGGGATGCCGCAAAAGCAGCTCTGAGACAGCTGGTGCCCTTGGCCCAGTTACTTCACCAGGTCAGGACACTTATTCTGACTAGGCAACAAGGCCAAAGGAACAAGCAATGGGCTCGCACAGCAGGAGGGAACACTCAAGTTACCCACTGGGTAAAACTTTCTGGGCCAGGTTCATCCCTGGTGACTTATGCTAGTGACTCAAGGAGTGCTCTTTGCCTTAGATCTCTGAACAAAGGTTTGGCAGAGACAAGCCAAGTAGGGGAGTCATGGGGGGATGACATTTACCTCTATGCACAAATTCCTACTCAAGCCCTATTTTTAAGCCTCTCAGGGGAAGGGAGGGTAGGATCCAACTAGCCACTTCCTCCAAATGTTCTGGTCTTCACAGTGATACATTTTGCACCCCAGGGACCAAACCTGCTCCATGTCAAGGTATCTCACGGAACAGATAGAGAAATAGTATGGGTTCATGTAATTAAACTCCGATAACCATGCCCATGTCCCAGTGGTCAGAGTTAAGGTTACCGTTAGAGCCGGTCAGAATTGTAACTTCCCTGTAGGTTCGGTCTTGCGGAACAATCCCAAAAGATATCTAGGCTGTGACAATGGTGAGGACAATAAAATGTGCTGCTCCATTACCCTGTATGGGAGTTTATATAATCCCAGCCCACAAACACAACCTGTGCCTTTTTCTTTCTTTGTTCTTTAAGGAATGCCCTTTTTATCCCCAGCAAAGCTCCTTTGTCTGCCCTGGGCTCCAGAACTTGGCCAAACCAGTCTGAGAGGATGGGATGGTGGGAGGGGCTGGGGATAGATTTACCAGCATCTGTTTTCTGTCGGTGAAGTGTTCAGTGGCACTGGAACATTTTTAATAGTGGGGGTGCTGAAAGCCATCCCCTAACCCCTATCCACTCCCTCCCCTGAGCTGGGTGGGCCCCGCACGCCCAGGGCTGGCAGCCAGGAGGCCGGGCATGCGGCAGCACCCCCGCACCCTAGTTCCCACCCCTATGGAAGTGTTGGTAACTGGGAGGCTGGCAGAGTGGTCTCCCTGTTTTCCTGTCTTTATGCCACCCGTCCTTAGCGCCACAGGGCACGTCTACACTGAAAAAAAAAAAGGTGACAGTGAGTCTCAGAGCCTGTGTCAACTGACCCACCCCCTGCACCAGGTTTCAGAGCCCAAGCTCCAGCCTGAGCAGGAATGTGGACATGGCTATTTTTAGCCCTGTAGCAAGAGCCCAGGTCAGATGACTCAGGCTCTTAGATTTGTTGCCGCAGAGTTTGGGTTTTTTTTCCATGTAGACGTAACCATAGAGCCATAGAGTTCAAGGCCAGAGACACCATTAGATCACCTACTCTGACGTCCTCCTGTGTATCACAGGTCACCAACACCACCCACCCGCCGCACTCTAAACCCAGCCCCCAAAATGAGACCAAAGTATCACAGCCCACCGGAGACTTCTTAGTGGGCCAGTTCGACCCCCAGCGTGTCTGAACTTCAGGCCGATGAAGCCACCAGAACTGGTTCTGACACAAAGCTGGAAGCCCTGAAGAACGCTGCAGAGTCCAACTGGATAGGGAAACGCTCACACAGCTTCGCGCCTCTGTAACGAAAATAAAACTGTGTCAAAAGCCACTGAAAAGGGGGGAATCTTTGATCATCTGTGTTTTTTGCTGTGAGCTTTCACAGATGTTAAGGCCACAAAGGACCATTGCAGTTATGACCTCCTGGATCATGCAGACTAGAGAATTTCACCTAATAAACATGAAAGGGCCAGGAGGCAACATTCCTGACCTTTGCAAGGGCTTTGGACCCAGGTCCAGTCTCACCCAAAGCAAGGCTCAGACCCTCAGGCCATTTCTCCTTTGCTTCTAGTGCAAACCTGTCAATTACATTTGAATTTGGGATGCACACGTGATTGCTGCCAATGACAGGAAGTAATAAACATGAATTCATTTAGTCCCAACCCCAAAGGCTATGCTCCCCGCGAAGTAAATAGCACTTCCGAGAGATTCCCCAAGTGTGACTGGGGCCCCCAAATATGGCCCCTTTTTCTGAGACCTACCAAAGGTTTTCAGCCTAAGAGCAAAATTCACCACTGAACCATTCTGCCTCTCTACATCTCTCTGGGCTTGTATGTGGCTCCATCACTGTAACAGCTGCAGAGCTCCCAGGTTTTAATTACTTTATGCTCACAACGCCCCTCTGAGGTAGGAGATTATTATTATTACTGAGGCAAAGAGAGGTTAAGTGGCTTGCCCATGGTCACACAGTGAGTCTGTGGCAGAGCCAAAACTGGAACCCAGCTCTCCTGAGGGTCAGCCCAGTACCTCACCCATAAAAGCAGCCTTGTCACAAGGCAGAGAGAGCCGAGTATTGGATCTGAGCTGTTCTGTGAAGCTCCAAGTCAACTTTGGGCAGTGTGGACACGCTGTGGCTGGCCCTCAGCTGCCTGTCAGTTGCCCAGGTTCTCCGGCACTGATAGCCCCTCATTCGTTCAAACGTTACGCCTTCATGAACAATCCAACCTGTCTCCTGGAGGTGATGTGAAAGCTAGAATTAGCTGGGAAGATCTGGAATTTCCCTGCTACCCACTGCTGGAAGCAGGTGGCAGCGCCTGAGCGGCACTTCATCTCTGCGCAGACAGAGCCAGTAGGCAGCATTGTAATTTCCCCATGGGTTCGGTTTTGCAGAACCTCCCCCTTCCTCCCCCCAGAAAGATGTTGTGGGCTGGGAAAACGATGAGGACAATAAAACGTGTTGCTCAATTATCCCATATGGGAGTTTATATAATTCCAGCCCACAAGCACAGAGCACACAGCCGCCCATGTCCCATAGATTAACACAGTGTGCATTGTGCTTGTGGCAGAGGAGATTAGGGAAGCAGGGGATGGCGGGGCCAGCTTTTATTTAATAGAATGGCTGTTCTTTCTGATTTCCTGCAGGTTCTTTGGATTTTTAGTGAGCAGGCAAAAGGGATCAGCAAGGTTTTAACAGCTTGTAGATAGGACTTCTGATAAATAAAGATGAGCTGAAACAAGCAGCTATTCTCTGTGAAACCAAGCAGGTGATAGTCTGAGCTCATTTGACTGGGGGGCATGGGGCAGGGAGGAGAGTGACAGGAAGAATTACATGGAGATGGTGGGAATCTAATATTGCCAACCACAATAAGCAAGCGAAAGAATGTTAAAGAACAACAGTAAATGAGGTTAAAATGTAAAAGCAAAAGAGTTATCGACCCTCCTGCTTCACAGAAAGCTTCCAGCACTTACCACTTGCAGTCAGAAGGTACCGTCTCCCTGGACATGCTGCTGCTTGCCTGGCCAGTATGGGAGGTTCTCGCACCTTCTTCTGAAGCAGCCAGAACTGGAATAGATGGGCCTTGGGCCTGATCTGCTGTGGTGGGTTGGAGAGCTTTAGAGTGTGTGTGTGTGTGTGTGTGTGTGTGTGTGTGTGTGTGTGTGTGTGTGTGTGTGTGTGTGTGTGTGTGTGTGTGTGTGTGTGTGTGTGTGTGTGTGTGTGCGCGCGCCCGACTCATGAACTGGGAAGGATCGGTCAGCCCAGTCATTCCCAGCCTGCTGGGGGTGGATTTCTCAATGGCAGCGCTGCACGAATGCCATTTTTCACTGAGTATATATATCGGGCCAGATCCTCAGCTGGTACAAATCAGCACAGCTTCACTGGCATCAGTGCTATGGTGATTTGCACCAGACACACACCAGTAAACAACCCTAGATACCATGAAAGCTGAATGCAGGCCTCGGGGGCTTGAAAACCTTTTAATTATTTTTAGATTTTTGCCCTACGTGGGTTTCATCTGGGGGCTGTGTTTGCTGGAATCCTGGGGGGGTTGTGACCCTAGAGGGAGGGGCAGCTCTCAAGGATGACAACAATGTGTTATTGCTTTTTTGGATTTCAACCCAGGGGAAACAAGGAAGTGGCAAGGGCTGTGTCTTCACTATGCAAAGACTCAGGCTGCAATCAGGAGCCCCCCACCCCCATGGGGTTCTCCGGGGGATAGAGTGCCGCCAGGGACAAAATGCTTGCTTGGATGGGAGCAGGAGCTGGTTCAAATGGCAGCAAGGAGAGGAGAGAGTGGCAGGGTACTATGTCCCAGGCCTGCAGGGCCTTTAGACAGAGTCTGGAAGTGAATAAAGGGAGAAGACTGGGATCATGCCAGGAGAGAGGATGAATCCAGCATAATTTATCACTGAAAGAGCCAGAGGTCTTGCTACTTCTCGGGCTTGTGGCAAGAAAGAAGTTAGTGTCGACAGAAATCTCTTTGAGGGAAGAATGAACGAAGAGGCCCATTTAATAAGATGGCAGCTGAAAACAAATGCTCAACTGTACACTGCTCACGCACACCCACACACGCACATCCACACACATGGAGGTACCAGAAATGCAGCCTGGTCCACGGACCATTTACAAACCTTAAAACAGTGCTTATGTTAGGCTAGTTCTTGTATGGTTTCAGCAGCTGCTCTCAGGAGGCACTAGCAGAGCAGCTGTCCTGCTGTCCCTCCCAAACAGCATGAACCCTGGACTATTTTTATCAACAAAGAGGAGAAAAATCCTTTCAGCTCCGTGTATCTTGGACGATTATGTCTTGGTTAAATGTTGCAATAACCAAAGTCACGTTGCCAAGTTTCTCAGCACTCACAATGCTATACCCTTCCCCCAAACCTGCTGCTATTCCCACACTCCATCACCCATTCCCGACTGTACTCCACCATCTCAGAATAACAGAAAAACAGGTGAGTGTGAGTCTCTCATCTGAGCCCCACTGCATTCAGACACCTCCAACTTGAATGCTGGGAGCTGCTTTTCCCAGCATCTGACACAAATCACTTGTGCTTCAGATGAATTCCAGCTCTGGTCTGACATTTTTAAAGGAGATTTTTCTGAAGGAATAAAGGCTTGCTGTGAATGAAGCTGGGGGCTAGGAAGATTAGCAGAAGGGCCTGAGATGGCAATGTGTAGCAGGTGGAATAATAACGATTAGCGCACAGATCTCAAAGCGCTTTACCAAGGAGGGTCTTACAGGTGGGGAAAGAGGCACTGAGAGGGGAAGTGACTTGTCCAAGAAGCAAATGCAGGAATAGAACTCAGGTGTCCATTGCCTTGTGCTGTATTGATTAGACCAGGATATTGGAAGGTGCATATATACTTTATTTCCTGTTGATTCCTTGAGCCACGATGGAGCATTTCACCTAGAAGCAAAACTGTCCACCAACAGCAAAAATAAAATAGCACTGCTCGTATGGAGACCTGATTCCCAGGCACCTTTGTCTGCTGGGCTTGTGAGGAGCTTGGGCAATGTTTCTGTCTTTTTGATAGATCACAGGAACCAGAGGTGGGAAAGACTTGGTTGGCCATCCGATTCCTCTCACATCCAACCCAGTCTGGACAGGGTTATTCTCCTCTTTATAGAACTCTGACATGCAAAGCTCAGCAATGCTTTGCCACGTAGAGAAGCAAACACCCCACTTCTCGCTGATGCCACCAACTGGTTGCAATGTTTCCTGCATTCGTTGCAATGAGTACCAACCTCAGGGCACTGTTACGAACCAGGGCACAAACCCCAGGCTGGCTGTGAGTTCTACAGTGTTCACCAACCAGGTATCAAGTGCAAAATTTTCAGGACCTATAACAGCCTTAGCAGTCATCAACACTCCCCTGGGGCACTCCGGTCTAGCTTGCCAACCAAATAAGTGTACATTTGTGATAGATGGTTCCTTGCACCAATATTCTGATTACTTCAAACACTAAAGGACCAGTCACCTACCTCAGGTCAATTGCACCTTAGATCTCAGGACAAAGAGAACACTTGTAGCCAATCTTATAATTAAGGTTAAGATTTTGTCATGATTATTTTTAGTAAGTCACGGACAGTTCATGGGCAATAAACAAAAAAACAGCCTGTGACCTCATTTGTGATGTTATTACCAATAACCGGGGGACGGGGCTAGGTGTGGGGGAGGAATGGCAGCTGGAGTCACATTGAGGGGACTGACAGACTGAGCCCCCCCCCTCCCCCCATGAGCTGGCTGCAGCTGCAGGGCAGGACACACAGTCCCGGCTCCAACCCCAGCCACAGGTGCACAGCCCTGGCCAAGGGTGCACGGCCCTGGGAAGTTGCAAGGAAGGTGCACAGCCCCCACTGCAGCCCTGGCTGTGTGAGCAGGAGCGTACGGCCTCAGCTGTAGCCCCCGCCGCAAGGTGCGGGGTGGGGCGCATGGTTCTGATTCCAGCCGTAGGGCAGGTCAGTAGAGCCCCAGCTTCAGCCGCTGACAGCTGAAGCCGAAGAAGTTACAGAGGTCCAGTAAAGTCACGGAATCTGTGATTGCCGTGACCTCCATTGTTGGCGGGGGTCCAGCTCCCTCCTCCCTCTCAGTTCCCAGACACAGTTTGCTGGAAAATAACAGTTTAGAGTCCAATTTGCAGGCAATTCAATGGGTTTATTGAGGCTAAACAAGCAAGCATATTTTGAAGCCCTTCATATCAATCAGGTTATTTTTATATGTCGATAGAGGTTAACCATGTTCTGAAGCCCTTTACACCAGACAGGCTATCTCTATACGCCGATAGAGAGTTTTCCTCTTCCCTTCTTCCACAAATAGTGTTATTTGTTTTACAAAACAAAATGCAAAAAATGGTAAAATAAAAAAAAAATCAACAATGTAAAAAAATAAATAATAGCTGTGAATATAAATAAAATTATGTTTTATAATCCCAGACAGAGGAGTAACCACTCCCTCTAAATCATAGCCTTACTTATAATAAACTATAGAAAGATTTTTGAAATAGGAAAAGGAACCCAGAGAGTTATTTACAAGTTAAAGCAGGTAAACACAGACACACAAATGAGTTACAATCTTAAATTTCAAAATGTAACAAACGTGTTTATAATCAGCTCACTCTATATGTCCTTTGGGGGTAACCCAGGCTGAGCAGCTGGGGATCTCTGGCTTATGCCTAGAAACATTTCACCCTCCACTTCGCACAGAGATATTGATTTCCTTTTGTTCGGGGAGGGGTTTGTATCCCCCTCCAGCCATGTGCTCTGAGTTGCAAATTCAGCTGATGGAAGGAGTCCACTTACATGACTCATCTGCAAGGGGAGGAGAGCAGGACAACAAAAGTCGTTTGTCCTCTTGTTAATGGTACATAAGGAAAGACCTGTTGTAACATCCCTCAATAATCAGTCTAGTATTGATAGACCTGTCCTCTTGGAAGGATGTAACAGGGTCTCGTTACTCGTTAACGTCTCTCTCCTGTTTGGTGATTAACACAGTCGCTGAGGCTCACAATGCAACTGCTCAAATGTTGCCTTACAATATGAAATGCAGATGTGATAAGTGAGATTAATGCACATAACAGCTTGAAAATAATCAATAAAGTCTAACCACTAAACGCATTCTGATATCCATTTTAACAATACTAAGTTCAGCTGAGACCTGGGGACCTTGGCATGAGCTGGGACCTGGTCTGTCAGTGTCAGACTGGTGATGAGGGAACCCAAAAGGGTTCAGAGGCCTGGGTCACTGCTGAGGTTTGGAGCTGTGCTTAAAGTTTTTCTGATGGTCCTTAGACCTGGAAGCTTTGAGGAATAGTCTCTTACAAAGTTGCAGAATTAAGGACTTCAGCTGGGTCAGAAATAAACATTTGGATGGTGTTTTGCTACTTCTGTTTCTAGACCCCTCTGAAGTTCTAGGGGCAGCTACAAGGTGGTAGGTTCTATGTCAGATCTCTTCTGTACAGCCACCGTGTTACAGGGATGGAACCCTGCACAAACCTACTACATTCTGCATGTCCATACTGTGGAAGTTTTGGCTATGTGAAATACACAGGAATCTGGGAAGTGGAACACAGGGTCAGAGCCAGAGCCAGAGGGTTGTGTTCCGTTACTGTCGTTTGAATTACTAGTCAAGCCAAACTGCAGGAAGGGGCAAAGTTTGTAAGACTAGGGGTAAGTTGGAGAATGAACGGACATTACTGAAGCAGGGTGGGACACTCTCTCTCACAGGAACATGAACAGAAAAGAGAGGACCCTGGAGAGATTTCACACCACAGTTGGTTTATGTGATTTTGGGGAAGGGAAGGATGGAATGAGCAGCTGTTCCTTGTGGATGTTAGCTCAGCTGTGTGGATCAGAAAGGAGAATCGTGCCCAGACTGGGAATGAAAATGCAACGCCTGCTATAGTGACGGGCGAGGAGGGGCCGAAAATCCAATCTCACATGGGCTCTTCTATATTCCGCTAATGCAAAAGGGAAAGTTTCTGAGGTGTTCTCCACAGCAGGCTCTCTGGCCGGTACACGGCCATAAGTCACACGTGTAGGTGCTAATCCTCCCCAGCTGCATTAGCCCTGACCCCATTTCTGACAGTTACTTGCTCCTGGTCACCTCTCCTGGAGAACAGCAGGTGCTGTTTCTGCAGCACAGAATGAGTGTCCAATACCCACCTCTTCCCATGGCCAAAGTCCAGTTACATTTGCACAGTTCCAGGCCCATCGGCCCTGCAAAGGCCCTGGGTGATCGTGCTGAGTCAGGCCCACCTCCTTTCTCCTCTTAATGAAGCTGACATTTTGTTACCACTTTCCTTTGGCTTTGTCCCATGAGTCGAGTCGCCAGCTCAGACGGCCCGTAGCCCTGTATGTCTCGGCGAATGCACCCCGGGTGCCTAATTAGAGCAGAGCTGCAGAAGGCACTCGCCTGGCTGCCTTTGCTGGCAGGGCTCTTACAAATAGGAACAAGCTTCCAAACAAGGAGCCGGCCAGACTGTTCCCATTGTCCTGCAGACATGGGAGCACTGCCTATGTTATCATGCATTCAATGAAGTGGGCTGTAGCCCACGAAAGCTTATGCTCAAATAAATGTGTTAGTCTCTAAGATGCCACAAGGACTCCTGTTCTTTTTGTGGATACAGACTAACATGGCTGCTACTCTGAAACCTGCCTATGTTAATATCCCCAGCACCCACCTCTGCATCCCTTTAGAATCACACAGCCCTGGTAACTCTTCGCTGCTCATGGGCTGGTTACTCAGGCTGGGGACAATACACAGGGCCTGACTCTCCTGCCTTGCACCCTGTGTGTCACTGACAGCCATACAAAACGAGGTGTGAAACGCCCCTGGTCAGCATGGGGACAGCAGAGAATCCAGCTTTCTGGATCCAGACTGACCCAGGGTCTGTGGGGAGTGTCTGGCTAGAGAGGTGTTTCAGAAACAAGGTGCTCAGTGCCTGGCTCCTCCTGCAGTGGCCACAGCAACCAGACAGGGAATCCTTGGGAAGCCAGTAGAATGTCTCTTTTGCTCCACACTCTGTGTAGGGGGCATGTCGGGGGTGGAGCTCTGTCAGAGCATCTAGCCTACAGAGTGCCTGGCTGCAGGTCGGGTAACTTAGAGCAGCCCCAACACTCCCTTAAGATTCACCAGTTGCCACCAGGCAGCCCGTGACTGGGGGACAGAAAGGCGGCTTTGAGCCACCTTCCCACCCCTCTCTCCTCACCTGTGCTGAATGAAAATTCACCAGAGCTGAGGCAGGAGCCCATTGTGTTTGGCCAGGAAAATACCCCACCACAAAACTCCCATAGCAGGGACCAGGATATAGCTTTCTATCTTCCACCGGGAGAGAATAGACTTTTCCTCTTTACTGCTTTATTGAGCCTCCTCAGGTCTCTGCAGACATGAGCAGCCCCAGTTTTCCTCTCAACAGACACTGTAGTAGCTTCCCTGCACGGAGACCTACAGTGAATGGACAGCGCCTGCAGGGGACAGGGACAGCCGTTGTGCTGCACTAACTTTATGTGGGAGAACTAACCCCTAAGCCCTGAGTAAGGGGCCTAATGCAGACACAGGGCAAGGTGTTGCTCCTTCCTGGGGACAGCCCAGCCACATACCCACGCTCCAAGCCTGGCCATCAGTGCCGTGCTGGGACACAGAGCCCAGGGCACAGCCTCCTAGCCCTCTCCCCCAGACTCCTTTGATTCGACAGACACGTTCCCAGTGTCTTTTTTTCGTACATTTCCTGCAGATGTTTCCAGGCCCTGGGCACGGGCCATTTGTCCTTTATTTTTAATTTCCACACCTGCCATGTTTCTGCCTAGTGAATGCGGTGTTCTGAAGAAACCTGGTTTTATGGTGCTTCCCTTTTCCATGTGGGTGCATTTCCTGCTCCTTGCACCTGTTTGCACTGCTCCCCGGGGGGGCGTTTTACCTTTTCACAGCAGCCGCCTCCATTCTGGAGTCAGCTCAGACACTCGCGCCAACATTTTCTGAATGTCCTTGTTTAAAACACCAGCTACCAGACGATCTAATGCACATCTTTTCTTATTGACAGCGGTCACAATGCTCTGCTTGCTCCTGTACAACCGGCAATCCGTTCACACAGCGTATTCCTTTCCAGAATGAAATGCTCATCAGACTGGTTGGGGTCTATCTCTTTCCTTGGCAAAGGCAGTTGATTTATAAACTTTCCCAGTTTTGCTCCTCAATACAGTGTCAGTGATCTGCCCTGCAATTTCCCACGGCCTGTGAAGGGTCAAACTACAGCATGTTCTTTTCCCCTTATTTATGCTGCTTTAAAGGGAGTTGACCTCTGACACCCTGTCATGTGGCAATGGTGACGAATCACAGAAAGACTCACTTTCTTCTAACACTGAACTAGGAACTTTGGGCCCAATTCAATGCCCACCAAAATCAATAGGAGACCTTCCACTGACCTCAGGAGGCATCAGATCAGGCCCTTTATTGGAAAAAGGGAAACAGCATTATCCGTATAGCTCTTTGCTGCTCTCACTGCTTCATTCTCTCTGCCTAGATCCTGCCCAGCCTCTTCTTGTCTGGCTGCCTGCTAAATTTTAAAGAAACAGAACACGTAGCCTCCCAAACCCCTTCACTTATTGGTTATCCCTTAATAATCACGCAGGAAAGGCCGATAATCCGAGCACATTTCATAGGGGAACACTTTTCAAAATGCCTGATGGCTTCAGTCCGGGTTAGAAAGCAGCAGCCATTTGAAATAAGCTTTTCATTGTTCCAGATGAGTGCAGGAATAAATAAATAAATAAAGAGAATGCCAAAAAGGAGAAGTGGTCTATCCTGTAACACCAAAACCAAATAACTGCATCTCAGTAACTGGGTAACAAGGAAACACGGGGAATTTCCTTCCAGAGAAGGATGTACAGCTCAGAAGGAACGAAGTGGGATCACAACCACTCTCTCTCCTCGGGGCTTGGTCTTTGGTCTCTTTGTTCTGAGTTTCCGGCTGACAGACACAGGGATCTTGGGAAGCCTCTTTGAGCAGCAGCAAAATCTCTCACTCAGGGTTAAGGAGGCCTGGGAGAGTCCAAATCAAGCTAGGCACATTAGCACCTGCAGTGATCCAGCAGCTCCTGTCAAATGGCCGGGCAGATTGGATTCAGGTGGGTTGGTTTTGCCCCAGTGGATCATATGATTTTAATATCACACACTTCAGTTTAACAAATGTGTGTGGAATGGTGTCTGGGTGGGAGCCTGGCACAGCCTTGGCTGAGTTCCAGGGCTAGGGTTGCCACTTTCTACTAGCACAAAACCAAACACCTTTGCCCCACCCTCTGCCCTGCCCCTTCTCTGAGGCCCCGCCCTATGCTCACTCCACACCCCCGCCCCCACGTCACTCGCTCTCCCCACCCTCACTCACTTAGTCATTTTCACAGGACTGGCTCATGGGGTTGGGGTGTAGGAGGGGTAAGGGCTCCAGCTAGGGGTGCAGGCAGCTCCCGGAAGCAGCCTCATGTCCCCTCTCCAGCTCCTATGCAGAGGTACGGCCATGTGGCTCTGTGCGCTGCCCCATCTGCAGGCACCACCCCTGCAGCTCCCATTGGCCAGGAACCACAGTCAATGGAGCTGTGGAGCTGGTGCGTGGGGCAGGGGCAGCGCGCGGAGCCCCCGGCTGCCCTTATGCCTAGGAGCCGGAGAAGGGAAATGCTGCTGCTTCTCTGGAGCCAATCAGTGCCAAGGCAGGCAGGGAGCCAGCCTGCCTTAGCCCCACTGTGCTGCCAACCGGACTTTTAATGACCCGGTCAGCAGTGCTGACCGGAGCCGCTAAGGTCCCTTTTTGACTGGGTGTTCAGGTCAAAAACCGGACACCTGGCAACACTATTGCGAGGTGGTGTCCCAGAATTGGCGCAGGTGGAGCACTGAAGGAATTACTAGAACAAGTGGGTGAAACTGAGCAAAGGGGAAATTAGGCTGAATGGACATTGCAAAGTAATGAATTGTAGTTTTTCTGACATTGGATGTTTCTGCCCTTTGAGCTGAACTCCTATCTGCCAACATGGCCAAACGTGGCCTGTGATTTGGAATGCCCAGCCTGAGACTCCTTGGGCCTGATTCTCCATTGACCTGCCCCTTAGAAGGGCCTTTCTGGCAGCCAGCTGTGGGTGGGCCACTACTACAGGCTCCAGTGGAGGATTAGGCCCCATGTACAGAATTGTCGCCTCGCACAATTATTTTGCGATTCTCATGATCCTTGGCATTTAAAGCCTCAGTTCCTGGAGGTGAGCAATGATCTCAACATCTCACTTTTTTTTTTCCCCAAGAAAATGCACCTTCTTATCCTCCTGATTGCCGGAGCCTGAAATAAAAACCTGAAATTGGGACCCAAGCACTCCCTAAAGGCTCGGGATCCAGAAGGCAAGGAAAATGAGCCCAACATATATAATTTTTTTTTAATTTCTCATTATTCTCAAGCCAAACTCATGATTTCAGGACAAGGCAGGGTGCTGGCTCATGATTTCTGAACACTTGGCATTGGTGATGCTGCATACCCCACCATGACCACTGCACCATCCTACATCCCAGGAGACAAAGTACATGGCATGGGGCCAAGGCCCAGAGCACAGAACAGGCCCTGGGAACAAAGCAGACACTGTAGGAGACCTTAGCTAGGGGACTCCTTTCCAGAAGAGATCAGCGAGCACTCAGACAGATGGGGTTCAGCCCTAGTGAGCAAACACTCTTTCCTCATGATGCCTGCCCATGGAGTCATGCTGTCATAAGTAGTTAGTTAAGGGTTAAGGTCTACCTGTAAAGGGTTAACACAGACCTGGTGAAACACCTGACCAAAGGACCAATCAGGGAAGAGAATTTGAAAATCCCAGAGAGCGGGAACTTGGGTCTCTGTGTTCTTTGTTCTGAGTTCTTAGCCGTCTGAAACTACACCAGCACAGACGTTTAATCAAGTCTGCTCATCTTTCTGAACTAATTTCTTCTATTCAAGCTAGTGAGTATTAGAAGAACTGGGTAATTGCATATAAGAATCCTGTGTCTGCAATTCTGTGTGTTTGCATTGATTATTCGTAATTTTGCCTGTATTGTTTGTACTGAGGAAAAGGGAAAAATTTCTCCAGGGATTAATAAGATTAGACCCTATGAATGTCTATCTTGGATTCATAGAGATTGTGTATTTTTTCTCTTCTTTCTTTTATTCTTTTAATAAACTCTTTTAAGTTCAGGACTTGGTTACGTTCCTTACCTGTGGATTCAGGGGAAGGAAGCTAGGCACCACTCGGTGGAGACAAGGGTTGTCTCCAAGCAGAGAGAGAGCAGGAGAGGGAGGGGGGAAGTGGGCTGCTTCCCTGTGTGTAGAGATTCAAGGGGTTTGAATCTGGGTTCCCCAGGGGAAGCTTGGGGGACAGGCAGTGCGTCAGACACGTTAACCTGACTGGTGGCAGCGAGAAGGAATCCTACCCTAAGGGTTAGGGTGGGGGGAGAATACCTGCGGGTCCCCATCTTTGAACCCACAAGCTCAAAGTGGGGGTGAGATCCCATGACATGGTGGCAGCGGAGTTTCGAGCCCATTGTTAGAAGGAGTTTTTTCAGCTGGGCTACGCTGAAGGAAGCTATTCTCTTCTTCTAGAGCAGGAAAGCAACCTGAGAGAAGAGGTAGTTTACTAGTCTTCTGTTTCTAAGTGGTATTGTTAGAAGCAGTTTCAGCAGTTTGGCTGGAGGGAATTAAGTTTCCAGCAGGCTTTGTTGAAAGCAGTTTCTTTCGGGTGGCATAGAAAAGCACCTTGGAGGAAAAGAAAGTGTGTGCATTCCTTAGGTGGGGGGAAGTGCCCTCACAGGTTGCAAGGAGGTGTGTCCCTCCTTTGTGTGATCAGGATTCCTTGGGTGGGGGGAGTGCTCCTCCGAGCTCATCCCGTCCAACAGGGAAAACAGGTTTGGTGAGGAGAGAGAGCTCCTGAAGCCAGTTTTTTTGTCCTGTGACTTTTGAAATGCAGAAGCCAGGAAGCCGAGATTTTCACTAGTCTTTTCTCACAGAGAGACAGAGAGTTTTTTAGATTTTCCCTGTTGCTCAGTACAGAACAATAGAGAGTTGCAACACACAATTTGCTATACACAGAATTAATTACCCTTTCTCTACTCAAGTTATCATAAACAGGGAGGGGGTGTCCAGCACCCCAAGGCACAGATATGACGGAAACAAGTGACCAACTAGAGCTTGCTCGATTGCAAATAAAAATCCTGGAAGCCAAAGAGAGAGAACACCAGATGGCCATGGCGGCCATGGAGGCAGACCAGAAAGCCAGAGAGGCAGACCACATCAGACAAATGGAATTAAGAGAGAAAGATCTGGAAATCCAGAGGCAGGCTCTGGAAGTAGAACAGGCTAAGCAGCATAATCCACCACCCCATCCACCTACTGATCACACTTTTCGGAAAAAATTTCCCGCCTACAAGGCAGGGGATGATGTTGAGGCCTTTTTAGAAAACTTTGAGAGGGCCTGTATTGGATACCATCTTCCTAAAGACCAATACATGATGGAGCTGAGGTCACAGCTCAGCGGACAATTATCCCTTGTGGCAGCTGAAATGCCTAAAGACCAGATGGACGACTTTCCACTGTTCCTAACCAAGGCCAGACTCAGAATGGGCATCACCCCTGATCACGCCCGTCAGCGTTTCAGAGCCCATAAATGGAAACCAGATATGTCATTTCCACAGCACGCTGCTTACCTGGAAAGACACTATTTCTCCTGGATATCAGGATCCAAGGTTGAGGAGCTAGACGACCTACACCTCCTGATATTGATGGAGCAGTTCCTAGATGGTGTTCCTGAGAACATTAGACGCTACATCCAAGATGGTAAACCTAAAACTCTCACTGAGGCAGGAGAGATTGGAGCCAGATGGATGGCATCGGTAGACAACACGAAAGCTACTGCCAAAGGGAGCGAATCACACAAGGTACCCACCGAGACTAAACCTTACCATCGAGGGCCAATCAAGCCCACACCTACAACCCAAGCACAGTCACACCCTACCTCTTCTTCTACCTCACCAGTTTCCAGTAAACCAACACCACCCCGTGACCCATCAAGTGGGCGATGTTTTGGATGCAATGAACTGGGGCATATCAGAGCCAAATGCCCAAAGAACCTGAACCGGGTCCAACTCCTTGCACCTGCACACCAAGGAAACCCGGAAGTAGATATCTCTCAAATACCCATATGCTTTAGGGAAACTTTGAGAGTGGACGGAAAGGCAGTTGTCGCATGGAGAGACACTGCAGCACATGTGTCAGCTATCCACCGAACCTTCGTGGACCCCAAATTCATCAACCCGAAAACCAAAGTGACAGTTCGCCCTTCATGTCAAAACCTGTAACATTACCTACAGTGCGTTTACCTGTCCAGTACAAGGGCTGGTCAGGGACGTGGACTTTTGCTGTCTATGACAATTATTCTGTCCCCATGATACTGGGCAACCACTTGGCCCATCACGTTGAGCCGCCAGAAACAGTGGGAGTGGTTACACGCAGCCAAGCCAGACGAGCTGCTGCACCCATACCTGTTCCTGAGCCATCCACCAAGACCCCGTCTGTGTTACCAGAGACCCAGACAGAGGTGGTGGAACCGGATCCCATGCCAACACCTACAGCAGCCATACTACATCCAGTCCCAGAACCGGAACTGGAAGAGCAACCAGCGCCAGCACCGGCGCCAGCGATTACAACTCCACCGCCAGAGGGCGACAACGGGCCTGAACTGGAAAAACCAGCACACAAGCCCTGGGAACAGAGCAGACACTGTAGGAGACCTTAGCTAGGGGACTCCTTTCCAGAAGAGATCAGCGAGCACTCAGACAGATGGGGTTCAGCCCTAGTGAGCAAACACTCTTTCCTCATGATGCCTGCCCATGGAGTCATGCTCTTGGCTGGGAGTTGCTGATCCTTCCTGAGATCCCACACACAATAGCTGCTGTGGAAAACTCCTTAAGAGGGACTATGGAGGATTTCAGGTTGTATAGGTTGAAATTCTTCTCCTGCCCCATTACTACCATGCCTCCACCTTTAGGGGTCACCTCTGAGGGACAAGTGCCCTTTCACCTCAAATCACCCACACAGGCCTTGCTGGCAATGGGGCTGGATGGTGTGAATATTTTCCTATCTGTCCCATTGCCTGAACCCAATGGCTTTCCCTTGGTGATGGGTCTGTGAGGGTCCATAAACTCTTTCTGTGCTGTTGTTACCTGCTAACGGGACTCATGAAAAGGGATGTTTTAAAAAGAAGTAAAGAAGGTGACGAAGGCCTGGTCTACACCACAACTTTAGGTCGAATTTAGCAGCATTACCTCAATTTAACCCTGCACTGTCCACACAATGAAGCCCTTTTTTCCGACTTAAAGGGCTCTTTAAATCAATTTCTTTACTCCACCTCCAACGAGGGGATTAGCGCTGAAATCGGCCTTGCTGGGTCGAATTTGAGATAGTGTGGATGCAATTTGATGGTATTGGCCTCCGGGGGCTATCCCAGAGTGCTCCATTGTGACCGCTCTGGATAGTGCTCTCAACTCAGATGCATTGGCCAGGTAGACAGGAAAAGGCCCGCAAACTTTTGAATTTCATTTCCTGTTTGGCCAGCGTGATTCCAGAGCTCATGCAGAGCTCATCAGCATGATGTGCACATTGCTGGGGCACATTGCCCAGCCTGTATTTTGTGAGAAGTCTATGACTATGTCCCTCTCATCACCACGCTGCCATCGCCTCCTCACCTGGTTTTGTGTGAAACAATTGTCTGCCGTTGCTCTGAGGGAGGAGCGACTGACGAAATGGCTTACAGGGAATTAAAATCAACAAAAGGAGTGGCTTTGCATCAAGGAGAAACACAAACAACTGTCATACAGAATGGCCCCCTCAAGGATTGAACTCAAAACCCTGGGTTTAGAAGGCCGTTGGTTTCACAAAACAAATCAGGTCAATTTCTTGTTTTGATCCATCTTTTACATCTTAGGCTGGCAGCAGACGGTGCAGTACAACTGCTAGTCATCCTCATCTCCCAGGTGCACGGCAGAAGATGCTGCATTACAATTGCTAGCCATCATCATCTCCTGGCTGCTCGCCAGAAGATGGTGCAGTAGGACTGCTAGCCATCGTCATCTCCTGGGTGCTTGGCAGAAGATGGGAATGATCTGGCTGAGTCACTCCCATGTCTGCCCAGGCGCTCCTGACCGATCTCACTGAGGTCGGCTAAAAGAGCACCCAGGAATATGACGACGATGGCTACCAATCGTAATGCACCATCTGCTGCCAAAAAGCAATGAGCTCCTGCTGTGTAGCAATGCAGTCCCACGTCTGCCAACACCCAGGAGACGTATGGTGACAGTGAGCTGAGCAGGCTCCATGCTTGCAGATTGGCAGAGGCCCTGGACGTTTTTTGCCTTCCTCTGCAGCATGGGGCATGGGGTCACTTGCTGGAGGATTCTCTGCAGCTTGAGGTCTTCAAACCACGATTTGAGGACTTCAGTAACTCAGACATAGGTTAGAGGTTTGTTACAGGAGTGGGTGAGTGAGATTCTGTGGCCTGCATTGTGCAGGAGGTCAGACTAGATGATCATAATGGTCCCTTCTGACCTTAAAATCTATGAGTCTATGAGTCTATCTGCTCGGGTAACCCAGGAAAAAAGGCGCGAAATGATTGTCTGCCGTTGCTTTCACAGATGGAAGGAGGGAGAGGGGGGCCTGATGACATGTACCCAGGACCACCCGTGACACTGTTTTTGCCCCATCAAGCATTGGGATCTCAACCCAGACTCCCAATGGGCAGCGGAGACTGTGGGAACTGTGGGATAGCTACTCATAGCTACCCACAGTGCAACGCTCCGGAAGTCGATGCTAGCCTCGGTACTGTGGACGCAGTCCGCCGACTTAATGCACTTAGAGCATTTTGTGTGGGGACACACACAATCGACTGTATAAAAACGATTTCTAAAAAACCAACTTCTATAAATTCGACCTAATTTCGTAGTGTAGACATACCCTGAGAAGTCTCGCCATGCCAAGAGGAAGCAGGGAGGAGGTGAGGGCAGCCTGCAGAAAATCTCTGCTATCGTTTCACAGGAGGCAAAGCATCTGGCAGTTCCCCCAGAGTTTGTGAGATGCACGTGCAGCAAACGGCATGGAACTCAATTATTGTACAAATTGGTGGCCACCTCAGAGCTCATGATGCTCAGCTGGAAGGGTGGGGCTGGAGCTGAACAAAGCTGGGCAGGAAGGTGGCTGCAGGAGCTGAGGTGGCCACGAAGGGTGGGGATGGAGCTGGGCAGGGCTGGGCAGGAAGGGTGGTGCTGGGCTGATGCAAAGATTCTGAGTCTCTCTTTTCATCCCAAAATTTGTAACAAAAAGTCAAACACTATTCATTTTTTCTCCTCTTTCAGACATGTAGGGAATCCAATCAGGGAGCAGAAACTAAATCACATGATTCAAACAATGACTATTCAAAACAAGCCATTGATGAGTGTTACTAGGCTGAAAATGGTTTGTCAGGAGTATTTGGGGAGCACAAGCAAGAAAACACCCAGAAGAGTCAGGCTGTGTCTGCGAGTGAGTAGGTAGCTTAGAAAAGGGGATACATTCCTCGGGTAAATTCCTCCTCATGCAGCAGGCCAACAACAGAGCTGTGCTCTACTGAGTTGGGATGATCAGGGTGTATAGGGCTCAGGCTGGCTTTCTGCACAGGGATGAATATCACCTGTAATCAATATTGCTTGTAATGAAGGGCCAGATCCTCAGGTGGGGTAACTTGGCATAGCTCCATTGACAACTTACACCAGCTGAATATCAGGGTTGTGGAGGATTCTCCATCACTGGCAATTTTTTCAACCAAGATTAGAAGTTTCTAAAAGATCTGCTTATTTTGGAGAAGTTCTATAGCCTGTGGTATGCAGGAGGTCAGACTAGATGATGGTCTCTAGTAGCCTAGAGGTCTCTAGTAGACTGTTGTCAGAGATTAGACCAGTGGTCCCTTCTGGTCTTGGAATCTATGAATCCATGAATCTGGACTAAATAACGCAACAAGCTCCATTGATAACACCAGATCTCAATGTATACCATGTGAAGGTGCTCATATCCTACTGTGATACAGGAGGGGTGGGGGGAGAGAGAGAGAGAGATGTGCATGGGGAGGGAGGGATAGATAGATAGATGTCTATGGGGATGCATATATAGGTAGATAGATAGAAAGATCTCAAGTTCTGGACCCCTGAGAAGAGAGCAGATATGGAGAATACCATTACACCAGGAGATAATACCAATAACCCTAACTAATTCAACTACTTCTCTTCATTTCTGAATGAATTTCCCAAAGGAACACCCATTTTCAACAGAACACTGCTACTGTACCGATGGAAGATGAATATCACAGTTCATACCCGCTGGATGACTCAGCCATTTTCCTGCAAATTAACCCTGCCTTTAGGAGAGGAACTCCTCTGGCGACAGGTCATCTTTGTATTCAATTGGTTCTGTATTATACAACATGATTTGTAATTACTGAAGCTGCTTTTAAACTTCATTTAGGGGCCAGGGGAACGATTTTTGATTTATGAAATAATATCTTTCTCCTTTTGCGGGGTAAATATTTGGTGCACACAAAGATTGACTCTAATTCATATCTTGCTGCAGGGGAAGTTCTGTAATAATGTTGCTGTGTTAGCAATAAGAGACAATAACTTTGTTATAAACTAGGGGAATTCAAGCACTGTACAGTGTTACTACACTAAATCTTGAAGCGTAAGGACAAGTAAAACAACCACCATTTATTACCGCTGGAGTGCCGGCGACAGCTAGCTTTATGGTCACCCCCATGTTTGTAGCCTCGCACCTGTTTCCAATCGCACATAACTTTCCTTTTTCAGACTGAAATTTTCTAGGCCTAGTCATTTTTTTTAATGTTTGGGCCTAAATTATTCATTGTATTCACAGATCTGCTGCTTCCAAAGAAACAGTATACCTCAGCTTAACTGTTCTAGCTCAGATCACCACTCCTCTTAACACACAGCACTTAGATATGTTTATAGTGAAATCAAGCAGAGGTTTCTTTCATACCGCATGGAGATTCAAAGCAATAGCAAGTAGAAATATTGGGAACAAATGGTCACATGTAAAATAAAATGATAACATGCACTCTGGACCTTAGACTTAATTAGCAAGCCTTTTTCATTTCTAATAAAGTGTTGCTCACCAGCACTTCACAGCCAGACTGGCTGTGACCCTCTTTTCATGAGACAAACCATGCTGTCAACTTGCCTCCTGGGTGTGTTTTTTGCATTCCCTGTGTGACATAACAGGGTAAAGTCCGGACTAGTCAGTAGCTGTGTGATCCCCCTGGCCTCTTACATGGGGTGCCCTGTACAATGCTTTGTTCCTGTAGCTTGGACTGCTCACAAACAGCCTCCAGCATGCAAGTCACTCGCAGCTATGTCTATGGATATGCTGACAATGGGTGGTTAGTTCTTACCAGCCTGGGTTATTCTGCAGGGTGACCCCAACACCCACCACCCCCCGACCTGGATTTCCCCCCAGAAATGCATATCCTGTACTTCCCAGCCCTCTCCTGGACAGTATGAATATATTAAGTCCATAATTCCTTTATGGGAATAACATGCACACAACTTGTTATGCCAAATGGAGCTACCCAGTCACTTCAACTTGAACACGCTGGATTAGATAAAAGTATACAACAAGCTCATTAACTACAAAGAGAGAGATTTTAAGTGAATACAAATAATGAGGCATAAAAGTCAGAAAGGATTACAAGAAAAATAAAGAGAAGATATTTACTAATGCCTATCTTAACAAACTCTATTGGATCCAAGAAAAGTTTCTCAACATATGCTTCAGCAGATTACTGACCAAACTCTCAGACCCTTCCCCAGAGTCCAACCATTGCTTCCATTGTCTCTTCGGTTGCAGTGAATGTGATAGGCAAGGGGTGTGTGTGTGTGACTTGGGGGTGTTTGTCCTTCCTTTTCGTAGTTTCAGTCGCCCTCTGGAAAGACATTTCCAGCTGAGAATCAGGTCAAAGGGTCAATGTGGAAGGATATTCCCTGCTGGTTTTTAAACGTGTTTGAACTTCCTTTGTCTTTGCTTCCTTCTTGATGACTCCACTTACTGCTTAAATGCAAGGTAAGCAGAACTCACATTCCTTTGTGTAGGTGTTTGCCAACCTCCATTTGGGCCAGGCTGTGGGGTTTGGAACATGTGTTAACAACACCATACAGAGATATCCTATAACGTCATATGCAATGCTGTCATACATATTATACCAGGACAATAATGACCAGCAAATAATGAATTTTTAAATGATACCTTACAAGGCATACTGTAGACAAAGTTTATTATAATAGTGGGTAGGATGTGAATGCAGTGGTGTATTCTGTCACACCCTGATATACACAACTAATTTGTTGGCCTTAGTCATAAACAGGACACTTCCCTACTGATTGCTTTTCCTGTGGGTTTTCTCTCTTGTAGATTTCACAATCGTTCAACTGGTATCTAGCTCAGTATGCAAATAGGTGTCCATTGTGTGGCATACAATACACAGTACTCTCATGGTCAGATAGAGAGATGAGTGTCTGTTAACTCCTGTCTGAAAGGAACTTCTCTGAGGTATGCCACCTCCTGGTGACCTGCCTGAACTTCCATACCTTAAGAATATAATTTTTAGAACAGATATATGATTCTTTAAATATTATCTGCATGTACATTTCACAATAATTAAGATGACTAGTGGCTCTTGACCGTCAGCAGAGGCCTCACTATTATGCATATATCTGATCTAGGAAATTCCTGTAAAACTGTGGTACCCTCTGCCATTTGGCACCAAGGACTCACACATGGACTCAGTTCCTACCTCCACCACAGACTTCCTGTGTGACCTCAGGGAAGTCACTTAGCCTCCTTATGCCTCAGTTCTCATCTGTAAATGGGGATAACAGTGCTGGTGGGCCATTCAACAGGGTCAAAGAGCACAGAGACCAGAAAACAGACACACAGCTCTGATAGACTCCTTTTGAAAATACTTAAAAGACAATGCAGAACACAGCTGCTAAGTCCATCCCTGACCTCCTCCAGGTTGGGGGTATGTGTGTGTACAAAATGGTATGGCCAGGTTCAAGAGGCCCAGGGCAGACAAAGTAATTTTGAGGGCAATAGAAAGGGCAACCCTTGAAGAGCAGGAGGGAGGCAGAGGCTGCAGGGGTGTGGACTGTCCCCCAAGACCCAGACATGGGGGTGTCTGGAGAAGCTGTCAGACAGCTCTGCAATTAAATGGTTTGTTGCATTACTGCCCCTTTGCTTCTGGTATGCCATGTTCCCATTGCTGATATTAAACAACACTCTGTTTTGAACAGACTATTGCTGTGTTTGCAGCTCCCAACGGGAAGTGATGCAGGGCAGGCAAATCCAGTTGGGGCCTGCAGCCTTGTATCCCAGTCCGAGAGTGGGAGAATCACAAGTCCCACCTCGGGGAGGTGAAGCCTAGAGACCTAAACCTGGAGGGAGTGGGGTGCACTTCAGCAGACTAGCATAGGGGCTCAGATGCAGAGCTAGCCTGGAACTGCGACATCCTGCACCTCTTCTTTCTTTCTTTCTTTCTAAATCTCTGAGCTTTTTGTAATCATCAGAAAAGGAAACAAATGATTCAATGAGGGCTTGATCTCAGGATGTGCAAAGCTGAAGGGCTACAGAACAGAGACATTTTTTCTTCCTGCTTTGCTTGTATCATAATAATGGCACTTGGCTCTTTAATTATGTCTTTGATCTGAGAGTCCCAAAGCACTTTACAGACATTATGGGGCCACCGAAAGGACTCTGTAGTTAAGGCTATAAGACACATTCCATTATAAGTCTGATTTTAATCCCCCATCCTGTTAACTTTCTGAAGACAGCTCCTTCCTGCATCATAGCTCCCATTGCTGGTCTCTGCCCAAAGAACGTTTTGGGGATGTGTGAAGATCTGAGTTTAATTGGACAGGCTTTTTTGAGTTATGGAGCTTTGACAAAATATTGGGGTTGAAAATTGTTCTAGTTGTTGTTGGGTTTTTTTAGCTTATTGTTCAAAAAATGATTTGATAGAAAGACTTCAAACCTGTGGCCATTAATCCTCATTAAGAACCAGAGCATAAGACTAATTTTGGCATGTTGGGATGGATAAGCTTTCAGTTATTAGAGAATGTAGGCCCACCAGGTTGTAACAGGCCAGACGGATGGACAGGAATAGCTGAGAAAACAATTCACAGAGAATAGTATAGTCAGTGAATTTTGTCCGGATCCTGATTCAACCACGAAGATTCTTGGACCCTATCAAGTTCCAAAGCCTGGAAAGGCCGGCAGCACTCCACCCACAGGCGTAGGCACTTGATAAAAATACTCTTGCAGATGGTGAGCTCAGTGGTGTCTCCTGTCCTGTGGGACTGGGCTCAGCCCGTTGGCTCTCACTGCTCACAGATTTGGTGGGGCCTGCCCGTGAGTCAGTTGGGATGATCATCTGAGTGCAAGTAGAGCCCTTTTCCTGCAACGCCCTACCCTGCCCCTTTCTTTACCCTGGCACCACCAGAAGTGGGGGTTCAGGATCTCGGCCCTTCCCCCAGGATTTCCCTCCCCCACCAATCACCTCAAGATCTGCCCCTTCCCCTGGGATTCACCTTCTTCTCCCCCCCCCCCCCAGCACCTCAGGATCCACCCAACCCAAGCATGTGGAGACAAAATTAGAAAGACCAAGGCACAAAATGAGATTAAACTAGCTAGGAACATGGTAACCAGAAAACATTTTTCAACTATATTAGAAACAAGAGGAAGACCAAGGACAGGGTAGGCCCATTCCTCAGTGAGGCGGTTAATGGCCAAAGAGTTAAATTCCTTTTTTGTTTCAGCTTTCACCAGAAAGGTTAGCAGTGATTGGATGACTAACATAATGAGAACAAACATGTACAGGGGTAGGATCTGAGGCTAAAATAGGGAAAGAACAAGTTAAGAATTACTTAGACAAGTTAGATGTCTTCAAGTTGGCAGGGTCTGACAAAATACATCCTAGAATACTTAAGGAAGTGGCTGAAGAGATCTCTGAGCCAATGGTGAGTATCTTTGAGGCTTTGGCTACACTTGCATTTCAAAGCGCTGCCACGGCAGCGCTGCCGCGGCAGCGCTTTGAAGCGCTTAGTGTAATCAAAGCACCAGCGCTGGGAGAAAACTCTCCCAGCGCTGTCCGTACTCCACTTCCCTGTGGGGAATAACGGACAGCGCTGGGAGCGCGGCTCCCAGCGCTGGGGCTTTGACTACACTGGCGCTTTGTAGCGCCGCAATTTGCAGCGCTGCAGAGGGTGTGTTTTCACACCCTGCTGCAGCGCTGCAAATTTGTAAGTGTAGCCAAGCCCTGAGATACTCAAAGAGATCCCAGAAGTCTGAAAAAGGGCAAATATAGCACCTATCTATAACAAGGGGAATAAGAACAACAAAGGGAATTATAGACCAGTCAGTTTAACTTTGGTATCCTGACAGATAATGGAGGAAATAATCAAACATTCAATTTGCGAACACCTAGAAGATAATAAGGTGATAAGTAACAGTCAACATGGATTTGTCAAGAACAAATCATGTCAAACCAAACTAATATCTTTCTTTGACACAGTAACTACAAGCCTCGTGGATGGGGGGAGGGGTGCAGTAGATGTGATATATCTCAACTTTAGTAATGCTTTCGATACAGTCTCACATGACCTTCTAAAGTTTGCAGATGATATCAAGCTGGAAGGGGTTGCCAGGGCTTTGGAGGACAGGATTAGATTTCAAAATGATCTTGACAAACTGGAGAAATGGTCTGAAGTAAATAGGATGAAATTCAATAAGCACAAATGCAAAGTACTCCAGCACAAATACAAAATGGTGCATGATTCCCTAGGAAGAAGTATTGCGGAAAAGAATCTGGGGGTCAAACTCAGTATGAGTCAACAATGTAACACTGTTGGAAGAAAAGCAAACATCATTCTGGGATGTTGTGAGGAGTTGTACTTATCTTCTGCAGCTCCCTACAGGAGGTCTGTAGTCCTCTGTAGTCCTGTTACACCCTGCTCCTGGAAGCAGCAAAGTGACAGAAAGGAGCAGTGATGGTGGGTCCTCCTGGCCTGCCTGGAGAGGCCTCATGGAAGCAACCAATCAGAGCCAAGAAGTTCAGTTAAAAGAAGCTGCAAGGCTGTAGCAGTTCAGTTTTAGTCTGGGGCCAGAGGGGTGCTGTGCTGTGCTCTGGCCACAGGACCTTGAAGGATAGCCAGAGTTTGGTTCTGGTTATGTTTTGCTTAACTGGGCTTGCAGGGAGAGAGGAGTTCTAAGAATCTTAATCCTCAGATAAGGGGTGAAGCTAAAAGAGGCCAGGTGGGAAGAGGCCCAGGGAAGTAGCAGCAATGAATTGAAGTGAGCAGTGCATGATTTCTGTGTATAGGGTCCCTGGGTTAGATCCTGGAGTAGTGGGCGGGCTTGGGTTTTCTCCACCAGTCACAGTAGCGTAAACCCCAAGAAGGGGACAAGACTTATTTGAGAACCCGAACAAAGGGTTGAATTTAAAGGGCCCAGGGACAGATTGAAGACCATGATGAGGGCAAAAAGACTGTTCATTTATTGGACTGTTTACAACCAGGGAGGGGTTCATTTGGACTTTGTGATTTGGCTGGAGGGCCAACCACAGGAGACCCAGCAAGAGGTCAGCCAGCAGCCTGTGGGGGCACCACGAGTGAGAAAAGGACTGCAGTACCACACACAGCTGCTAGGAGTGCCCCCCCTCCCCCCTTACTGATGTATTAGCCGGGATGTTCTAAGCAAGACAGGAGAAATAATTCTTCCACTCTACTCAGCACTGATAAGGCCTCAGCTGGAGTACTGTGTCCAGTTCTGGGCACCACACTAGGGGAAAGATGTGGAGAAAGTCCAGAGAAGAGCAACAAAATTGTATTAAAGGTCTAGAAAACATGACCTACGAGGAAAGATTAAAAAACCTATTGTTGTTGTTGTTTTTAGTTTGGAGAAAAGATGACTGAGAGGGGACATGATAATAGTTTTCTCCCTACCGGGGACTGGACTAGATGACCTATTGAGGTCCCTTCCAGCCCTACATTTCTATGATTCCATGATTCCCCTGGTACTGCCCTCCCCATCACCTCAGGAACCCCCTTACCCCCCATCACCTCAGGATCCCCTGGGACGCTTGTCCTGTCCTGGTGAACCTCATCCCAATCCACAACACAGGGACTCCCCACTCCTCGCCAGCCCCATCTCCTGCTCTCCGGACCCCTCAGGATCTCCACTCAGACAGGTCTTTCCCGCTCCATAGATAACATGGCACCTCTTCCCCTGTGGCCTGCTTCAGACATGGCTCCCGAGCATCTGATGGAGCATCCTGCAATGGACACTTTTCAAACTTCGTCCTTCCCAGGAAGCACTGCTCAGGAGCCAGGAATCCAGCATGCAGGCAGGGCCCTCCCCCTGTGACACCCAACCCCCATTCCCCCGTCCTGGCCCTGGCACAGCCAGACGCAGGGCTTTGCCTGCTGAGGTGTGTGCAGGGGAGGGGGCTCAGAAAATGACAAAGCAGAGTTAGATTTTTTTTGGGGGGGTGCCCCTTCTATCCCTAGCCACCCCTTACACAGGACAAAGAGTCAAGGAACTTGTGAATCGTTATCTTCTACCATGGATACACTGGCTTCCACATAGCTCCTTCTTGTCCATCACGCACACTGACCACCTTGGTTTTCTGACACCAAGAGCCAGATGAAGAGAGAGGGCTGGAAACCGGAGCCCTGGTGGCAGAAAATGGAGGCTGAAACAGGCTGAAATATACAGCATTTCTCTAACCCTATGCTGAGGCTGCATCACGGACCAAGTAAGCCTTCCAGCACCACAGGGGAGGTGAGCAGATCAGACCCATCCTCCACTCTCTAAGCTGGCTTTCCACAGAACATCAAGTCACCCTCCAGGTCTCAGTCCCTCCCTTACATGTGCTCTACTCCTTGGGCACTGCACATCTGACGAAGCCTAAAGCTCTGGGAAGAAGGCTGTGACTGGCAGCTTTGCTCCATTGACTAGGTGGAACTTTCTTCCACAAGGGTAAAGTTCATCAGTGTGTGGGCACAGAACTTTCTCGGGGCGCTGCTCTGCGACCTTGGAACTAAGAACTGTAGGGATATTAAAGAAGGTTTATATTAGACATGGTTTATATGAAAAATAACTTATTGTTAATTGATGCCTTATAACTAAAGGTTTATGTTAAAAGTAAATTTGTGATTCTAATCTGCAAGCCACCAGCTGTGTCTGTGTGAAGCCTGCTCAAAGAAATACTTTGTATAAAACTTGTTAAACATTAATTAACTCTAAGTAAGCCAAAACAGTAGCTGTTATAGTGTATAGATAGAGACCCCCACCCTCTGTAAGTTTTCATCTCAGCTTGTTAAAAGACAGGGAGTCTCACCTAAATTGGTAACACCCCAAAAGGTAACGAGACAGTGAAATAGATGTGATTAAGATAGAGAATGTATGTGAATGCATGCCTACTTTAAACAATAAATGAATGGTTAGGGAGTTACCAGTCTGAAGAATTCAGTGTTGGCTGAAGAAGGTGTCAAGTGGGATCAACCAGATGACCCCCACCACCTCAAAGGAAGAAAAAACAAGCATCTGACAGAATGGAGCCAGCCATCTGCTGATTGATTTAGCAACAGCAGAATGAAGCAACTCCTATCAACTAACATAGGGAAAAATCCCTATAAAACTGGACTCTAAAGAATAAGGACTTTGAGTCTATGGTTCTGCTGCCAGCCTCCAGGAGCATCAGATGCATCTGACACAGACTCGGCTCCATCCTCATGACCAAGATACCTGGCCAGTAACTTGGCATGAGCAACATCTAGGCTGGTAACTATAACATCTATACAGAACCTGAATGAATGATTGTGTGGATGAATATATGTGTGTGTGTATAAGGAATAATTAGTAATAGAAACAAGTAGGAAAACATTGTCTTTTGTTTTGTTATGGTATTTACAATAAATGTGGCATCTTTGCCTTATCCCTCTTAATAAGATCCTGCTGGTTTTTATTATATTGGTACAACAGAACCACCCAAACATCGTCTTGTTCTGCTCCAAGTCCCAGGCGCACTTCTCTGACCTGCTTTCTCTGATATAAACACAGAGCAGCAGGGACATACAGACAAAAGCCAACCAAAACAACCCCGCCCCCTGCACACACAGTTCTCCCCTTGGGGAAAGGATGAGAGACAGGGTGAACCATAGGGGACAGATGTTAGTCACGTTGCTTAATGCTCTAGTGGAAGATGCTTAGATACTGTGATGTTCAGGGCGAGAGATGTATCATAGAATATCAGGGTTGGAAGGGATCTCAGGAGGTCATCTAGTCCAATCCCCTGCTCAAAGCAGGACCAAATCCCAACTAAATCATCCCAGCCAGGGCTTTGTCAAGCCTGACCTTAAAAACCTCTAAGGAAGGAGATTCCACCACCTCCCTAGGTAACCCATTCCAGTGCTTCACCACCCTCCCAGTGAAAAAGTTTTTCCTAATATCCAACCTAAACCTCCCCCACTACAACTTGAGACCATTACTCCTTGTTCTGTCATCAGGTACCACTGAGAACAGTCTAGATCCATCCTCTTTGGAACCCCCTTTCAGGTAGTTGAAAGCAGCTATCATTCTTCTCATTCTTCTCTTCTGCAGACTAAACAATCCCAGTTCCCTCAGCCTCTCCACATAAATCATGTGCTCCAGCCCCCTGCTCATTTTTGTTGCCCTCCGCTGGACTCTTTCCAATTTTTCCACATCCTTCTTGTAGTGTGGGGCCTAAAACTGGACACAGTATTCCAGATGAGACCTCACCAATGTCGAATAGAGAGGAATTATCACGTCCCTCGATCTGCTGGCAATATCCCTACTTATACAGCCAAAAATGCCATTAGCCTTCTTGGCAACAAGAGCACACTGTCGACTCATATCCAGCTTCTCGTCCACTGTAACTCCTAGGTCCTTTTCTGCAGAACTGCTTCCTAGCTGCAGAACTGCTTCCTGAAATCTACTTTGGAACCACAAGACATCATCTGAGGGCAGCTCAAGATTCTGGGCAAGAGATCCTGGCAAAACTCCCAGTGACGTCACTAGTGCCAGGATTTCACCCTGTTTCTACGGCAGAGTCATTCATTCATTTCCAACACAACCAGATCATCAGTCACGTGTGGCTGGTCACTGGTGGAGTCAGGGATGAGCAATGGAAGTTCCTGTTCACTCCAACTGCTCATTTTTAAAATTCTGCTCAGTGGCCCATGGGGGGCTCCAGGTGTCCCCTGATGAAACTCTGAGAGCTTGGGTGGTGGAGAAGAGCTCTGCATCAGAGGCAGGGCTGGCAGTGAGCACAGAGGGTCTCTCAGCAGGCTCTGTGGTTCAGCATTGGGAAGCTGGCCAGGCTGGGCACACTTAGTTCCCTTCTTGTTGCCCTAGTTTGATATGCACTTAAATCAGTCCCCAGCACAGGGTTTGGCACCAAGTGTGGCCCACGTCTCTGGCAGTTAGCCAAGGTCGTCTGAGTCAGCTAGCCATTAGGCTACACTAGCTCCCTCCTTAACCTAGACCTTAAATGATTAAAGTCACAACTCTCTGCAAACTGTTGGAATTCTTGTGAATTGCACTGAGGGCCACTGGCTGACGCCAGTTCCTCAGGCATTCATGTGCAAAGGTGTTGTTGCACTCTCCAGTCTCAGTGGGAATATTTATGTTTCCCAGCGTATTCCTCTAGCTCAGGGTAATGACTGACACTGGTCTCCATTGTGAAAAGGTCTGAGTTCCCCTTCCTCCAGGAGCTGGGAAGGATCATGGGCTCCTTTGCTGTAGGGGAATAGACACATAGGTGGCAGGCCATGACAGCAAACCCCGGGCCTTGTGTATGCCCTCCCCAGCTCCCATGTGTCATAAATGAATTATCGTTGTCATTTCCGATCTCAGTGAGTGCAGAGCCACAAGCCTTTGCAGATCAGATCGGCAAAAAGTGATTACCTGGAACTGGGTCACTTGTGAAGGACAGAGTCATTTTCCCTTTGGCAAATCAGCAGTGAGAGTGGCCAGCAGTCTGGATACCTGGGGATCTTGCTGCAACTGCTAGTTCAGGGAAACTGGAAATGCCCTGTGCTTCAAATGAGCTATTGTTTTGCCCTGCCAGAAATAATCTACTTAAGGAACCAGCAGCTGGCATGTCCTGTCCTGGTCTATGCTTAACCACAAGCTCTTATATCTACAGGTGCAACATCATTCTATGCAGCCCCATGTTCACAGCTGCCTCTCTTAGTCCTGGGCTCCGACTACACCTCAGCTTTTCTTTCCTACTGTGCAGGGGTGGAAGGACTCACAGCTGGACCTGACTGCATACACCCCTTTGCCATCCCTGTATAGTTTATTTCCATGGAAACATAAGGAATGTTTGCCTTGGAATGGAGCAGTAAGCAGAGAAAGAGTGTTCCTACCCCGGAGAGAGCCCTGGCTCCCCCAGAGCCCTGTTCAACTTATGGTGGATGGCAAAAGCAGAAACAGCCTCTAAGTGCACAGCACATCCATTTTCCTATCATGGAGACCAGGCTGGCAAACAACCGGCTAATGCCACTAACACACCACACTCCAGGAATTTGAACTAAAAGGGGAGAGAGGGTGGGCTGAGACAGAATGGGACTCAGCAGGGCTTTGATTGATTTTTATAAGGTTTCATATAAACGATCTCTCCTAGCACACAAGTGCTTTTCTGCAAAGAATCAATCCCCCCCCTCTTGAGGGTTAATGTGGGAGAAATAGTCAATGCTCCCTCAAGCCTCGAAAAGCTGCTAGCTGCATCGATTTAACTGAGCACGCGCCCGTTTGTCCTGATCACACATGACATGTCCACACTTCGGGTTTGAGCAGTTTGAAACACGGACCACATCTCCGGACCCAGAACCTTTGTGTGTTATATGGATCGTTAATAAAACTGTTTATGAGGCCTGATTTTCAAAGGCTTCCCTGTGCAGCCTCAGTGTGGTGATTTTGTATGGAATACATGATAATTGAAGTATAAGCCACATATTGTGCCTTAATTTCTTTTAACAGGACAGGGATGTTCATTAAAAACAGCATTTGCCGAGTGAATTGTATCTTGTGCCCTCTGTGCAGCATGTGTATTGCCATTAATGACACAGGGCTAAATTATTACTGTAATATTGATGGAGGAAAAACACCCTCAGTGCATTCTGAGGCTCCAGTGAGACAATTAGCAGCGCCTAAGTGCAGATTTCAAAGTGGCCAGAAAGCTGGAGTTCAATAGATTTACATTTGGGGAAAAACCAAACCAAACCAAACTCTGTTTAAAATTGTCTCCCGTGGCTCCTGTTACAAAATGCTCTTTATAGCAGGTTTGCATCCAGGAGTCACTGATTCCCAGGATCCTTGGAGTTGGACAGGAGCTCTCGTGGGGCATGTCGCACTGCAGACACGATTTTACTGCTAGCCGGGTTCCATTATTCCTGGTCCCCTAGTGGGTAGTGGCCAGCCTATGCTTTCAAGACCCTCAAGCAAAACTTAGCACAGCAGAATAATGCCAGAGGAGACATCACAATGAGGGTAACGTGAGCTTATCTTGAAGGCACAACCAGGGAACCGACACTAGGCAGAAATGCGAGGGGCGACCTGCAGTCATGGTGCGATCAGGTTGCCAGTCACTTTCCCTAGAAGCCCTAGACTCTGATGCTGGAAATGCCACTTACCAGACTGGCGCATGCCAGATCTGTGAGGTTTATGTTGCTTTTGGCCATTTGGTACCTTTGCTTTGAATTACCACAGGGTTTCTCCAGCTGTATCCCAGCACAGCCCCATGAAGGCACAGAGAGAGCCAGGCCCCCGTCTCACCTACCCCCGTCTATGAGTAATGCCACTGATTTCAAATGAGTTCCTCCGACTGATGCCAGTGCAGCTGAAATCCCCAGGGTAGGTCGTGTCTGGCTGCGCATGGGCATGCAAGCAGTCCCTGTGGATGTGCAAGGAGCCTTTCCCCACTTGTGCAAGGGATCCAGGCAAAATCCCACTGACATGACTAGTGAAACCTGCACCTAGCAGCGTGTGCTCTGTCTGTGACACCCTCAATTAAGTAACCATCTGGCTTCCGACTCATCGCAGTAAGGGACCAGTGCCCTCTATGGAGCCTCCAAGCTGAGGTTGTGCTGGACAATCTGTATCCTTTAGCTGATTTACCCAAGGAAGGTCAGCCAGTTCTCTCCGGTGAGAGAAGATTAATGCACAGTGTGGCACATTCCGCCTAGAGGGAAGAGAAAGAGAGAATGAAATATCCTCTGGTGGAGAGGGAGAACAAATTCCCCTCTTTTGTTATCCAGTTTAATAGGGATTTGGAATCCTCTGTCCAAGTTTTTATGAGGCTATTAGCAAATCCCATTTTTTTACTGTTTTTCTTTCTTTAACACATTTCAGGGAATCCATAAAATTTGTGAGCAATAAAGTATCTTGATGGGATGAATTAACGGTGTGGATTTGACAGAATATCATGGCATTGGATTTCTGTGTGTGAAAACTCCCATTCTCTTCTGATTTACACTAGTGTAATTGCACTGACTCCACGGAGTTATGCCCGCTTTACATCAGAGGAGGTGAGATCAGAATCTGGCTGAAACAATGGAATTCAGTCCAAAATAGAACTGGGTGAACAACTGATTTTTCAATTCGGTAGCCAAACACAAAAAAAATCTGTGGGGAAAAATTGGTTTTAGGTTGAACAAAACATTTCATGTCCCTTTCAGGTTTGGTTTTTTTGGTTGTTTCTTTTGCGTTTTTTGCCGGTTTGTTTGTTTTAGTTAAATCTAGCTAAATTTGAAAAAGAAATGTCATTTTGAAAAGTCGAAACATTTCATTTAAAAAAAGTCAAAACAAAATGCTTCAGCTTTTTCAGAATCTTTTCCTAGTCTTTTTTGGCCAAAACTATTCACCAAATTCGAGCTAAATTTATGAACAGTTTTGGTCAAACCCAAACTGCATTTTTTGGCAAGTAAACTATTCACTGAAAAAAAATCCCTCAGCTCTAATCCAAAGGCCTCGTCATGGTACCAAGTCTCAAAGTTAGAAAACGTTCTAGCAGAAAGCATAATATATGGTGGATACGTTTAATTAAACACATGAAATCTCAGCTTCCTGAGTCAGCATTTCTCAGGGAATTAATTCACAGACCAATCATAAATGTGAAATCACACTGGGTTCATCAGGGGAGAAAGGTGTAAACTGAGTGACGTCTCTTCCACTGAGGGACAGATGAGGTGCAAATTTAGAGTCTATTTTCCTAGCCCAGAGCTTGTGGGCAGGGGTGCACCCACGTAATTCTAATTGCCATTATTGGGGGCTATCTGCATAACACCACAGTGCCCTTAATGGGAGAATAACCCTCAAGTGTTGGCTGGAAGGAACTGGGCTGCTATTTGTCCTCTGTTCCCCTGTCCTGTGCAACTAAGTTCGCACCCTACACCCCAGCCTGCCTTTCTGGAGCATTTATTTGCTTGTTGCTTTGAAAACACTCTCCTCTGAGAGTGACTGAATTTCTTCTCCCTTTGATGCAGTTTATTCAAACTCCAGGATGCCTATCTGTGGCCAGAGGGCCAACCCTGACCTGAATCCATCTAGAGAAGAAACTGCTGAATAAATCCCAGCCTGAGATTCTTAGAAGCCTTCAGAATCCTGCCTTCCTCTCTGATTCCCTCTTCACCTGACCTCCTGAAGGGATCACAGCATGTGGTTGCCCCGGTGCCTCTGGAGTTTGCTTTCATGCTTTCCTGTTTTAACCAGCAGCCTTTTCCCAGGCTGCATTCTCTTTAATCTCAGTGGTTTCAGGCCCTTCCTCTGATCTCATTTACACTGATGTAAATCAGGAGCACTGCACAGAAGCCAGCTGAGTTACTCTGGTGGAAATCAGAGGCAAATGTGAAACGGCTTTACAGGCCAAGCCTGCTGCCTCCAACAGTGTTATGGCTCATAGGAAAGTAAGCCCTGAAATATACTGTAGACCTGTATACCCCACTGATGGGGAATTATACTACGTAGGGTTGCCAACTTTCTAATTGCACAAAACCAAACATCCTTGCCCCGCCCCTTCTCTGAGGCCCTGCCCCCGCTCACTCCAGCCCCCGCCCCCATCACTTTCTCTCCCCTACCCTCACTCACTTTCACTGAGCTGGGACAGGAGATTGGGGTGCAGGAGGGAGTGAGGGCTCCATCTGGGGGTGCAGGCTCTGGGGTGGGGCCAGATGAGGGGTTCAGTGTGTGGCAGGGAGCTCCAGGCTGGAACAGGAGGTTGGGGTGTGGGAGGGGGGTGATGGCTCCGACTAGGGATGTGGGCTCTGGGGTGAGACTGAAGATGAGGGGCTTGGGGTGCAGGAGGCTCTGGGCTGGGGTCAAGGGGTTTGGAGTGCAGGAGGGGGCTCAGGGCTGGGGCAGGGAGCTGAGGTGCAGGAGGGCTGTGGAGTGCAGGCTCTGGGAGGAGCTCAGGGTTGGAGTAGTGTAGGGGGTGCAGGGTGCAGGCTCTGGGAGGGAGTTTGGGTGCGGTTGGGGGGGTTGGATGGGGATGTGGGGTCTGGGAGGGGGTTAGGGTATGAGAGGGGGTTCCAGCTTGAGGCAGCATTTACCTCAGGCAGCTCCTGGCTGACGGTGGCAGGGCTAAGGCAGGCTCCTGGCTCCACACCGCTCCCAGAAGCATTCAGCATGTCCGGCCCCTAGGCAGAGGCACAGCCAGGCAGCTCTGCACGGTGTGCACTGCCCACACCCACAGACACCATCCCCGCATTAGTTCCCGGCTTTGTCTTTTCATAGTGAGGACACAGCCTTTGCAGCTTCCTTGTTTCTCCTGGGCCTTGTTGCTAAAAGTCAGCATGTGTACACGCTCTTTGTCGGTACTTTGTCATCACTTTTGCTGACAAAATACTTCCAGCCCCGTGGGTGGCATTAACTTTGTTGGCAGGAGAGCGCTCCTGTCGACAAAACCGCGTTCACACTGCCACTTGCATCAGCAAAACTTTTGTCTTTCGCGGGAGGACTTTTTAAAGTACCCGTGAAAGACACATTTTTGTTGACAACTTCTCAGTGTAGACAAGCCCCTGAAGAACTCTGTGCAGCTTGAAAGCTCATCTCTCTCACCAACAGAAGTCGGTCCAGGAAAAGATATTACCTCCCGCACCTTATCTCTCTAACATCCTTGTAATGCTTTTTACTCTTTGATTACAATACATATTCTCCACCTCAAAGTCCCAAGGTCATCCCTATGCTGCTCCCCACTGTGCGGCTCCGTTGGCCACCACTTCCCTTCCTTCCATAGGGCATAAATGCTGATGGCACATGTTGTGTTTGCAGGAGGGACATTTATAAAGGCAGGGGCTCTTGCAGAGCCCGCGTGCGAGCTGAGGGGAGCCCTGAGCCTGGAAGCAAGCTGAGAAGCTTCCATGTGCATGCAGAGGCTGGAAAGCACTGGTAATTGGAGCACACAGCTGCACCCAGATACAGCTGGACACTGGGCAGTTGGGGCGCCAATGAAATCAAAATACCACCGCGCTGGGGCTGCCCCGCTGGGAGGTTGTGCTGTCGAAGTGGTGACTCTCACGAGCTATCCCATATTTCCGTGGAGGCAGAGATCTAAGGGGATGAGTTATAGCAATGATAATGTAGCTCAGAGGCTATGCACAGGTACCATTCTTTGGGGAACCTTGAGCATAAACAACGGTAAGACAATGACTTATAGTGCTGATTACTCTCTCTCTCCATTCCCCTCTTCCATGCTTTGAAGAGCTATTAGGTTTCCTGCCTCTCAGGAGCCTGGTATGCATTTAGGAACTGAGCTCCCCAAGCCCTCCTCTTCTAATTGACAATGAGAATTTAATGAGTTATGGCATTTAATAACGGAGCAGAGATTCTACACAGCTGGGTTGTGTTTGTTGCTGTTTTAAAGAAAGCCTTAGAGACGTCTTTCCTCCTATACATGTACTGAGAAAAGAGCCACTGAAGCAGGGATCGGCAACCTTTGGCACGTGGCTCGCCAGGGTAAGCCCCCTGGTGGGCCGGGCAGGTTTGTTTACCTGCCGCGTCTGCAGGTTCGGCCGATAGCGGCTCCCACTGGCAGCGGTTCGCCGCTCCAGGCGAATAGGGGCAGCGGGAAGCGGCGGCCAGCACATCCCTCAGCCTGCGCCGCTTCCTGCAGCCCCCATTGGCCTGGAGTGGCGAACCCCACCCAGTGGGAGCCGCAATCGGCCAAACCTGCGGACATGGCAGGTAAACAAACCTGCCCAGCCCATCAGGGTGCTTACCCTGGTGATCCACGTGCCGAAGGTTGCCAATCCCTGCACTGAAGCATCCATAAAAGTCATTGGCATCCCCAGGGTAGGGCCATGGGCAGAAGAACCATAAGAGGCAACTGGAAGCACTGAGGATGCCGTGCCTAATCACAGCGGGTCAAGCCACAGCCTCACAAGAGCAAAAAATCAAATATTTTTCCTGCAAACGCTTTCTAGTCAAGTGAAACCAATGGGAGCCAGGCCCTGCCCTGCATAGGCATTTTTGAAAATCTCAGTGGGTGTCTATCTGCGTCTTGAGGCATCTTTGAAAATCTGACCAGTGTTAGTAGCTGAAACATGTTAAATATCACATGCTTTTCTTTAGAGAAATCCATGGCCCTTCTCTCTGAGTTCGATGAGTGTCACTGATTTTATTTAATGAAGAGTTAATTCATCACCATGGCTCCTCACCATGATAAATCACAGGGATCTGGGAGGGTTTGCTCCACCATGAAGGCAATAGTTAGCCTGGATAATCACTGGGCCCACTGGGCTGTGCATAGCAATCTGCACCTTCGCTATAAACCCCCTGACTGCAAACTAGGAGCAGCTGTTTGAAGCTCTGGTGGGATCCATCTGCCCTTTCAACTTCCTTAGACTGAGAGACATACTGCCCTTAGAACTGCCCCAGACATACGTTTCCCTGCACCATTCCCTCCTACGCCACTGGCTGGACTGAAGAGACTTCCCCTAATTACTGGGGCCTGTCCCCACTATCAAGGAACAGCTGGGAGCTGTCAGAACTCCTGAAATCCAGGCTCCAGGGTGTGGATTCCTCAGGTGATTACAGCTACCAGTCACTGTTGGACCCCAGTCGGAACAGCTGACGTTCATTCTGAGGAGGGCACTGAGGAGTGGGAAGGAACACAGCAGAGAATGCTGGTGCGGGGAAGGCATGTGTAGTGTGGCGAACCTCAAGCATTCCAAAATCATGAGACAGGCCCCCAAAGTCATGAGATTTTTCTACAAATAATAAATGTGGGGATTGCTTTTATTTTCCTTCTCTCTGAGCCATGAGGGAGCACCGGGGTCATGTTTCCAAGCTTTTATCTGCATCAGGACAGCTAGAAAGTTACTTTTGCTTTAAGGAGATAGCTGAGATCTTCCTCTGATCTCTTGATTCCAGCATCTGGGGCTTTAAGAGATACACTAAAAATGTCAAGGCTGGTTGTGACAAAATAGAGAGCAGGCACAGCACTGTGTACACAGGACTCTACCTACCACAGGATGATAGACTCATAGACATGTAGGGCTGGACGGGAGCTCAGGAGGTCAGTTAGTCCATCACCTGGCACTCTCTAGCCTGTTCTTAAAATACTTCCAATAATGGGGATTCCACAACCTCTCGAGGTCACCTGTTCCAGTACTGAACCATTAGGAATATTAGTTTTTCCTAATATCTAACCGAAATCTCTCTTCTGCAGTCTCAGCCCATTACTTCGTGTACTGCCCTCAGTGGACATGGAGAACAATCACTCACCATCCTCTCTGTAACAACTCCTTGATAGATTTCAAGACTGTCCTGTCCTCCTTCAGCCATCTCTTCTCCACATTAAATGTAGCCAGTTCTTTCGACACACCATGCCGTGCGTAAACATGTACTCATCCAGTTACAATAACAGTCAGGCTGGGTTATGAGTCAGCATCTCCACCTAAACTGAATGAGTCTCAGTCTGGGATACTGCCCTTGTAGAGGTGCATGGCAGTGATGAGAGAATAGGAGATTTCTGTTCCTCTGGACGGTGGTGATCTCAGCTTGGATTGCTCCATTTGCCCCAAAGAATGTCGTTAATAGTTTCAGTAGAACCTGAGTCATCATTTCTGAAAATCAAGGTCTGGTTTGTACTTTATCACGATGAGAGAAATGAGTTGGAAGGTAATTGGATCCTGTTGCTTCCTAAACAGCTAAATATTTACATATAGGCTGGCCTATTAATCATGGTCCCATATGGCAGGAAAGCTTGCCTTAGCACTTTGGGGAAAACTGCTGCTTGAGTGTGTGTTTGTCTGACAAATGTCTCCCTGACAGCTTCACTTTAATCACAATCAGCTGCAACACCATAATTACAGATTTAGGGAGGTTTGCAGCCTCCAAGTGATTGATTGTTTGATATACACGATTTAGAAGATAGATGTTCTTATTTAAATCAACTACTTAGCTAGGAAACTGGCTACACAGAAAACAGAGCGAAAACAATGTGTGACATCCAGGGCAAACATTTGCAGTCAGGCGTGACATTCCAGTTAATTCTGCTCTTTGCAGGATGGCTGGCACCTTTAGGAATGGTTCTTGAGCAGCTAAAATGCAGGAACCCAGGCCTGGTCAATACAGGATCAGACCATTGGCCTATCAAGTCCAGTGTGCTGGTGACTTGGGCTACATCTACACTTGCAGATGTAGAGCGCCGGGAGTTAAACCAGCCCTTGGAGACAGCGGCAGGGAAAGTGCTGCTGTGTATTCACACTTGCTCCTTGCGACTGTGGAGCATTAGCCACATTAGCAGCTCTTGCAATGCCACAGAGAGCAGTGCATTGTGGGAGCTATCCCAGTGTGCAAGTGGCTGCAGGGTGCTTTGGGAAAGGTTTGCAATGCCTCATGGGGCAGGCACAGCATCACATGATGCAGGTTTCCCAATCTCATTGTTCCATGGGCATCCTACTCAGATTGCCAGCTGCTTTTCAAATGAGGGGGTGGGGAGTGTGACAGGGAGTGTGTTGTGTTGTGTGTAGCGTGTCAGCATGCTATCTTGTAAGTTCAGACAGCGGCAGGGGGAAACCTGACATCAGCCCCAACCCCCCGCCTCTCTCTCTCTCTCTCTCACACACACACACACACACACACACACACGCCTGCCTGCCTCTGCAGCAGGAGTATTCCACAGTAATGGTTTGCAGATAAACAGCCGGCTGTCAGAAATGGAGCTTTGAAAGGGGATATCCACATGCCTGCACCCGAATTCAAAACAATGACCAGAGTGACCACTTGACTTCAGGGGATTATGGGACGTTTCTGGAGGCCAGTCACACCACAGTAATGCAACACATCGTCCACACTTATACCCCGGCACTCCAGTCTGGGCACAGCAAGCTCTATGCATCTTGTGGAGGTGGATTACCAGGAGCGCACCAGCTGCAGAGTCCAGGCGCTCTAAGTGCCTTGCCAGTGTGGACACCTCAGGAGTTATGACGCCTGGGTCTGATTTAATGTGGTCTAACCTGCAAGTATAGACAAGGCATTGATCATCCATAATACACCTAAGAAAAGTGCCTGACCCCACTGCTTTCCTTCCTGACCCCTTCTCTACATTTTCAGTTGCTGAAGGATGAGATTTAATAATCTATAGCAAAGCGCCCTTGTCTGTATCCGTCGCTGGTTATGCATTCCCAATCCCACTGATACTGGACCCCATATTATTCATAATGATATTATTGTTATATGATTATAGCATAATTATGATGCATTTTGTTCAAGATGGGTCATGTAAGATGTCATTGGAAAAGTTATGATTTGCTGAATATGATTATCCTATTTGTATTCATGTACCATTTTTGTATCTGAAGTTATAAATACTGACTGTTTATCTGGATTTCAAGTGCAGTCACACCTGGATAACGCCCACTAGATGCTTTCAGTCTAGATAGCTGGTTGGGAAGGGCCTATTCAGGGAAATGAGCAATTAGGGAAAACAATAGGGGTAACTCATCACACCCACTTTCAATCCAGCAGTAGCAATAGATTCTGTTAGCTCCAGCACTAGATACTATGACTCCCTGCGGCTGTAAATCCCACGGGGTAACTGTGTGAAGCACCATTTCCTTTTATTTTCTCTACATTTATCAGCCATTAATTTTACAGAATGACACCACTCAAAGTCTGTGTGACATTTCACTCCATATTCTTTATGAAAATATGCTGACGATTTGAATATGGCATAACTGAGATGTACTTTATGCAAGATGGATCTTGTAGGGTATCATTGGAAAAGTTATGATTTACTGAATGTGGTTATCCAATTTGTGTGCCTGTATCATTTCTGTGTCTGAAGTTAGGAATATTGACTCTGTATCTGTATTTCAACTATGCTGCTTTGGGTGACGCCCACTGCTAACACTTCAGGTATAACAATGGAAAATCCAGACAGGGCAGATGGTCCATCAGCAAGGACAATGGACTGTGAAAAGGCTTGGCCTTCCGGCGGACACTCCATACTGCCACTGACTCATGGACGCTGTGATGCTACAGAGTCAGGTGGTCCTGTCACCTGATACTAAACATTACCAGGGATGTCTTGTAACTTTCCACTGGAAGGGAGGGGGGTCAAGTTTGGGAAACAAAGGATTCCTGCCTTATGCAAATCCTATTTAAGGGTGGGGAGGAAGGCAAACGAGACTCCTCCTCTCCATAGCAGGTCTGCCCAAGAAGAAAGGCTGCTAAAGCCACCTAAAGGGAAGGCGGGGGGAGTCCAGACTGAGACAAGGGAGCAGTCTGAAAAGGAATATAACTGGAACTCTGAACCACAGAAACTTTGCAACCTGCCTAAAATGTCATTTAGGGCAAGAAATTCCATTTTGTATCCTGTTTCTTAAGTATATTGAGCCTAGCTTGCATATTTTGCTTTATTTGGTCAGTAATCTGCTTTGTTCTGTCTGCTATCTCCTATCTTCACTTAAAATTCACCTTTTGTAGTTAATAAAATTGGTTTTCTTTATTATTAAACCCAGTTTCTGTAATTTCTAACTGGGGGTGGGGACAAGAAGTTGTGCATATCTCTCTCCACATTGAGGGAGAGGGCGAATTTCATAAAACCTTTGGGTTTGTCCCCCTTAAAAGGAGTGGGCACCAGAGCGTTGGGGTGAGCCCCCAAGGCTGAATCTTTCCAGAGTGGATCTCTGTCTCTCTGTGCAGCTGGGTGTGCCCTGCCTGTGTGCTTGGCTGGAAGAGACTTGTAAGCCTAACCCAGTGAGGCCAGGTAAAGGGGACCCAGGCTGGCAGAATAGGCTGACTCAGTTAAACCCCAGCACATCAGGTGACACCCCAAAGAGCCCAAACCCGTCACACTCTGGCTCTCCTATGTTGGGGCTGAGCGATTTTTACTGCTCCTTCCACAATTCTGGCTAATGCATTCCAGTCTCCTCCTCCTCTTGTCCAGGCTACCTTAGCCTCACCTTTGCACCGTGCACCAGAGCAGCTCTCACTAATTTCAACTGTAAGACTCCTCATGGACTTCTCATTCTAGCTCTGTGTTTCATGATTGATCAAACTCTAATGAGCAGGGGTCAAACTGTGTGACTCGTGCACAGCCCTGCTAGGGGCTGGACCAAGGCTGAGCCACCCTGCTCCAGAGGGAGCTCTGGTCCTGGGAGGATTATGCTCAAGGGGCAGTCTCTCACCTGAGGTGTCAGGGAGCACATGGGCATGTACAGGCTGTGTTATCCCTTGGGATGGTGCAGCATGCTCCCCTTCTCCATGGCCAGCCAGACCCATGGGTGGAGGCGGGGATATGAGTGCATGGATCCCCCTCCTTGTGCCCCCTTTGGGGTGCTTCATGCCCACAACCGTTGCAGAAGGGAGCAGTCTCTAGGCTGCCCCAACGTAGGGACTGAAACTGATGCTGATCTTTGCATGTAGGACTCAGAGGGAAAAGGTCCTTTGAAGATCTCCCCTCCCACCATGAACACACACACACTCCATCCCTAGCACAGGGTGCTGCCTTCCCCAGGGCACAGGATACCAATCAGACCTGCAGTGGGCAAAGATACTGCCACCCTCAGTCTGCTCTTCCCCTGCCTCCGACACTTGGATCCTGCACTGCTGCTGCCCCAGCTGGGCCTGGCAAGAGGTGACAATCCAGATGCTGCCACTCCCTCCCCCAGACTGCTGGAAGGGGCGCTAGGGTGCACAATCCCAGCAGGATTTAGGGCAGGGTACTAAAAATGAAATGCTGGGGGGGGAGCTAAAGGATGAAATTTGTTTGTGGGGGGAGTAAAACTGAAACATCTGGGGCAGGGGATAGTGGACAGGGGATGCTACAATGAAATGCCGGGGGAAGCTGTCTGGGGTAGGAGTGAAATTTGTGTGAAAGGCCCCGGAGGGAGTGTGTGTGTGTGTGTGTGTGTGCGTGTGAGAGAGAGAGAGAAATTGGGGTGTGAGGGTGAGGAGGTGTGCAAGAGAATGAGAGTGAAACGCAAAGGACTGGAGGGATAAAATTCAATGCTGGGGTCCCCGTTCTGTCTCCATCACCCCTCCTCGGGCTTCATATCTTTATGCTAATTTACGCAAATATCAACACATTTGCATCTCCTCCAGCAGTTGGGTTGGCTGTGTTGGCCACTCTGCACAGCCCAGGGCTCACCAGGAGCCATTGACTAAGTTTGGCTATACGGGGGCCATGTCTCCGGGGAGATAGGCTGGGGCAAGGTTAGGTTTTGTTTTTAGAGGGGTGGGTTCTTAGAGTTAAAACATTTTAGTTAGCATCTTCCTCCTGCCCCTAGAGCAGCTCTGTTGTGTGGAAGCCAGACAATGTTGATTTGGGGCCATAGCATCTCTTACAAGCTAATCAGGAGTGGGCTTGCCCAGTATGTGGATGGGAGATCTGCCATGAAACACCAGGCACCTATGGCCCGGTGTTGAGAAGCTCTGAGCACTGGGAAATTCAGCAGCACTGTGTTGCAGGTGGCTATGGGTCGTGCTGCCTTTTCTCTGGTAGCTGCATCAGAAGAATGCAAACAAACCTACCTTCCTTGAGGACTGTGAAGGGTAGGAGGGGACTGGGGTTTCCTCTTGGTCCTGAATGCTGAGCAGCTCATGTCCTGAACCGTAAGGGTTAAGCCTGGGGGACTCGGCTTGCCAAGTCAGCACTGAGTGAAGGCTGCAGTGTGCTGTTTGTACCACTGGAATAGGAGTGTCAGAGCCCGTGTCCCTGGTAGATGCATTAAGGGGCACATTTGCTCCAGACAGCTCAGTGACTGTGGCTGGCTGATCCTAGGGAGAGTCAACCTGAGGCCTACCAGTGAGAGGAGGGGGGTTCTCTTCCCTGGCAGCTGCTGCAGGAAACCCATGCAAAGGAGATCCCTACCCCGCACTGAGCAGCCAGCACGATGTTCAGCTCTTTGCCCTCCCCCTTCACAGTCCTGCCCAACTGAAGCTTTTTGGGGCAGCAACCATCGTGTGTGTGTGTGTGTGTGTGTGTGTGTGTGTGTGTACACGTACAGTGCCCAGGGCATGAGATGGTTCCCTAAGTGCTACTGTAATACAAAGCAATAGTAAGGACAACAGAGCAGCTGCCTGCCCTGCTCTCTGGGGTCCCTGCCCCCTTTCCCACTATACGACTGACAGCTGTCATGGGGGCAGGGCTCAGGAGCAGATTTTCAAACACTCACTACTAGGGCTGGCTGGAGAACAACAATCAGGGGCATCATTTGCCACGGGACAAGGGGGACAGTGCCCTCCCCTAACTTTGGTGTCCCTCCGCCCCACCCCCAGCCAGGCTTTTCATAGGTCTATATGCACCATTATGTCTTCCACTTCCCCCCGGCCCAAGACTTTGCAGGGTATATTATAATCACATCTCATATTCTATGCGCTAACACACCTTTGCCCCCGCCCAACCTAAATTGCTCTGAAATGACACCCCTGACAGCACCATTGCATGAAAGGTTTCTACATTTGTTTTTTGTTCTGATGCAGAATGAAAACAGGATCTTTTGAAATTTTTTGCAAAAAAACACACGAGAGAGCGAGAGAGAGAGACCCCAGGCTGGCCTGCAGCCTGATCTAGCAGACCCAGGGTCAAGTCCCTGCCCCAAACGCTCTATTTGCTTTGACCAGAAGGGCCATCCTGGACCTGAGGAAATATTCGTCTAAACCGAAATGGTTCTGTGGTTTCAATGATACAGCATTTTTCGATAGAACAGTTATGTTGAAAATGTTTCAACCAGCTCCATTCATCTTTGTTCATGTGAAAAGCTGGCCCTTATTTTAGTGTCTCAGTGGGAGCTGTTCTGTTTTGAACCTGGCATCTTTTCCCCATTCTCCTTCAAGTACCTTCTTAGAACACAGGGTTACACTGTATGAGAGAGGGACTGCACGGTGGTTATGTTTTTCAATACTTGGAAACCACTAATTCATATAATCAGAAGGTTCTCTCCATGACGCAGTTACTTGCTGTTAATCCCTAACTTTCATATTTAATACATTGCTCTTTAATTACTCTGAAGCTAAGCTTCTTCATGCACATAGAGCCAGGAAGCTGCAGCTGAATTACTTAGGTTTACTCCCACATATGTGTGGTTGTGTTTTAGCGTACACATCCTTGGTATGTAATCCCCCTATTATTAGAATTCAGATCTCTTAAAATGACACTGCCAACTTAGTCCCTTTAAAAAACCAGAATTTAGAAAGTTTCCATCCCTGCCCTGAGCCCCCTACCAATCACTGCGGTTTGACAAAGCATCTTATTTTATCAATGTTTTTTTCTCCTCTGTTGTTGTTGAAAAGACCCAAACAACAGAAGAAACTGATTAACCTGCTATATGGTTTGCTAATTAAATGGACTCTGTGCAAGCTGCTGTCAAATGCACTATGGCAACAAGTGGAAAAATGGAGCATATAGGTTGGGCTGGGAGGACACATAGACCCTGAGCCTAGTCCATGGACCTCACTGGGCCTTGGGTCAGGCACTGAAACCTGGGAAGCAGGTAAGCAGACATAAACCCTGTGACCAATGCTATGGACACATGGATTATTCAAAGACTATTATATCGACTTTATGAATGTTATAGGCTGGCTGACTCCTGGCATGACAGCATGCATAGACGCCTTGGGATTAAGAGCTGTTTTCTGAGCGTGGCTTTTGTTCTGAATAAATAGTACTGTGCTTTGCGAGAGCTGGCTGGTCACTGGTTAACCCCTCATTGCCCCTGAGAGAATGGGGCTGCAGGGGCTGGACTAAGGTTAGACCTGGTGAGAGGAAGAGAATTGCAGCCTAAGTCCCTGGTCTGGAAGAAGGGGACTGTGGGACCCTGCCTCAAGAAAGGTGATGGCTAAAAGCTGGGTGCCCTCAAGAGGGTCGGAGATAAAGTTACCTCAGGAACGAGCTCTACAGCCCAGACTTTCAAAGCTATTTAGGCTCCTAACTTACATTGGAATCAATGGGAGTTAGGTGCCTAAATGCCTTTGAAGATCTAGGTCTCTGTGACTACAGCCACCTGAGAGGAGACTTTCCCCACCACAGGACCTGCACTGGCTTTCAGGTTTGCTGAGCTCATACAGGCACTGCAGAGAACTCTACACCGTAAAGGATTTGTTGCTGGCGAAGAATGATCTGGTGGTGGCTGCATACATTTCCTTGGGGTCAAGTCCTTCTGACTCAGAGCCAAGCATTAATATCTTTCTATACATGCCAGATGCTGACATAGGTTAAAGCATCCTCTCCAGCAGCATGTTATCTGCAGGACTAATTAAAGACCCAGGCATTTTTAGCATCTCTCATCAGCAAATCCATTGCTCACCTGTTTTAATTTTGTTGATGAAGTGCAAAGACTTCTGAAATTTACCTTGTGGGATGCTAAATATGAAAGACAATTAGCAGCCGGTATTTATATTCTGGATGGGCCATTTGGGAAATTTTCCTAAAATACAGTGGAAAGATAGAGGAAAAGGACTAACTTTCTGTGTGCGCAGCCCTCGTCTGGTAGCTGAAGGTAAATTTTAATTAAACTGAATAGATTAAACAGGAATTGATTGACAGGAGCAAATGAGAAACACGGATACAGAACCTGCTCCTCTTTGCATGGGGCAGGGCAGAAGGGCCAGCAGGCTTTATCCTCTGAAGGCACTGACCATCCCCTTGCTACGGACAGGTATTGTGCAATTGGAACTGGACCAGGAGCTTTTGGGGCCTGATCCAATTGTGCACCCATTGAGTTCAACAGGCCTCGGATCAGGCCCTTTACCTCCTTATGCTGCTAGTGTTTAAAGCTGGGATTTTCAAAGGCACCTAAGGGAATTGGGTTCCCTATTCAGTTGGAGGCCAGGATCTGGGTTAGGCTCCTTTGAAAATGTTGCTGATTGTCTCAGGTTTGCCCAGAGATGCCTAAATGGGAGTGCGGGAGCGTGGCCTCCCTGCACTCCCTGGTGGCCGACTGTGTTGCAGGGGAGCAGCAAATCCACCTCTGTGTCCCTCTAGTCCCAACACTAGCCCTGTGGCCGGCCAGCCTCCCTGCAGGGAGCCCAGTCGAGCAGGAGTCTCTAGTCTAACGAACATAACGCAAGAGGGTCGTCCACCCCTCCTGGGCTACTCTACCACCCTGCTCACCTGTAGAGTGCTGACCCTCCGGATTTCCCTCCTGGAGTGCTTCCCCTGCTCTGGAGCCTTATTCCCACTCTGTTTCTGGGCCAGTTGCCTAAGGCGTGACTTTTTCCCAAGCCTGCCACAGGCGCCTCCTTCTCCCCTGCCCTTTCCCTTCAGGGTCCCTCACGAGAGACAGCCTCCCTCATGCCATTCTCCAGCACTATCCCAACCCTTTAGCGAAACCACCAACTCTTCCCCAAATGGATCTGATCATTGAACTGAGCCACTGGTCCTCAGCCAATCAGGATCAGCTGGGGAGGGCAGAGCTGGGGGGGGGGGTAGCTGCAATTGAGCCCAACTCCCCTTAAAGTTGCTGTGAAGCTTTTGAACTGGACATTGCAGGTACTTTCAGGGTGGAGGCACCTGCTGTGTTGCTGAACACACATGTGTTGCCGTGGATAAATTGGGGAGGGTTCAGAGCAGAGCCACAAGAATGATTAAAGGGTTAGAAAACCTGCCTTATTGTGACAGACTCAATCTAGTTAGTGTAACAAAGACAAAGCAAATCCACTAGAATCTAAGATCATTAGAAACCCGGGACCATATTTCTAAATGCGTCTGGATGCTTTTATTGCAGGGCTCAGTATTGCACCCAGAATTCATTGCGTCTGAATTTCTGTGGCTGCAAACATTAGGATGCAACTGTCTAGCTACTGCCTTAGGAAGACACTTAAATCTATTAGCCAATGTATATGTTGTACATTGCCACACCATGTTCATACGTGTTACACATTGTGCCCTATGTGAATGTTAGCGCAAAGCTTACACTTGCTCATTTATGGTAAGGTATAAACAGGGCCAGCTCTAGGCACCAGCGTTCCAAGCATGTGCTTGGGGCGGCACTTCTCAAGGGGCGGCACTCCGGCCCTTTGGGGGCGGCTCTTTTCAAGGGGCGGCACTCCATTTGGGGGGGGGGTTCGCTTCGGGTGGCAAAAAACCTGGAGCCGGCCCTGGGTATAAATCCCACAATACCTCGTAAAGCGCAACTTAGCATTTGGCATAGCCAGGTAGGACACCTGTCAGAGTTAAGATACACAAATGTTCTGTCCTGGTACAAACCTTTACACCTGTAACCCTTCTGCCCCTCTAAGTTGGCAGCAACAAGGGCCGGGTTCAGTATCCAGGGGTTCCGTTTCAATAACACAATGCAAAACCGGCTCGAGCCCCCACCCAGTGACCTGGGACAATTACCTACCACCCCCCCGGGCACCTCTAGGAGGCAATACTTCCCCACTCGCAAGCACAGAGTCCGAGTGTAGCAAAATCCTTTTAATAAAGGAGGGAACCAATGCGGCATCACGTTGGAGAGACACCACAAACAGAACTATACACAAACCATAAGCAAAAAACCCACCTCCAAGTACATTTGGCAATGTCCTTTCCCCCTTAGGGTCTTAAGTGCAATCACCCCAAAGTCCAACAACCCAAAAGTCTCTGTCTCTGGTCAATGCCACCCCAGAGTTCAAAAGTTTATCTGCAGAGTTTTACCCCCCCCCCCAGCCTGGGTGGAAATGGGGGGGGCGCACACAGGGTGTTAAGGGGCACTTTACGTGGGCCAGGGCCGACTGCCCTGCTTCTCCGTGGAGTTCTGCTGCAGCCTTCACCACGACTGGCTCCACTGGCTGTGCTGTTCCTCCAGCAGACCCGTGAACCACATCAGCCGTCCCCGCAAACTGCTCCACACTGCTCACTGTTCTATGGGCTGCTCCAACATGCTGCACATTGCTCCACTCTGCCAGCCGCTTAGCGATCGATCTTCAGGCTCCCCCACTCAGTGATCTCAGCTCAGTAAGCTTAGCTCTTTTAGTGATTTCAGCTTGTAGTAGGGGAGCCCCAGTGCCACATTGGCCCAACGTGAATTCAGGTCAGCAGCCTCTAGATGGACTCCTAAAGGATTCAAAATTAGCTCTGCTCTTTAACAGTGGAGAGAGGAGGATGTGCAATTGGTGTTCCAGGCCCTCAAAAGGGGCCCATACCATCAGGTACACACACCAGTCCCCAACCTCTCTCAATTTACTGGGTTTTGGAACCCATGTCCCTTGTCTAGCAAGTACTATTTAATGTAGGTTGAGTCATTTCTGTCATAAAACAGTCTCATAGTTCCTCATTCACATAATTAAGGTGACAGCACTTTTTTTCCTTCTTGCCCCAATAACAAAGAAATTGGGGATCCCACAGCTATGAAAATAACCATCCCAGGCTGCTGTGTGTTAGGCTAAGTGGAGTGGGTTTACCAATGCAAATGCACATTCTTGAAATTCCTTTGCCCACTCCTCATAATTTACCACTGGATGTCAGGGTAGAGCTCATCCTGACTCTGCTTACACACCTATTACTGCCTGGAATATGGTGTTGAAAACAAGAGATACTGAAAGGTACACAGCTAGTACGGACTGGTGGGTGAGAAATCCGTGACATATGGAAAGCTCTCTAACTTGTAAACTGGTCTAGTATAAATAAAAGTAGGGGGGGCATATTTTGGGAGCACACCTTCTGTGAGAGGTGAACTAAGAACCTGCTTCCTGGAAGGACTAGTATCATATTAATTCTTTCTTTACTGTATTCTGCCAATTTGTCTTTAGACGATAAATTGGCTAAGCTTGGTTATTTGGTCACTTGAACATCAAGCAATTGGCTATACATTTAGTAATCAACCTGAAGATTTGTGTCTTCTGAAGTTGGCAGCACACGGAGTACCGACTCAGATGCCGGTACCCCAGTCTCATGAATTATTTCAGGAACGTAGCTTCTGTTTAGGCTGGAGCAATAGAGGAAAATTTTAAAAAGCACCTTGCTTTATTGCTTGCTGCTCAGATTATACAGAGCATCACAGCTTTAAGTTGGAAACAGCCCATTATGTTTTATGGTAACAGAAACGAAAGCTGAGATATAAAATTTATTGCCACAAGATAATGAACTGCAGGGGAGAATATTCAGCATAAGATTTCTCTCTGCAATATCCAATTGATTTCTCTTTCTCTCTGTGATAGCCTCACCCACCTCTTTTGCATCCTATTTATTTGGAAAGGAAATGCTGAGCATCTCTGCATGAAATATCAGCATTTTCATTGTATCAAAACAATTTAATCTGCTAGAAAAAGAAACCAAGGCAAGCAAAGGAGAAATTGATCAATGGAGAGAACAGTAATGTTGTGAAGAGGGAAATCTTATCTGAGCAGAGGGGAAATATGGACTGTTGCTATTTATTATGTGCTAGATATAGTGCTCGGCAAACATAGGTTAAGACAGGTCTATATCCCAAAGGAGTTATAGTCTATAGGTCTGGTCCTATGTCCATTTAAGTCAATGGAAATATGTATATGTGGAAAGTTAATCATGTACATAAGCACCTGCAGGAATGTAGCCCAAATGAGTGACCTACACCCAAAGGGTTGGGGAAGGAAGCAAATAAATCAGGGAGGGAAAAAGGAAAGCAAAGAATAGGTGATGCTAAAACACTATATGGTAGTATCACCCAATAGACACTTGCGCCTGGAGGAGTTGGCCTGAAATGGCCTGGGGCAGGGCACTGGGCCTGTCTGGGACAGGAGAGCTCAGCCACAGGTAATCGTACATGGAATATGCCTGCCACCTAACCACACAAGCAAGGCTGGGCGCGGTGAAGCTGCCACACAGCACCTAGTCCTCTGCTGCTTCACCCAAAGACAAGAGCAACATTCGGGGTCACTGCATTTGAGTGGGAATTCTCAAGGAGCCTGTGAGAGTTGGGTGACCAAATCTCATCAAATTGAGCAGGGGTTGGTTGTCAAACCCCGATTTCTGCATAGGCCTCCCTAAGTTTGCTTCCCCTCTTGCTGGGACACTTGGCCAACAGCATCAGCCTGCAGGAAAGCCGTAGCTAGGGTGATGATGAGATGGGGACCCTGGCTGCCGAGTTAACTCTTTCAAAGCAGGGCAGGGCAGTATCGTTTTATTAAAAAACAGCAAAGCGGCTCTGTTGAAACTGGACATCTCCATTCCAGTCTGAGAGCCTGCATGTTTCCAAACAAAAACTTGTGATGAGATGGAGGAATGTGAAAGGCTTTGGGGCCTTTTGCATGGGGAGCTCACACAGTTCTGGACACTCATCTATAGCTTCTTGGAACCTTTTGAGCCTAACAAATAAGGCCAGGAATTTCAGGAGTGCTGCTTGCCTTTCACAAGATTTCCAGTGCTCCCAGGAACCAGGAATCATAGAATCATAGAATCTCAGGGTTGGAAGGGACCTCAGGAGGTCATCTAGTCCAACCCCCTGCTCAAAGCAGGACCAAACCCAACTAAATCATCCCAGCCAGGGCTTTGTCAAGCCTGACCTTAAAAACCTCTAAGGAAGGAGATTCCACCACCTCCTTAGGTAACCCATTCCAGTGCTTCACCACCCTACTAGTGAAAAAGTTTTTCCTAATGTCCAACCTAAACCTCCCCCTCTGCAACTTGAGACCATTACTCCTTGTTCTGTCATCTTCTACCACTGAGAACAGTCTAGATCCATCCTCTTTGGAACCCCCTTTCAGGTAGTTGAAAGCAGCTATCAAATCCCCCCTCATTCTTCTCTTCTGCAGGCTAAACAATCTCAGTTCCCTCAGCCTCTCCTCGTAAGTCATGTGCTCCAGCCCCCTAATCATTTTTGTGGCCCTCCGCTGGACTTTCTCCAATTTATCCACATCCTTCTTGTAGTGTGGGGCCCAAAACTGGACACAGTACTCCAAATGAGGCCTCACCAGTGCTGAATAGAGGGGAATGATCACATCCCTCAATCTGCTGGAAATGCCCCTACTTATACAACCCAAAATGCCATTAGCCTTCTTGGCAACAAGGGCACACTGTTGACTCATATTCAGCTTTTCGTCCACTGTAACCCCTAGGTCCCTTTCTGCAGAACTGCTGCCCAGCCATTCGGTCCCTAGTCTGTAGCAGTGCATGGGATTCTTCCGTCCTAAATGCAGGACTCTGCACTTGTCCTTGTTGAACCTCATCATATTTCTTTTGGCCCAATCCTCTAATTTGTCTAGGTCCCTCTTTATCCTATCCCTACCCTCCAGCGTATCAACCACTCCTCCCAGTTTAGTATCATCTGCAAACTTGCTAAGGGTGCAGTCCACACCATCCTCCAGATCGTTAATGAAGATATTGAACATGGGTAGCTGCGAGAATGAAAATGCAATTTAGAATTTTAAAAAATAATGCAATATCAGCCCCTGCCCAAAGAGTCCAGCTAGTGCTAGAAATAGGCAGGTATCTTCAGAGGCATAATTTAGGATTTCTCAATGGCACAGAGGTACTTTCCACCAGAAAGACATTTATGCTAGATTGGGGTGGACAAACCTTTTGGCCTGAGGACCACATCGGGGTTCCAAAACTGTATGGAGGGCCATGTAGAGAAGGCTGTGCCTCCACAAACAGCCTGGCCCCTGCCCCCTGTCCATCCCCTCCCACTTCCTGCCCCCTGACTGCCCCCCTCAGAACCCCCAACCCACCCAACCCCCCCTGCTCCCTGTGCCCTGACTTCCCCCCAGGACCCCTTGCCCCTTATCCAACCCTCCCTCCCCCAGCTCCCCACCCCTTACCATGCCACTCAGAGCACCAGGACTGGCAGCCGCTCTGCCTGGCTGGAAACAGCCACACCGCCACGCAGCCTAGAGCACTGGGGCAGGCCAGTGGCTCTCACAGCCACGCTGCCTGGCAGGAGCTTGCAGCCCCGCACTGGTAGCACCGTTTGCTGAGGCTGCAGGGGAGGGAGGACAGCAGGGGAGGGGCTGAGGGCTAGCCTTCCCAGCCAGGAGCTCAAGGGCCGGGCAGGACATTCCCGTGGGCCGGATGTGGCCCGTGGGCCTTAGTTTGCCCATGTCTGTGCTAGATAAAGAGAACAGCAAAACAAGAAAGAACAAAAGTAAAGTATCCATGAGGGAGTGCAGCATGTGTATCTCTTTGCACAGTCTGCACTAAACCAAATGCAGGAGGCAGCTAAGTCCAGAGACAGGAAACAAAGGCACAACAGCTACATAGCTACATACTGCACATGACAAGATTAGGGTTCTCGCTTATCCAGCCTTATAAAAAAACTGAACCTACATTTGAAAAACAAAGGTCAAACTAATCACGCTGTGCAGTTCTCACCCAGCCATCTCTAAGAGCATTACTGTATCATCTGATGAAGACCCCAAATCAGGGACAGAGCTGGGGATAAACCCCATAATATTTGCCTCCCAACCCCATACTCTAACCACTAGACCTCACTCCCTTTAGCCATTTAAAATGAAGTGAGGAGCCCCAATAACAAACCTAATGAAAATTTCTACAGTGCAACTCTAGCCATAACAAACTTCTCTCCTCTCCTGGAGAATGGCACAATTCTGGCCTCTTGGTCAGCAAGAAAAGACTCCCTGTGACTTTCAGCTTTTTTTCTTTATTTAATTGAATGAAATCAGCAGAACATCCAAAAGAGAAAAGCAGGCCAGCAACCTTGGAAGATAAAGGAAAGAGCAGTGAGGAAGGCCAGAGGAAAAGTAGGCTTATCATCAGAAAAGCTGGAAAAGAACCTGAACAAGTGTTCTGTTCAAAGACGCAGCCTAGCTTGATGTTGTGCCTGGGAGAACACGTGCTATTGGAAATCGGATTCTTTTGTTGATTGTTTTCCTTGACTCTAGCCAGAGAACAAAGTGTGTGTGTCGGGGGTAAGCAAAATCAAGTCGCAAAGAAATTTGTGGGGTAGCAATAATGGAAACCATGGTTCTGTAAACTGTGGGAGTGGGTGTCCCTGTGTGTAGAGGGGTGTGTGAGACTGTGTTTGGGTGTGTGACTGTATCTGTGTGTGACTTTTTGTACTTTCTATGTAACCGCATTAGTGTGTGTGTGCTTGTGTGTCTGCAGCAGCAGTTGCTGTCAGATCATTGCCAGTTTTCTTGCTGTTTTCATGCTGTCGTCTTCTAACTGGCTTTGCCACCAGGCAAATGCACATTTTTTTCCCTGGCTCATCCTCAATGCACCACCCTTGGCAGGAGCAGACTCGCTTTTTAATCATCTTCCCTCTTGCCATCAAGGAGTGGTTAGAAATGATGGCTCGCCCACCAGAGGAGCTGCTGTTGCTGGGATGTCCTTCAGCTTCATGCCTCATAGCACACCCGCCACTCACTGGGCATCCTGCTGTAGATGGCAAGAACACGCCCAACATCTGCCGTGATGGTTTGCAATGTAAATGTCTTAGCGCCATTATTCAATGTCAGGAACATCCCTGGTGTGGCAGAAGTGCAGGATACAGCAGTCTATTGGGGGAATATGATTGGGTCATCACAGCAGGGGGCAGGGAGGGGCAGGACGCCTGACTTCTCGCAGCCATTTGTCCGGGTAGTTCTCTTACAAAAGCATTGCATTGTCCCACAGTATTGTCATTGCACTGAGGCCCAGCGCCTGCCCCCTCACTCATGCTGCCTAGCACTTACTCCACCAGTGGCTCCATCTGCAACTCACTGAGTAAGGTCTGACTCATCACAGCAAAGGGGGGCAGATCTGGCCCTCTGTTAAGGTTCTGTAGCTGGCCAAATTCTGCAGCCCTTGCTCAGAGTCTCAAAGGAATTTGAGGACTGTCGGCCCATGGGAAAATAACTCAGGGAATGGTATGTTCCTGGCTTCCTCCCTATTTGGATTTGGATTTGGATCAGCTCCCCATAGAACCCATGGTCTGTGCTCTGCCATCCAGCCTCATGGACTTTGGCCCACCCCAGTCAGTGCAGCTGCTTCTGGGGTAGCGGCTCCAGGGCCTGGCCTGGTGCAGGTGACAGACATCTCCTCAGGGGCTCCTTGGGTCAGAGCGAACTGAGACAGTCCCGGCTTGCTGGTCTGGGGATGGAGGGAGAATCCACAGGCGCTCAGCTGGCTCCTCCCCGTGTCCAGCCCGCCTGTACGTAGCTGGAGCCCACAAAGGGTGAGTGAAAAGACCTGTTTGGGGTGGGAGAAAGGGGAAACTTTCTGCAGACAGAGCTCCGCTAAGAGCCCTGGGCGCCCAAGCAGAGAGCTGGCTGCCCACTTTGTCCTCTGGGGATGAGGGGAAACACACCCTACATTGCCGCCTGGAGACACTCATCCCCCATGCTGCCGCCTGGAGACACTCACGCCCCATGCTGCCACCTGGAGACACACACATGCCCCACACTGCTGCCTGGAGACACACACACCCTGTGCTGCTGCCTGGAGAAACTCACCCCCTGTGCTGCCACCTGGAGACACACACACGCCCCACACTGCCACCTGGAGACACACACACACCCCACACTGATTCCTGGAGATACACATGCCGCACAATGCCGCCTGGAGACACACATATCCTGCACTGCTGCTTGGAGACACACATCCACCCCAACACTGCATTGCCGCCTGGAGACTCACACACACAAACCACACTGCCCCCTGGAGACACACACACACACACACCCTGCACTGCTACCTGGAGACACACACATACTCTCCCACTTGGAACTTTACCTTCTGCCCACTATTGATCCTGTTTCCCTACATGTAAAATAAATGTCACGTTGCCATCTGTCTGCAGCAGGGCCGCAACCGGGGGGCGGGGGAGAAGAACCTGCAGAGCTGAGGGTGCTCAGCACCACACAGGATGTTCTATCCCTGGATTTGACACAATTTGATTTAGTCTCTATTGTAAACTCCTCCTGCTGCTCTGGTACCCAGGTCCATCCCTGGGACACACCCGCTCCCTCTCTGTAATGAGGAGACACCTGGCCGCTGTTCTGCTGAGATGTGCTTTTCTTCACCAGGCGCCAGTATCCATGTAGGGAGAACAGCACAGGAGTGACTGGTGCAGGTGCATCACGGAATCCAGAGGACTGATGCTGGGCCAGCTCTGGGTAAACAGGCACCTATTTTCTGTGCTCCCTTGGGACTGGACCTGGCATCAGAGCCTCCTACTCGCTACCCATGTCAGTAAAGGAGAGACCTTGGTGTTGCTTTTTCACTGTCACTGTTTTGCAAACACTGGCAATTTCCAAAGTGCCCACGTGACTGACGGAAAGTCAATGGGACTCAAGCTCCTAAGTGCTTACGGCCCAGCTCCTCAAAGCCTTGGTCCTCTTGAAATCAATGGGAGTTAAGCACAGAAATGCCTTTGAGGATCTGGGCCCAGCGTCATGTTTACACTTCAAGTTGGGGTGCAATTGCCAGCTCAAGAGGACATCCCCTGATCGAGCAAACACACTAGCAGTGGGTAGCTGCAGTAGCGGGTGGACATGCACTCGGGGCAGCTGGGGCTACCCTCTATTTTTAGAGCTCTAGCTTGATCAGAGCTAGCATGGGCATGTCTCCTCGAGCTGACACCCCCACCTCCATGTGCAGGTGTACCCAGATGCTTTTGGAAATCCAGCTCTAGACCCTGATCTAATTTAAACCAGTGTTAATCATAGAATCATAGAAGATTAAGGTTGGAAGAGACCTCAGGAGGTCATCTAAGTCCAGCCCCCTGCTCAAAGCAGGATCAACACCAACTAAATCATCCCAGCCAGGGCTTTGTCAAGCCGGGCCTTAAAAACCTCTAAGGATGGAGATTCCACCACCTCCCTAGGTAACCCATTCCAGTGCTTCACCACCCTCCTAGTGAAATAGTGTTTCCTAATATCCAACCTAGACCTTCCCCACTGCAACTTGAGACCATTACTCCTTGTTCTGTCATCTGCCACCACTGAGAACAGCCTAGCTCCCTCCTCTTTGGACCCCCCTTCACGTAGTTGAAGGCTGCTATCAAATCCCCCCTCACTTTTCTCTTCTGCAGACTAAGTAAGCCCAGTTCCCTCAGCCTCTCCTCATAAGTCATGTGCCCCAGCCCCCTAATCATTTTCGTTGGAATCTCCGTTGGAATCTCTCCAATTTGTCCACATCCCTTCTGTAGTGCGGGGACCAAAACTGGATGCAGTACTCCAGGTGTGGCCTCACCAGTGCCAAATAGAGGGGAATAATCACTTCCCTCGATCTGCTGGCAATGCTCCTACTAATACAGCCCAATATGCTGTTGGCCTTCTTGGCAACAAGGGCACACTGCTGACTCATCTGGCTTCTCGACCTTCTCCCCAGGTCCTTTTCTGAAGAACTGCTGCTCAGCCAGTCAGTCTCCAGCCTGTAGTGGTGCATGGGATCATCCCACTACCTTGGGTTTGACTCTAGATTTACACCAGTACCATGAGATCTGAATTAGGTGCTCTGCCTTTAAGGTGCTCTGCCATTGTGTCCGACCCTTTAGTAAGAGTGCGAAGCAAACACAAGTCTGCCTGGCAATACTCTGTGCTGTGTGGCTGGACGCCGCGCATGCCACTCTCATCCATTTCACAACTGCTGGGGGACAGATGCATTTTTTCCCTATCATTATTGTTATTACCAAGCTCGGTCTATTGCAAAGCAGTGAGTTTCTTCTGTCACCTGGAGCTGTGAACGTTTGCTTAGATGCTTAAGTAAACTTGACACATTGCACTATTGGCTAATCTATTAGAGTCCATGACTGCCCGGAAATGTATTGCATCAGTAAATCTTCTTGGGCAGAATAAGTTGTCACTGTAAAATCGCAGTTTCCTGCTCTCACAGGGACAACCGGAGAGCAGCTCCAGACACAAGTGTTTCTGTGCCATGCAGCCACCTGCACTGGGGATTCGCAGCCCAGACACTGTTCTCACTCCTCACTCCACAAATGTTCTCTTGAGAAGCATCCCTGCTCCAGAGGCATCTCATGCCTGTGTTCCTTTACCTCGTCCCCAATTGCGAAGGGTGTCGGCGTGATTCCTTTAGCGCTGCTCCAACTCCTTTAGTCCCCTGCAAGATCTTACTCCTCTTCCTCGCACACTGGAGTCATTTTACACAGCCAGCTGTGGGCTGACCCTCGGCAGGGAGCACGCACACGATGGACAGGAGAACTTTGAGAGGTGAAGAGCCTCCTTTTCAGGGGCTGAGTCCCATAGCGCCGGTGGCAGCCGGTGGGGCCTGCAGGGGCTCAGCACCTCTGAACATCCCTTTGAGAACAAGACCCTCAGAGCCCATTTTCCTAGAATTGTCCTGAGTGGTACAAAACAGGGAACAGAGGGGAAGGAGGGTCTTGTGGTTAAAGCAAAGGGTGGGAAGCTAAGAGATACGGGTTCTATTCGGGGCCCTGCCACTGACTCACCGTGGCACATCTACATGGCAAGCGGAAACCCGCAGCAGCGAGTCCCAGAGCAGCGGTCTAAAGACTTGGGGTCGTGCTACAGCATTAAAAAATTACTGTCTAAGCCCAGGTGGTCTGTAGACCCAGGCTCTGAGCCGGGGGTTCTGCCTAGCATGTAGACAGGGCAAGTCTCACGGAACCAGCACTTTCAAATTGAGGTTTCTAAAATCATCCACTTCAGCTTCTCTCGGCACCTAACCAAGTGGCCCAATGTTGAGCAGCACTGAGTCCACACAGCTCCAGTGACTGCAGTGGGACTGCAGAGGCTCATCTCTTCTGACAGTTTGGTCCTTTGTCCATAACCTCATTGTGCCTCAGTTTCCCAATCTGTAAAATGGGAATTATGATACTTACCCACCTCCCAGTGCTACTGTGCAACTAAATTCAGCATTATTTTTAAACTGCTTCAGATTGGCAGATGGGAGATGCTACAGCAATGAAAACAGCTGTATTGTCCCTGTCCTCAGTATACTGACAATAAGACGTTAAAGCAGCATTGTTCCTGACTAAGATGCCTGCCTAAGTGTGTGTCTGCAGTGCAAGTGAAGGCATCTCTCCAGGAAAATGTGGGACTGTGCAGATACGGGGATACCATCAGTGACCCATCCATAGGATGAGTGTTGGGGCTCTGGCCCCATGGTGGCTGTGACATACTGTTCCTTTATTTACTGGCCTAGAAAGCAGTATTCACAGCATAACATGGGGCTTCAGGGCTGCTCTAACTTATGCAAGCTGGCTGTGATCTCAGTGAGACCATGTGCCAATTGTGAATTTTCACAATGCAGATGCATTCCGCCCAGACTGTAGTGCAATCCCCAACCCCCGCACACATCGCTGCATGGGGCCAGTTGGCATAGGAGCTGGCTATGCACCTTATGGCAGCGGAGAGCGCTCCACACTGGGGGAATTCAAACTGGGCAGTTAAGGCCCAGAATCCAGTTTTCAAAGAAAATCAACAAAGCCTTTTCCAATCTGATCCTTACCTGTCCCCATCCCCTCACTCCTCAACACCCAGCACGCGAGGGGCAGGCACCACCACCTCAACAGGAGCTGGCTTTTGGAAAGGGGAGCCTTTGCACTGGCTGCAAATGGAGATTGTGTATGGTGTTGTGTGCGAGGGGGAAGAACATTCCCTAGGCAGACCGCAGGACTCCGGCTGCTGCAGTTAATCACGCCTGTATCATGGCTATACCTGCCTGCCTGCCAATGGACTAAATACAAACCTGCTAATAAAAATAGAAAGCTCAATTTGATGAGCTGGAGCCGACTGCAGATTCGACAGTTCATTAGTGCGTCAGGCACTCCTCTGGCTGGCACACTCTGCCTTCGTTTCCATAGCTACAGCCAGCAACAAGCACCTGCTTCGGAGATGCCTTCGGTCGGGGTTTTGCTACTGAGTGAAGATCGCACTTTGAAAAGGTAAGAGTTTCACCTGGGGTCTCCTTCAGATAGTTTGTACCATCCTTCTCTTCCATTATAACCAAAGTTTTGCCCTAAATCATATGGAGACAGACATGGGTGGAAAAAAACACATCTTGTCTATTTGCAAAGAGTGGGATTTGGTCTTTGATCTGAAGGATCCAAGTGTAAGGGGAAATGCCTCTTTCGGCTTGTTAAACACTTTATTCACACATATGTAATTAAGATATTCTATATCTACAACCAGGCATGCCTTTAATTAGAGACACTTAATCATTAAAAGTGCTGGCAGATTTATAAGCTGCATCTCCATTCTGCCAGGGGATAAAAATGACCAGAGGAAAAGAAAGTTTCTCCATAAATTAACTCCACAATCTGCCTTAATCTCTTTTTGATTTTGTCCCTCAAGAAAAACGATGAAAGGGAGACAAGATTTGATTCCAGTCGTCCTGAACTGCTTCCCAAGTTCACAAAACTCATCAATTTGTAGATTTGAAGGAACCATCTAATCTGCCCTTCTGCATAACACAGGCCATAGGACGTCCCTGTATTAATTCCTGCTTCAAGTTCCAACAGAAAAGCATTCAATCCTGATTTTACACTATCCACTGGTGGAGAATCCACCATGGCCCTTGTTGAGTTGTTCCAGTGGCTAATCACCCTCATTGTTAAACATTTGCGCCTTATTTCTAGTCTGAATTTGTCTAGCTCAGGGATCAGCAAACTTTGGCATACGGCCCGTCAGGGAGATCTGCTCGCAGGCCAGGACAAGTTTGGCTGATCGCAGCTCCTACTGGCCACGGTTCACTGTTCCAGCCAATGCAGGCTGCAGGAAGCAGCGTGGGGAATAGAGGGGAATTATCACTTCCTTCGATCTGCTGGCAATGCTCCTACCAATGCAGCCCAATATGCTGTTAGCCTTCTTGGCAACAAGGGGACGCTGTCGACTTATATCCAGCTTCTTGTCCACTGTAATCCCCAGGTCCTTTTCTGCAGAACTGCTGCTTAGCCAGTTGGTCCCCAGCCTGTAGCAGTGCATGGGATTCTTCCTTCCTAAGTGCAGGACTCTGCACTTTTCCTTGCTGAATCACATCAGATTTCTTTTAGCCCAATCCTCCAATTTGTCTAGGTCACTTTGGACCCTACCCCTACCCTCCAGCAGATCTGCCTCTCCCCCCCAGTTTAGTGTCATCCGCAAACTTGCTGAGGGTGCAGTCCATCCCATCATCCAGATCATTAATGAAGACGTTGAACAAAACCAGCCCCAGGACAGACCCCTGGGGGATTCTGCTTGACACTGGCTATCAACTAGACATCGAGCCATTGATCACTATCCATTGAACCCGAATCATCTAGCCAGCTTTCTATTCACCTTATAGTCCATTAATCTAATCTTTACTTTTTTAACTTGCTGGCAAGAATACTGTGGAAGACCGTATCAAAAGCTTTGCTAAAATCAGGTATACCACGTCCACCACTTTCCCCATATCCACAGAGCCAGTTATCTCATCATAGAAGGCAATCAGGTTGGTCAGGCATGTATAAAGTGAGCACTGTACACTTGGTATTCTGTGTTGTAATTGAAATCAATATATTTGAAAATATTAAAAACATCCAAAAATATTTAAATAAATGGCATGCTATTATTAACAGTGTGAATAATCGCGATTAATTTTTTTAATCGTTTGACAGCCCTAGAAACATCTTATTTCATTTCATTTCTGAATGTTATCTTGAAACAAAATGTTTTCTTTTGATATTCCTGATGGAAATTTGAAAAAACAAACACTGAAATCAACATTCTCCAATGGAAAATTTCCATTTTGATGAAACCATATTTTCAAAGAGGAAAATGGTTTGTTCAAAACCTTTTGACCAGCTCTAGTGTTTAGACTTACACTGCACTTTTGCAGAATTTGGCCTACTAACTTGTCACTGCATTCTTGATGCTATCTACAGGTTATGGACACAATTCCCCCCTTACCTATTCCCCGTGTAACTGCCATGATGTCAGTGAGGTTGCACAGACTGTGTGTGTGGGCTATAAATCTTCCCCTGGAGATCTACAAACATTTAATATTTGTATCACTCCCTGCTGATGGTAACAGAGCCCTACAGAACCGTTCTGGCTGCAAATCACTGATGTGACGTGACAAGCCAGACAGTCTTCAATGAACATTTCCACAACAGCTTCGCTATTCAGAAAGCAAACCTTTCCTCTGTGAAATTGTCTTGTAATGTCCATGGAAAGAGAGCGCCATTCGGCCTGTGCAAATCTGCTGCCTTCCCCGTTCAGACTCAAACCATCTTGGCTAAACTGAATATTGTGGCAGAGCTCCGACCTTGTCCCTGTGGGTCCTGCGCTTCTAGGCGGTTTATGCCAGCCTCAGTGGCTCATCACGACCCTCCACGTAGCCCTTCTCTCTCTAGGGCCAGGGTTACAGTCTACTGAGCCCTTTTCATCATAAGCCAGCAAGGAGGTTGGTGAGAGAACTCCCACGGTCTCTGTTGTCCGTAGGGGCTTGTTTCAGAACTGTTTAGCCTCCTGTCCTGACAGGGGCCTGACTTCCCCTCCCAGGAGGTATTCCTGTAGTGGTGGGTTGGGGGGACCCGGGCCCACCTTCTACTCCAGGTTCCGGCCCAGGGACCCTAATGGTAGCAGCTGTTGGCAGCCAGCCTTTCACTACCAGAGTTGCTACATTTCCCTGGGCCACTTCCCCACAGCTCTCCTGCTTCTCCCTTCTTCACCTTTACCTTAGGGCTCCCTTACAAATGACTTGAAGGTGTCTTCATTAACCAGCCCTTCAGCTGCACTTCCTCTCCTCTGGCTCCCCGGCTCTTCTCTGCCTGACTGGAGTGAGCCCTTTCATAGTATTAGAGGGACCTTAATTAGAGTCAGGTGGTCACATTAGCTTAATGGCCTTACCTGACTCTTAGCAGGTTAATTGGAGTCAGGTGTTCTCATTAGCCTGGAGCAGCCCCTGCTCTGGTCAGTCAGGGAACAGACAACTGTTAATCCAGTGGCCAGTATATCTGCCTTCTACTACTCTGCTGTACCGCGGGATCTCCTTATCAACCTCCTCTTAGCCCTGGCCAAACAAGCCATTTACAAAACCAGGGAGAGGAGGTTGGCCAATGGAATTTCCTGCGACTGTGGGTCCTATTTCCGCTCCTCCGTCCGTTCACGCATCCGGGCAGAGTTCCTCTGGGCGGCGTCCACTGGCTCCCTTGACGCCTTCGAGGAGCAGTGGGCGCTGTCTGGGATTCTCTGCTCGGTGTCCCCATCAGGTTCCCTTCGTTTAGCCCTATGACCTCACTCCTGATCCTGTTTTTTTCATTAGTTGTCATCCATATTTATTTGGTATCACAGACCTGTGGATCCTCCCCTTAGGCTGGATACCAACTTCCTGGATACCAACAGGATACTCTGCTATACCCAACTGGCCTGGGTCTATCACAATATGGACATTAGCTCAGTGAAGAAATGTGTGAATTTTAATGCTAGTGAAAGGTGCCAGATTGAGCTAACGGTGTCTCAGCTTGAGATGTAATTCAAGGTATTACTTTTGAAGTTTAAAGCTCACAAAGGTTTGGCTGAAAGCTACAAAAGAGCCTCCCATCTCTCTGGCTGTGGGGTTGAAATCAGCTGAGGCACTCAAGCAAACAGTTCTCGGTAGGAATACGGGCTGCTTGGAGAATGGTCTCACTGGAGGGTCCTTCACATCAGAATTCACTTCCTCCATTGGTCCAGTAGAGCCCAAATTTGTCAACCTACAGGCCTTGGGGGAAAACTCATCTGTTCACACAGCTCCCTGCCACCACAAACAAATACCTTCAGGCCTCACCCAATGCCTGGGAAGCCAATGGAAAGACTCCCAGGTTTGGATCAGGCCCTACTTCGGTGCAAATTCACCCAACTGCTTCAAATCTCACAGTCTGGAAGATTTCAGCTGAATAATGAAGAAGGAACCTTTCCTATGCAGCACTGCAGGTAATTTGGGTGCATCTCTTGGTGTCTTGCTTTGATAGACAGGTGCTTATTTTCTTATTTTACAGCATGAGCAAGGAGAAGAGGGAGCTGTGTCAGACAATAACTCATCTCTCCCAGGTCATTAGGAAAACAGTTAGAGACGGGAGAAAGCTTTGGAAGATATTTTTGATGCCACTCAAACACAGTGGACCTGATTCTCATTTAAACTAAGATCATTTTACCTCATTCATGCAGTGCAAAGAGGCCTTAAAGTGGGTGTAACTCTAACTCAGACCCTGTGAGTTTAATGGTGAGGTGAAACCCCCTCCACAAAAGTGCCTTTAAAAATAGGTTTTAATCTGATTTGGGACCACGAATGCTCTAATGACTTCATCATCATTATTTGGTTATTGCATGGTGTCACCGCAGGGCAGAGTTCAGGTTGGCTGGGTGTCGTAATTGTGCATTTCTAGACATGAACATGTTTGTGATTCTTTTAAGTGTAACATTAACTGTGAATTTTCTGGGTTTAAAATTATTGTGATGGGGATAATTACAACCTCCCTGTAATGTAATTTATCCTAGATTATTGACACATGTTTTCATAACTGTAATGCTCTCTTGATGTACCTTTTTTTTCCTGGGAAGACATACATTTATCTTAGAGTTTTTACACTTAGCACTGAAATTGCTACAGCTTGTATTTTAATAAGACAAATGTCCACAGGGTGCTTGAAGAAGAGGACAGCAGGACTGCTAGGAAGAAGCAGCTGTTGGGGCTGCTATGTGGAAAACTAGGAAACTAAAAAGGAGTTTGCAGGGGAGTTGCTAATAGGTGTGAAAGAAAACAGAGGCCTGGATTCAGAGTCTGTAATAAAGGCTGAGCTTCCCCAAGGTGTAGAAGAGAGAGACCTCGTGTCACAGGGAAAAATTCTTCCTGCTCATGGACCAACAGACGGTCCATGCCAGCTTCTGCCTGTGCTGGGCCTTACCCCTGGGAGTGAATTTCACCTTGCAGAAAGGCAGGTAAGTGTCAGCTGTACTTGGCAGGGTGCTAGCATGGAGACAGGCCCCACCCCTCTCACACATCATTGGATGGTGATGGGGTGGGCATGACAGGCCTGACCTCAGCTCCACCCTGTCTTCCTGAGTGTGGTGTGGCTGTGGATAGCTCAGTGAGCCCAAGACTTGGGTGCCTGTAGTGAGACGGTGTGGCTCCCCTCCAGCCCAGAGGAGGGAGAGCCCAGCCGGAGGCCAGAATGGGCGGAGCTACGGAGCTCTGAACCCGCCCCTCAAAGGGTCAGGCAGCGACCCGGAACTATAAAAGCTGTCCCTCAGAGCTCAGTCAGGCCCCAGCAGCCGGAGAGAGCGGACGTCCCTCAGGGAGCTCGAGACTGGGAGACTCCGGCGACCCAGGGCAGCCGCCCAGACTGGCCTGAGCTCCCCCGCGCTCACTACCTGGAGGAGCCGCCGGAGCTTCCCCGTGCCTGCTGCTACCCGGAGGATTTTGACCATTTTAAATTGCTTTTTAAATAAAATTAAAGGAAGTTTTGAAATGAAATATCTTTTTGAACTGAAACATAGAACTGATTCATTTAGAATATGTCCAGATAAAATATTTCAATTTGGGGGTACCTTTTTTTAGGTTGTTTTTCAGCCTAAACAATTTGGTGAAACTGACACAAATTCGCACAAAATTTCAGTGTCACTGAATCTGCATCAAAGAATGTTTTGGCTGAAAAACAAGCCGTTACAAGCTCAGAAAATTAAGAGTTAATCCAACCATGTTATGGCCTGGAAATGCACAGCGAAGGCACCAACTCTATCGCCATCTGGTAGTGATGCCATGAAAGAACCATGCAATTATCGCGAATGATCATGTTTGTGGTCCCACTTTAGATTAATCTGATTTTCAAAGACACTTCTTCAGTCCCTGCACTGAATCGGGAACCTAAAGCACTATGGGAAAATTCATACACTCTCCAAGTACTCATGGCATTACTTTTCTCTGCAAATATCCATCAGAACAAACCCAGAGGCTCCCTGTCATCACATAACAAGATATTGGACAGAGGCAGGAGTGGGCCCCACAACTGAGCTCTGCTTTAACACTATCTCCAGGAATAGCTCTGCTTCCACAGAAGACATGCTGCTCTTCATTGCTGCCTGTAGCTGGTGGAACTCCAAGTAAAGCTGGGCCGGAGATGGGTTTCTTATCCCAGAAAAATGCTCAAGGTTTTTATAAAAATTCCCATTCCACGTTGGGATGAAACTGAGACCTTTGGAAATTTTTTGTGAAAAGTGAGAAAGACCCACCAGCCCACCACAGAATCGCCACTAGTCCGGGTTCCCAGCATGTGACCCTCAGCAATCTGAGCTATGGCTTTCACAAGGTGCTGTCTGGCAGCAATGCCACTCAGCCAACCCTATCTCACTGGGATAGGGAGAATCAAGTCCTTCTGCTCTAACCACCTTCCTTTCTCTGACCAGAGACGCCATCCATCCTTAGAAGCTTTTCCTGACAAAAGGTTTGTCCAAACGGATACATTTCCACAAAATGTTTCAGTTTTGACAAATCAGTATTTCCTATGAAAAAAACTATTCCCTGCCAGATCTAGCTGCAAGCTGATCCAGCCCTTCCTTCTCCCCAGTTCCTCATGGGTTTCAGCTCTGCTCATGTGTCCTCTAGCATAACTCTGCCTCTGTCACTCTTCTGAGGCTACGAGGGCCACAGAAGAGCCGTGGAGCTGAGGAGCTGGTTCCTCCCTCTGTTGAAGACCTTCATGTGGGTCTTTTCCTCATTCCATGCTCTTGATTTCTGTCCATCTTCCAAGTCTTTGCCTCTCTGCAAGAGAAGAGTGTGGATAACTTCTCAGGTTTCTAGTTGAGTCAGTAGATGCTGCTATGTCATCGTTGCTGAACTACAACGGGCAGTTGGAAGAATATGGAAAAGTTTCTGTCATACTGATACGGGTGCCAGAAACCATCACAAACGTTCATGGTCAAAGCTCTCCCTGCCAGTGACTCCTGTGGATAAAATGTGTGGTGGTGATAATCTCTGCATGTGAAATATGGCGTAATGCTAAGTCCTGTGTTGGAAACCAGCTGCCATAGCATCTCCTCTGCTGACGACAGCTCTTAGGCTCAGCACTGTCTGTGGTCACTCAGTGATATTCACTATTTTCAATTTTTTTAAACGTGTTGTTCTTGCCTGAGGAGACAGTCAGTTTTATTAAATAATGTCATTTCCTCGCAGTGTATTAATTCTGAGGTATCTACGTGCTGTGGTTTGTAAACAAAAGGGTTCTAAAGAGGTAACTCCCTGTCGAAAAAGCTGAAAAAAGTGCTTGTTTGAAAGGCAGTAAACTCACAACTACCTAACTTCTCATCCTGGAGCTACTTTGGAGAATTCAAACCTGCCAGGCTTGTTAATTTCAAGTACATAAAAAAAATATCCAAGGCAAAACAGAATTAGAAAATGGCAATGGTCCCAGTAACAGGAAAGTCCTGGTGTGAACTTAACTACGGAGCTGCTCTCAGCATGTCCGGAGTGAATGAAAAACCTCTCTCTGGCAGCAGAATTAAGTTGTCCTTGTTTATTCCACTTCAGTTTGCAGAAGCAGCAAATATTCAGGTAGTGGATAAACATCAGTCACTGCCTGAGTTCCAGGCATCATACAGAGGCCAGCACTGGCGCTGCAGGTGCATTTTTAATCATGCGCTCGGTAAGTTTCACAGGCAGGAAATATTTCATGTTAGTTATTGGATTTGTGAATGAACCTGCAGAACACCCTTCTAAGTCATCCTGGTCAATGCAATTGGCAGCTCAGATCATCAGTACAGCCAGTCTGGCAGCCAGTGTATTTATTTATTTAGGAGACAAGAGTCCAGAATGGGGGATTCAGGAAAGGAATGTCGGGCCGGTGACAGGCATCACGTCCCAGTTTCCCTGGAATTCAGAACATGAGAGGAACATGGCATCCTGGTGAAATTTCTCATTCTGCTGATCTCTTGAGGAATGTCCATTTTCTCTGGGGGAGGGGATGAGGGAAGGGGTATGGGTTTACTGGCCTGCTGATCCCATGAGCATTGTTCTCGTGGACAGATGTCACTCATGCCAGTGCGCTCTGATTTCAGCGGAAACCTGCTTGTTTGAGCAAGGTCTAACTGGGAAAGTCCAGGCTACTGGGTAGCAGCTGCATCCCTCAGTGTTTCCAACCTTGTTTCCAAGTTGTCCTGGTTAAACTAAGCAGAAGCATCCAGAAATCTGCATCCCACGACGAGTGCAGTGGTGACAACTATTCCTTGCACAAGATAATGTAGCTTTAAGAGGGGGTCACCATTTAATTAACAACCATTATACCCTACAGTGTTATCAGGTAGGAGCTATGCTGAGTGTTCACTCAGTCACACCAGTTCTCCAGACATGATGGGCCAGCTTTCAAACGTGGCTTCATACTGGCCTCTATTTATAGCCATCTAACATTAGATTCCCCCCCAAAATTAGGCACTGGATTTTATTGCTTCCTACAACCGCTGTGGGCCAAATTCTGCTCTCACTGCCATGAAGTGGTCCATTGAATTCTGCACGTTAGCTTGGTTATATCTCGGAGCAGAATCCTGGGACATTTAGCATGGACTGCACAAGCCGAGTTCCTGTGGGTTTATCACTGCCTCCAAGAGAGTTGCTGTGCCTTACAGTAGCTGCATTATCAGCCCCAAATGATGCCCATTTGATAGTGCTAACTTTACAACTAATGCCTCAGCCATTGCTGGACCTCTGCTCCCACTGAGGGAAGGACTCAGCAGCCTGCCAAAAAGGGCCTGAGACTCTTTCAAAGGCTTGGCAGCAGTGGGAGAGAAGTGCCTGGCAGCTCTAATTGGCTCTATCTAGCATCTGGGGCCAAATTTGGCTCTCGTTCCACTGCTATAAATCCAGAGTAATGGCGCTGACATCAGTGGAGTCATTCCAGATTTACACTGGTGTAACTGGAGCACAGTTTGCTCCCATGTTATTAACAGTCTCTAGGGTATTTCCTGGGCCTAGGGCTCTGTGAGGCCTGGTTGGTGATGGGATCACAAAGCTGGGAGTTAGCCTGCCTCTGCAGCCTGTCTCAGAGCTTTGTGTTCAAGTGAGCTGGAGCTGAGAGGAATCTTCAGGGAATCCTAGGTGTGGCGTATCCCTGCCTTTGGGATGTGCTAAGATGGGGTATCTCTGCCCCTAGCTCACTACAGTCAGCTGGCAGGAGGCACAGGAACTTTTGCACACGCAGTTGAGGAGGAGGCACATCCTTTCCATTCCCAAAGACCTTCTGAGCATGGAGAGAGGGGTGATGGCCACCAACTCCCCACCTCCCAATTCTCACCCCCAGCTCTCACTGCAAACGGTTCAGGTCTCTTCTTGGATACATTGATGAGCTGCTGCCCCCCAGACACTGTGTTCAGTTCTGGTCACCCCACTGGAAACCGGACACAGGAGGGGATCAAAGTTAGGCAATGAAAATGATTCCAGGCAAGAGGGACTGAAAAGAATGAGACAGTTCAGATTACAGAGAGTTTATGAGTAGGGTGACATGATGCAGGTGTACGGTATGAAATGAGGGAACAAGAGGCAGCATTGCCTAATGGACAGAGCACTAGACCTGGACTCAGCAGAGGTGGGTTCTGTGACCTTGGGTAAATCACTGCACCTCCTTGTGTCTCAGTTTCTCCATCTTTGTAAAGCACCTTGAGTCTGCTGCTGAAAAGCACTAGAGAATATATATGTATTATTATCTGATTAACGATCCAGAGGAGGTCAGCTGGGCATGGCCATTCACCCATTCTTCTAGCACAAGAAAATGGAGACATTGAAAGGCAACCAGGTTAAAACTGATAAATGGAAGTATTTTTTTACATAATGGGTATTTAGCCTGTGGAACTCCCGGCTACAAGATATCACTGAAGTCAAGTACTTAGTGACAAAACAAAAATTAGACATTTATATGGATAATAAGTTCCCTCTCATTTCTGATCCATTTATATGGATAATAAGTGCCCTCCTGTTCATAGATTCATAGATTTCAAGGCCAGAAGGGGCCACTATGACCATCTAGTCTGATCTCCAGTATAATGCAGGCCAGAAAACTTCCCCAAAATAATTCCTAGAGCAGATCTTTTAGAAAAACATTAAATCTTGATTTTAAAATTCTCAGTGATGGAGAATCCATCACAAACCTTGGTAAATTGTTCCAATGGTTAATTACCCTCACTGTTAAAAATGTTTGCAGTCTGAATTGGTCTAGCTTCAACTTCCAGCCATTGATCATGTTATACCTTTCTTGCTATACTGAAGAGTCTATTATTAAATATTTGTTCCCCATGGAAGTACTTACAGACTGTGGTCAAGTCAACTGTTAACCTTCTCTTTGTTGAGCTAAATAGATTGATCTCCTTGAGTCTTTCACTATAAGGCAGGTTTTCTAATGCTTTAATCATTCTCATGGCTCTTCTCTGAACACTCCCCAATTGATCAACGTCTTCCTTGAATTGTGGGCACCAGAACTAGACACGGTATTCCAGCAGTGCCAAATACACAGGTCAAATAACCTCTCTACTCCTACTTGAGATTTTCCTATTCATGCATCCCAGGATCACATCAGCCATTTTGGCATCACACTGGGAGCTCATGTTTGGCTGAATATCCAGCATGACCCCAAATCTTTTTTTAGAGTCGTTGCTTCCCAGGATACCATCCCCCATCCTTAAGTATGGCCTGCATTCTTTGTTCATAGGTGTATACACTTACATTTAGCCAGATTAAAACAAATATTGTTTGCTTGCACCCAGTTTACTAAGTGATCCAGATTGCTTTGAATTACTGACCTGTCCTCTTCATTATTTCCCACTCTCCCAATTTTTGTGTCATCTGCAAACTTCATCAGTGATGATTTTATGGTTTCTTCAGGTCACTGATAAAAATATTAAATAGCGTTGGGCCAAGAATCAATCCTTGCGGGACCCCATTGGGAACCCATCTGCTTGATGATGATTCCCTGTTTACAGTTACACTTTGAGACCTATACATCAGCCAGTATTTAATCCATTTAATGTGTGCCAGGTTAATTTTATATCTTTCTAGTTTTGTTTTTTTTAAATGTTGTACAGAACCAAGTCAAACGTGTTATAGAAGTCTAAGTCAATCATGTCAACACTATGATCTTTATCAGCCAAACTTGTAATCTCATCAAGAAAGATATCAAGTAAGTTTGACAGGATCTGTTTTCCATAAACCCACATTGATTTGCATTAATTATATTCCCTCCTTTAATTCTTTATTAATCGAGGCCCATATCATCTGCTCCGTTATCTTTCCCGGACTTGATGGCAGGCTGATAGGCCTATAATTACCTAGGTCATCCTGTTCTTTTTAAAATCTGACACAACATTAGTTTTCTTCCAGTCTTCTGAACTTCCCCAGTGCTCCATTTATTGAAAAAGCAACATTAACTGTCCAGCAAACTCCTCAGCCAGCTCTTTTGAAACTCTTGGATGCAAGTTCTCTGGACCTGCTGATGTAAAAATATCTTACTTTAATAGTTTCTGTTTAACAGCCTCCAGAGATACTAGTGGAATGGAAAGAGTATTTTCATCACCACATGATGACACTATATCATCTGTTTTTTCCACAAATATAGAACAGATATTTATTGAAGACTTCTGCCTTTTCTGCATTATTATTGATAATTCTACCATTTCCATCTAGTAGTGAACCAAGACCATTGTTAGGATTCTTTTTTTCCACTTCCCCTCCCATTGGCCATCACAGGGACCACCCATCTGCTATCACATAACAGCCCTGTGGCAGTCACAGAAGTTGCTGACACAGCAAAGTGCCCTCCAGGGCATGTTTTGTGTGGTTTGAGTGTCTTTACTGCAATAAGCATTGTTTTATAAAAACCTCGGCCCCCATCACTGCTGCACATCACCACCCCGTGAGCTGGCCTGTTCTCTCTGCTGGAAGAATGCAGTTTGGGACTCATTGGGTTTAGCCGCCCCAGAATTAGACATAAGCCCTGTTATGGCAAAAAACAAGCCAGATTCTGCAAAGGCAGGAGATGAAAACTTTGCCTTCCTAGCTGTTCTGTTTCCTTTGCACGCTCTAAGCAGCAGCAGCTGTAGCCCTGAGCAGCCCTGCAGCATTACCATGTGCCTTGTGAGCAAAGGGAGAGGACATGGAAAGGTTCCTGATCAGTTACTCAGGATTCCATCACTCCCTCTTGGATCTCGGCTCAGGCCCCTATGGCTGTTTCTTGTTATTTGCTGCTGGCCTGCAGACAGACAGCCGCTGACAATGCTCCTGTCACCTGTGTCTGAGTCCATCTTCACACAGCTTCCTGCGTTAGATGTGAACCCGGGCTGAGTCCAATGTTCCCTTTATTCTGTCTCCTACCAAGCATGTTCCAAACATACTTGGAGCCCCTTTGGGGCACTCACAGAGCGCACAACAATCCTGAGCCTTGATCTCACACCGTGACTGAGAACAGAGGGTGGCCCAATCTTATTTAAAAATTCTATTGACTCCTCTGAACTTCCTAAAACGTTTGGCTCAGACCTTGAGCGTGGATTCAGATCAGAACTGAACTGAATCCAGCCGGTTCTCCTGTGCTAGGTGAGATGGGCCCAAATCTCAGTCCAGCAGTGGGTTCCTGATCCTGGAAACAGCCCTAAGGGTTGCTTTAAATTATGCCAGTTGGGAACAGTCCCTGACGGGCTCCTGCCAACTGCAGGGCCGCTCTAGGTTTTTTGCTGCCCCAACCAAAAAAAATATTGGCCGCTCCCCCCACCCCCTTTTTGTGTGTGTAGCTTTTACACGTTTGCACTTTGCAATGTTGTTGTTTGATTTTGTTTGCCTGGGTGCGGTACTGATGCAGCACTGGGCAACGACTGCATCTGAATCTGCTTGAGCCGGGTGTATTTGCCTGAATTTCTTATTGAGACAGAGGAGCTGAAAAGCCCCATGGGTCACCAGAGTGCCTGAGTAATTCGTGCCCCTGTGATGTGTGCGGAGGGGAAATACAGACCAGAGAGGGACATTTCAAGAGGCTTAAATCACCCACGTGTCACGCCTGGGTCTCTTGAAGGAAGGCTCCGGGGTTGTGCAGCTGCAATCGGAGGCTAAGCAAGAGCTCTCCAAAGGGGACAGTTATCTCCTGAGACAGCCCTTGGCTTTCCTGGGCACGATCCGTATTTCAGTCTTACTAGGAGCTGGGCTGCTGCTTCTGAGCGCTTTCTGCTACTTTCGCTCATTTAAAATGAGCCTGACGTTCCTCAGATCATTAACTGACATGGGTACAGAGCGCGCTGGAGAATTGCCTGCTGTCCAACGGGTGCTAATTCCAACACTGCCACTTGATCAAAGGGTCGAGCCATTATCTTTAAAAAGTTGTGCCTGAATGAAAGGATTTCTCCCGGCTCAGATTCATTTCCAAGGGGCCAGGGGCCGGAGAGAAGAAGGGGAAAGCCGGGCTAACCCTTGGAGGGGCATTTCATGGCACTCTCTTCCGGTGCGCTCTCTCCCGGCAGCACAGGGTGACCTGGCTGGCAGCACTGACGGTGTTACTGGCCGCTCGGGGCTTCCTGCCCAGCCCTGGTGAGTTCTCGGTGGCTTTCTCGCTGTTCCTCGGGGGACTCAGGCTGTAGGAACATGAAGTCCCTCTTGGTGGACTCCAGGGTCAGGCAGACTTTGTAGCAGTAGCCCGGAAGGCCGCTGCCCGCCACACCCAGGCAGTTGCTGGGCACTTTGTTGCCCGAGGGGAGCTGGGGCTTGATGTTGGGATTTTTGAAGACGGCGGCCGGAATGCCGCCCCTGGAAATGTGCCACCCCAAGCACGTGCCTGCTTTGCTGGTGCCTAGAGCTGGTCCTGCCAGCTGGAGTGCAGTGCATCCCAGCCAGTGTATGGGAATCAGGCACTGGTCTTGATGGAACTGTCCTGTGCCTAATATTTCATCTACAGGCCTGTCAGTCAGGTGTCTTCCATGAGCCTGGTGAAAAAAGCCTGGGTCAAAACTGAAAGCGAGTACATTCTTTCACATTGTAACTACTGGGGCTGCCCAGCATACCAAGCCCCCAGGGTGCCAATAGCGTGGCAGGTGCCCTGTGACTCAGACACAAGCACTGTGGGTGCTTCAGCAGCTAGTACTTGTAGGCACCAGCCCTGCTGGGCCCCACACTCACTCAGACACCTGGCTAAGGGGAAGGGTATTTACTAGAGCTGGCAGGTAGGGGAAGGGTGCAGGTACCCTGGCTCCGGAGGCTTTTCCAGTTCCAAGTGAGCTGCATGGTGCCCTCTCCAGTCCGGTCTCTATTCAAGCAACTAAACATTTGCAGGTTTCCAGGCCAGGCTCAGTTAATGTCTCTCATTGGGCCCCTCTGCACTGGCTCCCTGCCCAGCTGCTGCTGCACCCCCACCAGTCCCACATAGACCCACACCCAGTTGTAGCGTCCAGCAGTCACAGCCTGTTCCATACATGGCTTTTCAGCTGGGGTTTCCTCTCTGCATCCAGCTTCTCTGTAGCTCCGGCTAGCCATGCAGCTGCCCAACACAAAACCAGCCACTTCCTGGCCGGGGAAAGAGATATGCAATGGGAGGGGGCTGATGGGAGTTGTAGTCCCTTGCTTAGCAGATCCATCACAATGTCTAGTAATAGCAGCCCTTCCGCTAAGGGAGGGTGGCCTGGTTATAAACAGATAGAATGGATCAAGGGAGGAGAATCCAGGGCAAATGTGGAGTACAAGCGTTAAGAGGTCTGGGAAGGGCTTTGTCTTAGCACATATGGGATTCAGTTCTGCAGCCAGTACAAACTATCAGTGGGACCGTCCTTTTCCTTAGAACATAAGAACATAAGAAAGGCCGTACCGGGTCAGACCAAAGGTCCATCTAGCCCAGTATCTGTCTACCGACAGTGGCCAATGCCAGGTGCCCCTGAGGGAGTGAACCTAACAGGCAATGATCAAGTGATCTCTCTCCTGCCATCCATCTCCATCCTCTGACGAACAGAGGCTAGGGACACCATTCTTACCCATCCTGGCTAATAGCCATTTATGGACTTAGCCACCATGAATTTATCCAGTCCCCTTTTAAACATTGTTATAGTCCTAGCCTTCACAACCTCCTCAGGTAAGGAGTTCCACAAGTTGACTGTGCGCTGCGTGAAGAAGAACTTCCTTTTATTTGTTTTAAACCTGCTGCCTATTAATTTCATTTGGTGACCCCTAGTTCTTGTATTATGGGAATAAGTAAATAACTTTTCCTTATCCACTTTCTCAACATCACTCATGATTTTATATACCTCTATCATGTCCCCCCTTAGTCTTCTCTTTTCCAAACTGAAGAGTCTTAGCCTCTTTAATCTTTCCTCATATGGGACCCTCTCTAAACCCCTAATCATTTTAGTTGCTCTTTTCTGAACCATTTCTAGTGCTAGAATGTCTTTGAGGTGAGGAGACCACATCTGTACACAGTATTCGAGATGTGGGCGTACCATGGATTTATATAAGGGCAATAATATATTCTCAGTCTTATTCTCTATCCCCTTTTTAATGATTCCTAACATCCTGTTTGCTTTTTTGACCGCCTCTGCACACTGCGTGGACATCTTCAGAGAACTATCCACGATAACTCCAAGATCTTTTTCCTGACTCGTTGTAGCTAAATTAGCCCCCATCATGTTGTATGTATAGTTGGGGTTATTTTTTCCAATGTGCATTACTTTACATTTATCCACATTAAATTTCATTTGCCATTTTGTTGCCCAATCACTTAGTTTTGTGAGATCTTTTTGAAGTTCTTCACAATCTGCTTTGGTCTTAACTATCTTGAGCAGTTTAGTATCATCTGCAAACTTTGCCACCTCACTGTTTACCCCTTTCTCCAGATCATTTATGAATAAATTGAATAGGATTGGTCCGAGGACTGACCCTTGGGGAACACCACTAGTTACCCCTCCCTATTCTGAGAATTTACCATTAATTCCTACCCTTTGTTCCCTGTCCTTTAACCAGTTCTCAATCCATGAAAGGACCTTCCCTTTTATCCCATGACAGCTTAATTTACGTAACAGCCTTTGGTGAGGGACCTTGTCAAAGGCTTTCTGGAAATCTAAGTACACTATGTCCACCGGATCCCCCTTGTCCACATGTTTGTTGACCCCTTCAAAGAACTCTAATAGATTAGTAAGACACGATTTCCCTTTACAGAAACCATGTTGATTATTGCTCAAGAGTTTATGTTTTTCTATGTGTCTGACAATTTTATTCTTTACTATTGTTTCAACTAATTTGCCCGGTACCGACGTTAGACTTACCGGTCTGTAATTGCCGGGATCACCCCTAGAGCCCTTTTTAAATATTGGCGTTACATTAGCTAACTTCCAGTCATTGGGTACCGAAGCCGATTTAAAGGACAGGTTACAAACCTTAGTTAATAGTTCCGCAACTTCACATTTGAGTTCTTTCAGAACTCTTGGGTGAATGCCATCTGGTCCCGGTGACTTGTTAATGTTGAGTTTATCAATTAATTCCAAAACCTCCTCTAGTGAGACTTCAATCTGTGACAGTTCCTCAGATTTGTCACCTACAAAAGCCAGCTCAGGTTTGGGAATCTCCCTAACATCCTCAGCCGTGAAGACTGAAGCAAAGAATCCATTTAGTTTCTCCGCATTGACTTTATCATCTTTAAGCGCTCCTTTTGTATTTTCATCATCAAGGGGCCCCACTGGTTGTTTAGCAGGCTTCCTGCTTCTGATGTACTTAAAAAACATTTTGTTGATGTAAGCAGAGTCAGGATGAGATCTACCCTGACATCTGGTGGTACATTATGAGGAGTGGGCAAAGGAATTTTAGGAATGTGCATTTGCATTGGTAAACCCACTCCACTTAGCATAACACACAGCAGCATGGGATGGTTATTTTCACACTGTGGAATCCCCAATTTCTTTGTTATTGGGGCAGGAAGGAAAAAAAGGGGCTGTTACCTTAATTATGTGAATGAGGAACTATGAGACTGCTTTATGACAGAAATGACTCAACCTACATTAAATAGTACTTGCTAGACAAGGGACAGGGGTTCCAAAACCCAGTGAAGGGAGAGAGGTTGGGGACTGGTGTGTGTACCTGATGGTATGGGCCCCTTTTGAGGGCCTGGAACACCAATTGCACATCCTCCTCTCTCCACTGTTAAAGAGCAGAGCTAATTTTGAATCCTTTAGGAGTCCATCTAGAGGTTGCTGACCTGAATTCACGTTGGGCCATGTGGTAGTGGGGCTCTCCTACTACAAGTTGAAATCACTAAGAGCTGAAATCACTAAAAGAGCTAAGCTTACTAAGCTGAGATCACTGAGTGCTGTGTTAAGTAGTGGGAGAGCCTGAAGATCTATCACCAAGCAGCTGGCAGAGCGGAGCAGTCTGCAGCACGTTGGAGCAGCCCATGGAACAGTGAGCAGTGTGGAGTGGTTTGTGGGGGACGGCTGACGTGGTTCACGGGTCTGCTGGAGGAGCGGCACAGCTGGTGGAGTGGAGCCAGTCGTGGTGAAGGCTGCAGCAGAACTCCACGGAGAAGCGGGGCAGTCGGCCCTGGCCCACGTAAGGTGTCCCTAGCACCCTGTGTGTGCGACCCCCCACATTTCCACCCAGGCTGGGGGGGGTAAAACTCTGCAGATAAACTTTTGAACTCTGGGGTGGCACTGACCGGAGACTGAGACTTTTGGGTTGTTGGACTTTGGGGTGATTGGACTTAAGACCCTAAGGACAGTGCCAAATGTACTTGGAGGTGGGTTTTTGCTTATGGTTTGTGTATAGTCCTGTTTGTGGTGTCTCTCCAACGTGATGCCACATTGTTTCCCTCCTTTATTAAAAGGATTTTGCTACACTCAGACTTCGTGCTTGCGAGTGGGGAAGTATTGCCTCCTAGAGGCGCCCGGGGGGGTGGTAGGTAATTGTCCCAGGTCACTGGGTGGGGGCTCGAGCCGGTTTTGCAGTGTGTTATTGAAACGGAACCCCTGGATACTGAACCCGGCCCTTGTTGCTGCCAACTCAGAGGGGCAGAAGGGTTACATTATTACCTTTGGAGTTTTTGGCTAGCCGTTCTTCAAACTCCTCTTTGGCTTTTCTTATTACACTCTTGCACTTAAGTTGGCAGTGTTTGTGCTCCTTTCTATTTGCCTCACTAGGATTTGACTTCCACTTTTTAAAAGAAGTCTTTTTATCTCTCACTGCTTCTTTTACATGGTTAAGCCAAGCCACGGTGGCTTTTTTTTAGTTCTTTTACTGTTTTTCTTAATTTGGGGTATACATTGAAGTTGGGCCTCTACCATATTGCCACACATGCAGGAGAGGTGCTGCGAGGATATGTCTGCTTAGATCCCCCAAAATGTTTGACTATAAGGCCTTAATCTTTAAAGGTTTTCACTAGATTGGGGAGACCCAACTCTACCAGGGCCACCTCAAGGGCTGCTTCTATATTCTTTAGGGCTGGTTGTCCTGTGTGCTAAGCACCTTTCCCTCCCCAAGAGTTGAGAATACTCAGGACCTGCTGGGATCAGGCCACTAATGAATAGCCCAAAGGTTGCTGAGATACGTACTCAGTTCTGAACTACTGAATGTAATTACCAGTGTCACAAAGAGTCCTGTTCGCTGCTTTGTTAATTACCAAGTCGTGACTTGCAATGTTTGTTAAATAAGGAATAAAAATAATATTGAAAAGGAAACTATTGAAATATTGAAAACTGTGCCAGATCCCATCTTTTTTATTTTAGTAATAACAGTAACCAATGGAGCTGAGTAAATAGTTTGCAGCAAATGAAGTATTCAATTAATTTTGTCCTTGTTCTTGCATTTTCAGCAAATAGATTGCAAAATTCTTGCATGTTTTTGTTTGTAATTATTTCTGAATTTATTCCATGACTAAATCCATAGAAATATTTGTTTGCAATGCTGTTGTAGCCATGTTAGTCCCAGGATATTAGAGAGACAAGGTAGGTAAGGTGAGATGAGATCTTTTATTGGACTAACTTCTGTCGGTAAAAGAGATGCTTTTAGGCTCCACTGAGCTCTTCTTCAGGTCATAGAATCATACAATATCAGAGATAGAAGGGACCTCAAGAAGTCATCTAGTCCAACCCCCTCCAGGATTAAGCTCACAACCCTGGGTTTGGGGAGCCAATGCTCAAACCACTGAGCTATTCCTCCCCCTGAGGTCATGAAGTCCTAGTCTAGAGCCATCTTTCTGAGCTGGCTGCTATACCTAACAAACAAAGCATGAAGTGCAAGTCTGACAACTGATCAGAGCATTTGAAAATGCCGTCTAGCATCTGAGCTAAAACCTCACTTTCTGCAAGTATCCCTAGCCCTATATTAGCGCAGCTCTGAGAAGGCCAGGGAAACAGTCAGTGCTAGCGCCGAGGACATTACTCCGGCATGCTGATTTGCATTATCTATTTTACCTACTGCCTCTAACCAGGGCCGGCGCAACCCATTAGGCGACCTAGGTGGTCGCCTTGGGTGCTAACATTTGGGGGGCGGTGACTGCGGTGGCCGGATGTTCGGCCGCCATGGTAGTTGAAGGTATTTTGGGGGTGGGACCTTCCGCTGCCTCTGTCGGGGGTGCCATTTTGGGGGCGGGACCTACCACCTAGGGCGCCAAAAAGGCTGCCGGCGCTCCCGCCTCTAACAGCCCCACAGCCAGGCTCTCCAGACACTGGGGCCCAGGAGCTGGTAGGGCAATGTCAAAGAACTAGCAGGGCACCAAAGTACCCTCTCTGTGACACTCTCTCTCACACACACACACACACACACACACACACACACACACACACACACACACACACACACACCACCCCTACCCCTGCAGCCCGAACAAAGCTCTTCCTCTCCCAGGTTGTTGCAACCCATAATCTGTTGCTGTGACATGGCACTAATAACTTCACTTGAGTCTTGGGAGCCTGTTTCTATGGCCATGTTCAGAGCAGTGGCAGCAGCTCTGCAGTAGCAGACATGCAGACGGGGGCGGCCGTGTCCTGCCACAGGAGATATTCCTATTGACGCTCAGTGCCCAAATGGCATTGTCAGTCCAGGCCAGACACGTGGCTTCCTGGTGCAGGAAAGGTGAATGCAAACAGTCTTCTTTCCCGGGCTGCTGTCTGCGAGAGAAAAGCAGCACATGTTGGGAGCTAGGCTCTTAATGATACGCTGTGGCTCTGTTTTCAGGAGGCATTGAGAGAGTTTCCAGCAATCAGACTCCCAGGAGCAGTGTGAGAGGCATCCCAGTCCCAGGGCTCTGGAGCAGCAGGCTGGTAACCAGCAGAGCTCCAGAGAGAGAACAGCCAAGACCAAGGGCCCCTCTGTGTAAACGGCAGCTTGATTTCTAAATTCCCAGCAGGAGGCAATGTGGGGAGAGGGAGCTATGGGGGTAGGAGGAAAAAAGGGCAACGGGGGGGAAGGACAGGTAGCAGCAATGAGAGGGGCAGGAGACAGAAAGGAAAGTTTGGGAACATGAGCAAGAGATACAGAGAGGAAAGGAGACAGCAGTTAGAAGAGACAGGAGGAGAAATATGGGAGGTCTGACTAGCTAACCATCATCCAGCCGTCACTGTGTTGTTTCTGGGTGCCAATGAAATTACACAAACTTCCAGCCACAGCCATCTGGCTTGCAATCTCTATCCCTCCTGGGAGCACAGCGGTGGGTTGGCCTCCAGGGTTTAAAAGACACTTTGATTCATTTTTTCCTCTTCCTTTTCGGTTCCCCTTTCCTTCCTTCTCGGGCTTCCTGCTGGGGGAAAAGGGAAAGTTAGTCAGTGCCTCGGGTTGGCTCCCCAGGCTCCTGGGCTCCATTGCAGTCTCTAGTGGCCTCCCTTCTTGGGCAAACTCCCCCATCCCCCGTGCCCTGTGGCCAGTTTCACCTTTTGCAGCTCCCCTTCTCCAGCCAGAGCATGCTCTGCAGGTGCCCCTGACTGGCACTGTCAGAGGGCAGAGACACTCGTTGGGCTTGCTGTCAGTGAGGATATTTGAGGATCGGGGCCTTGCAGTCTGAACAGATCACATATACTCAGGGCGGGGAATAGGAAATCACATGCGAGCAGAGGGATCCAATCTCTTTGGGCAGGGTGTCTGTGTTTGTGTGTCATGTTCCTTCCACAAGCAGCTGAGCCAGGGTGACCAGATGTCCCAATTTTATAGGGACAGTCCTGATATTCAGGGCGTTTTCTTATATTATTACCTATTACCCCCCTACCCCCGATTTTTCACACTTTCTATCTGGTCACCTTAGGCTGAGCGCAAGGAGGCAGAACCCAAACACTGACTCCTGGTGTCCTTGTGGCTGAGCTGGTTTTTGGACAATCTTGTTCGTGTCAGAGTGGTCCGAAGGAACTGAAAATGCCAGGGTGGGCCTTGGGAGCTGTTATGACCCCGTGTTTCCTGTGCCCCAGGCTCGGGTACCTGCTGCCACCACCAAGCATGGAAATTTGGCCTCATGTCTCCCCTCCCTCCGCCCCCTGTATCCCAAGGGTCCTGCCCCCAGCAGCAGGGTGCTTGCTGATAAATAGGGTCAGTGCTCTTCAAAGGCCACTGCAGGAAAACCCGGTCACCACCACTGCACCCCAGACTGGGTTAATGAACTCTGACTTTACTGCTTGCAGGCAAACCCACAGATGAGCTCAGTTGCTGGCATGTAGAGGTGTCCTCTTTTCTCTCCGCAGCACAGTACGGGCGTGCTACAGATCCCGGTTCACATTTCCTTCTCAGAAGTTGCAGGGTCCTCCGCCCTCTGACAGTGCTCTCAATGCCATCTCCCTGTAGCCTGGACCCATACACTCCCCCTAGTCTCTAGTGTCTTGAGAGTCCCTTGCCAGCACCTTCCTCAAGCTCCTCGCCCACCTGCTAGCATCTGAACAAACACCCCAAGGGGGCACCTAGCAATCACATTGGCCTTTCCAGAGTCCTGTGTCCCCCAACACACAGGTTCTCCTTCCGACAGCCCCATATATAAACTACCATTAACTCAGTACAGTGCCTCACAATCCCCACAGGAGCCAGGCATCCCCAGGATTCAAACCCAGCTCTGCACAAAGCAAAGATGCCTCTGTTTTATTTTACAATCTTCCGAGCCATTCCATGGCTCCCAAGAAGCTAGTCTGTGAGCCACAGAACTCCTGTCCCTTATCTGCACACACCTGCCAGGCTGTCTGACTTAAAAATAATACCAGACAAATCTCTCCCTCCTTTGAATGTGGTAAGAGTGGGATGGAAACAGCAACTGTTTAGATCTCACCCAGCAGCTGAAAAGTTTCAAACCTTGCTAGGAACAATGCCGACTTGCTAAACCAGTGCTGCTTTCATTCAAAGGGAACCATTCTGCTACTCCAGGATGCAGCAGAGTTTGATCTTCCCAGGATTTCTGTTCAGATCTTTCCAGAACAGAACTCAGAGCAGGTTGGGTTTTTTTTTTTTTTACAAAGTTTTCCTGCGAGAGGCTGGCTCTTTCCTTTCACCGTTTGCTCTCCTCCATCTCTGCACACCCATGCAACGAGCCCCTCTCATGGGCAGCGGGCTGTGCAGAGGCACCTGGAGTCCTGCTGAGCGCTCACGTGATGTGAGATTTTCAGGGGCCGCTGGGGGGAATCTATAAAAACTTGACTCCTTCTTTGTCTCTCCATGCACCACTGCGCCCCCTGCTGTGTGATGCTGTAAATGCAGAAGCCATGTCTTGGTCCCCACTAAATAGTGTGGGCAGCCCTAGGCCGTCGCACAGAGACCTTCTTGGGAGGGTGTGGGAGCGCCTCTGTGCTGCAGCAACTGCCAGAGACTGCAATAGCCCCTTGCAGCTGAACAGAGCTTAGAGCAGCCTCAGGCAAACCAGACCTCAGATCAGGGTGGTGTCAGGCTAGTGACAGCCACCT